>NC_092128.1:114890786-115196828 GCF_043159975.1 Macaca nemestrina
TCTCTCCCTTTCTGACTCAAATTGTACAACTGCTCAAGGGAAGAAAGAGAAGCCAGAGGTTCCTCTGCATCAGTCAGCGGCCAATCCCCTGATCCAGGCTGCCAAGTTAGAGCCCAAGCTCCCAGATCAAGGGACAAGTCAAAGGTGGAGCTCTTCGATCAAGGGGCAGGTTAGAGACCAAGGTCCCCAATGAGGCCCAGCAGGGACAGGGCAGAAGATTGGGGCAGGCTGGCAATCTTAAACACCATTTGCCCCAAGGCCCTGAAAAAAAAAAAAATTATTCCATATATACTTGCTGAAAACAAGAACCAAACCTAGTACTTAGCTTATACTGAAAGCTTTAATTATACTATCTCATTTAATCCTTACAACAGCCCTCTAATTGTTATCACCCTACTGTATATAAGAAAAAAAGAAAGAAAAAGAAAAGAAAACTAAGGCCCAGTGAGACAAAAGAATCTGCTCAATGCCAGACAGCTTATCAGTGTCAGAACTAGCAACTGAATGCATGGTTTCTAGACTCCAAGATTCACACTCTCATTCCATACCCTAACTTTTTTTAAAGGGGGGAAAAGACTAGAGTCAGGAAGTAAAAAGATAAATGTAACAGTTTCAGAGATCAAAGCAGCAAACCACAAGGTAGGAGACGGGTATCCTCCTTGCTCATCCACTGGGAGAGTCCAGAAGCCTGACACCACAGCACCAACTAACACAGCAGGCCCAGCTCTTGGCTTGTAATCCCAATCTCTTAGCAAAACCCAAGGACTTCTTGGAGAAGGGGTCCATTCCACAGCCAGGGCAGGAAAAGAACTCAAACCTGGAACTTCCTGTAGTGTTCAAGAAAGTAAAGAAGTGCTTGAAAACTGATGCAAACATGTTAACAGGAAAAGACAACTGGAAGAAGCCACTTGAGGAATTAAACAATAGTAATGGACCATAACCTATAAAATAACTGTCCATGAATACACCCTGACATACACCAACAACTAACAAACAAGTAGAGGAGAAAGAAAAGCTCTTCCTTACAGCATGTGAAACTTACAGTCCTTACAGTCCATTTGTTTTGGACTGAGCTCCTGCACAAGGCCCCAGCACACCAGACCAAACCAGAATGGAGATAATCAAAATGTACTTTAAAAAGGGCCAGTTTTCAAACAAACAAACCAACCAAACACAAACAAACAAACAAAAACAGGAGATTTCAGTCAACTTGAGTCAGCAGGTAAGGAAGACCTCTCTATTTCAACCCTATGAGGAAGTGACTTTGAAACGATCTGCTTTTTGTTCTCTCTGTCTGCTTTTCTCAGCCCTTTTCTGCCTATAAAACCTGACTCCTTTGGTCAGCTCATAGGAATACTCATTCTATTTTATAGAATAAAATGTTGCCCAATTCTAGAAACACAAAAGCCAACTAGATCTTTAAACTAAATTTGTTATAATATTGTCTTTTGACAAGTATAATTCTAAATAATAAAGGGAGAAAGAATGATAAAAATAGAAAATCATTTAGCAAACAGTACAGTAATAACTGTTTCAGGCAAGAATAATCAGTGGTTGCTAAGATTAGTGGTAAAAGTATCCTGAGAAACAAGATATTTATCTAGTCTCAAAGTATCTCCCCACAAGATACTTATTAATTACAAAAAGGAACATAATAACTCCACAGTGGAAGAAATGTGCAGTCATCCATTCAGCCAAATGATCACAGTTATGATCACAATTAACATCAGAAGGAAAGGGGCAAATCCTGGCATGACACACTAAGGGCCCACTGTGGTATTCTTCTGTGGTATCCTTGCCAAAAATATGTAACACAAATACAGTCATAAGGAAGCACTGGACAAAACTATAATGAGGGACATTCCACCCAAAAAGAAACAAAAAAGGCAATGAAGAAAAAAGAAAAAAAAAAAAAAAAAGACCAGTTCTCTTCAAAAGTGTCAAGGTCATGAAAAGACCAAGAAACTGTCACTGTCCCAGATAAAGGAGACTGAAAAGAGACACAACCACGAATATAATGACAATAACAAATTGAACCCTGAGCCAAGGATAAAGGACATCATTCAACAGGCGGAATTTAAACAAGGTCTACAGATGAGCTAATGGTAATCCCTTATTATAAGACTCTAACATTTGGTGAAGCTGGGTGAAGAGCATTATTTGAGAACTATTTGCATGACTTCTGCAATTTTTTGGTAGATGTGAATTATCTAAAATTCAAAGACTTTTTTAAAAGACCAAAAAATAAACAGACATTAACAGTTATATGAGAGAGAGAATATGCTAGTCTTTGGTTACTAAGAACAGACTGACTCCATACCACAGCAGCCAGCAGCCAGACCACAGATATGACCCTCACTCTTCAGAATCCCACAGCTGCTACTTTAAAGACCAGATAATATGCTCCAAATCTGATTTCTCAGCTCACAGAACTCAGAGCCAAGTCATTTGAGATGACTTATTCCAGAGGGTCTCAAAGCAAATTCTACAGGACAGAGCTGCCCACACGTTCAGGCTCAGTTTGAGGTCTCCCCAATGTCAGCCTGTCACTCAGATGCTGCTTCCACAGCAAATTCCTTGGCTTAATTAAAGAAGATATAAAAACTCAGGTTACTCCAATTCCCTCACAGCGTGGCTCAGAGAGCACGAGGCCTGCGTGGACCGGGCTCTGCATGGTCCTGGGCATCTGTAACTCAGGGGCTGCAACGGAAGCAGTCCACAAGGCAAGGGAAAGAAGGGCAAGAGCACAAACAACAAAACCAGAAGGGGCAGCTGACAGCCTGATGGCTCAGCATAATTGCTGGAAGACAAAAAAGTGGCCTCAGGACTCTACTAGCAAGTTTAACTTTTAACTATTTTTTATTTATCTTTACTTTGACCAAACCAAGAGTTCAAACTACTAGCAAGTTTAAAGCACAACTCTGAGTTGCCCTCATAAGACAGGGAACATACACAAATGTGAAAATATGAGAAAAACTAAATGTTACTGAAGAGTAGCATTAATGAGATATGTTAAAATTCAAAGGTTGATCATCTTCAATGTGACTTTTAACTTCAATCATTATTTGTTCAGCTGTTTACTGAGTGCCAACTATGTGCCAGGCAGTAGAATCCACAATGAACAAACTCCCTGCCTTGCATGGTAATGACAAATAATACCCAGCGAGTAGATATGCAGTTGTCCTTTGGTATTCACAGAGCGCTGGTTCCAAGAGCCCTGAGGATACCAAAATCTAAAGATGCTCAAGTCCCTGATATCCTGATATCAAATGATGTAGTATTTGCATATGCACGTCCTCATGTATACTTTAAATCATCTTTAGCTTCATAATAGTTAATACAATGTAAATGCTATGTAAATAGTTGTTAAATGTTTTATTTGCATTATTTTTATCGTTGTATTATTTTTTATGATTTTGAGCTTTTTTAGTATTTTCAATCCAAGGTTGGTTGGATCTGCAGATATGGAACCAAAGGATACAGAGGGTCAACTGCACATGGTAACGACCAGCTCAGGGCCAGGTGCTCTAGGTCAGTCCCACTCTCCTCCTCCTGACTTCTCTGCTGACAGAATGAGCAGGCAAGCATGAGTGGCCACATGAAAAGATACACAAAGGACAGTTTGCACAGGAAAAGCACATAAAGATTTTTTGTAAACACACAGGAGTATGTAAACACACAGAAGTGTTTATAGCCACCACTCATGGGACAGAGAATAGAGAATCACCTACCCAGGGACACACTGAAGCCACCCACTACAGAGTAGAGATGACACAGAGACTTTAGATATACCTCTTAGAAGCAAGGGGTAACAAAAGCTCACAAAAGTGACACAAGATTTTAGGTGCTCATCCAGACTCCATGAACAAACCAGAGATGAAGCAACAGGTCTAATGGAGGGGTTACTGCACCAGTCACAAGGGCTCCTGGAATGCTCTCAGGTTGGTCTCCTCTATCCACCCTCACTGCCTTGGTGATCTTACCCAGTCTATGGTTAAATGCATCTAAATGCTAATGCTTTCCAAATGCCCATCCCAGTTCCCACTCTTCTCAGAACTCCAGACTCGTGTGTCTACTGCCTACTCAGTAATGCCACCTCGACCACTGGCCAGCTTTTCAGATTGATGGCAGCCGTGACCAACCCCAGTCACCCCTGAGAAGCTTCCCCTCCAGTGCTTTAGTGGCTGCCAGCTCCATCCTTCCAGTTGCTCAGCAACAAATTTTGAGGGGGAGGAAAAAAATACAATTACATTTAGAATTCTAAATGTGACAAATACATATATGACTTATTACTAAATACAGTTGTTACTAAAATACTACAATAAATAAGAAATAGTCTGCACTCCTAGAAAATCCAAGAAAATCAACTGAGAAACTATTAGAAATCAGTAACAGAATATTGGTGTAGGCCGGGCGCGGTGGCTCAAGCCTGTAATCCCAGCACTTTGGGAGGCCGAGACGGGCGGATCACGAGGTCAGGAGATCGAGACCATCCTGGCTAACACGGTGAAACCCCGTCTCTACTAAAAAATACAAAAAACTAGCCGGGCGAGGTGGCGGGCGCCTGTAGTCCCAGCTACTCGGGAGGCTGAGGCAGGAGAATGGCGGGAACCCGGGAGGCGGAGCTTGCAGTGAGCTGAGATCCGGCCACTGCACTCCAGCCTGGGCGACAGAGCGAGACTGTCTCAAAAAAAAAAAAAGAATATTGGTGTATAGGACTTACTGAATAAAGATTAAAATTCTACAGACTTGAGTAAATAAGACATAACTTTTTCTTAGACCAAAAGACTTAACAATGTAAAGATGCAAAACATAAATTTAATGTATTCTCAATGAATATTTCAACAGAATTTTCATATGCAAAAATTAATTTACGGGAATATTTGAGAAAAATCTGGGGGTAAAAAGATTAAACACTAGTTCTACCAAGTGCTAAAATGTATTATAAAGCTATGATAAACAAAATAGTGTGGTACTAACAAACTGAACAAATGGTTTAGTATTTGTAAATACACAGAATGGAAAAAAATACAGAAACATATACAAAGTTAAATCCAAGATACTTCAAAAGTGAATGACATTTCAAAGAAAACCAAAGAAGAAAAGGTAACAGTAGCCCAGAAAGGATTTAGGGACTCCGGCTGACACCTAGGATGGGGTCGGGTACCCTCAGACAACCTAGCAGTGAGAGAACAAACTGACACAAACTCCCTGAGGCCAACTTAGCAACATCCATCAAAATTACAAACGCCATACCCTTTGACCCAGTAATTCCTGTTCTGGGAATTCATTTAGCTGATGTTCATACACATGTTCCAAGAGACACTTAAAACACATATTCATTGCAACATCATTTGTGATGCTGGCACACTGGAAACAAGTACACACTCCTTGGGGACTCATTAAATAATAAGATCTACATAGCAGAATACTATACGGCAGCTAATAAACATCTTGGCCACACATCAGAGTCACCTGGAAAGCTTCTGAAAATCCAGACATGACACAGAAGAGGCCACACTCAGACCAATTAAATCAGATCTCTAGAGCAACGGCCCAAGCATTTTATTTTATTTTATGTTTTATGGACCAAACAATATGAACATAAGGAATCAGCATTTTAAAATAGCGGAGAATCTCAGGGCAAACCACCCAAAGGCAAACTGGGTTCCACTGCTCAACAACATGAGCCTGGGTCAGTTTCCTAAACTACAAAATGGGAAGGCAACAGACTGGCCTCAAAGAGTTGTGAAGACAGTGAAAAACCTTTGTGAACACTAAGGAGAAGCTACCTGGCAATAGGAAGTATTCAGTCAGTGTCAGCTGCTTATCTAGTGCAAAGGTTCACAGCACATTCCAGTGATATGACAAAGGCAACACTCACAGATGTGCTTTTGTGTGTGCATGTGTACTACATATAATACGGAAAATATATACATACACATAAAATATAAAAATTTTGCAAAAGACGATATTGACAACAGTCACCTCTAGGAAGAACCTGCTTCTATTACATACTCTCATAACTTTCAAAAATGTTACCCTAAATCCAACTCCAACTTACAGGAAATAGGACAGAGGACATGCTAAACCACACGTGGGTAACAATCAGCAAAATCCAGCCAGTGGGAAATAGACACAAACAACCTGATTTACTCTACCAAATAAATTTTGAGGGAAAAAAAAAGAGAGAGAGAAAAATGGAAGGTCAACTATGAGGCATTGGTTGACTTATTAATAGCCTGATTCAAACAGAACTTTCTTTTAATTAAGACACTATAAGAAAACTGGAAGTTTAAACAGTGGCTGAAAATATTTACAGATGAAATGATACAAGGCAGAATCTGTTTCAAAATAACCCAGGAGGGAGAAAAGCAGGCTGCTGTTGGAACTGGGCAATGAGCACATGAGGAGTCATGTTCTTCTGTCTACTGTCTTTTGTATTTCAAATTCTACCTAATAAACATTTTGTGAAGTACGTACATTACCTTTCCAACATCAAAACAAACCAAGCTAGCGTAAAAAGTAGAACTATTATTATAGAAAAATATTCAAATAGAAGTTGGTTATTTTAAAAGAAATTGGCTAGTTTTTAAAAAGTACCTCTCAGATAGTATGGTAATTAGTCACTTTTTTCTAACACGGCAATGCAAATAAATCCTCAGTTAGTCCATGAGGTAGTTCTGCTTCAATCCCCAATAACTCTTTGGCCCTACCTTCTAAATGTATGATTTTAAGCAAAGCACTTGATCATTGTACATCTCAATTTCCTCATCTGTAAAAAGGAAGCAGATCATTGGTTCTCAATTTTTGGAAATATATATTTTTCCAGGGGAAAGACTTCATAGATGATTCTAACACTTCTCTTCCTCCTCCCTGACCACATGCTCCTCAAACCCATCCAACTCTGAAAAGTTAAGATACCAGGTTATTTTCTGATATAACTTCAATATCCAGCAAACTCAATACTGCTTTCTAAAAATGAAGCATATAACCTTCACTGCAAAATAAAAATTGCAAAATAAAAAATAAAAATGCAATGTTTCTTGTGATAATTTTTTTAAAGTCCTCCTAACAACTTAAATCAGGTTTTCCTGACTTGTGATTTAAGTCAAATCGCCTGGAGGCTTCTTATGCCTGAGCTTTCTTAAAGAAGGTGCAGTTTCAGGGTGAATCGCTGGAAAGGTGAAATAGCAGCTATGACACAAGATGAGACTGAGCCAGGTGGCCCAAGGCTCGATCCCCAGGTGGGGTCCACAGATAGTTGAATCTGAGACAGACATCCCTCAACCCCTGGCTTTCTATTCATTATTCTCTCTCAGTGCATAAGCTGAATCTGACGAGAAACAGACAGACATCCCTCAACCCCTGGCTTTCAATTCATTATTCTCTCTCAGTGCATACTATGTAGCATACGCCCTCATCCAAGGACAAGAGCCACTTCAGGCAGACAACACTCAACAGTGTATATCACGAATTCACTTATTTTATTTTATTTATTTATTTATTTATTTTATTCGAAGTCTCGCTCTGTCACCCCGGCTGGAGTGCAGTCGCGTCATCTCAGCTCACTGCAACCTCCGCCTCCTGGGTTCAAGCAACTCTTCTGCCTCAGCCTCCTACAGGTACGCACCACCACACCCAGCTCATTTTTGTATTTTTAGTAGAGACGGGCTGTCACCATACTGGCCAGGCTAGTCTACATCATGAATTCAAAATCAGCAAAAGGAATACCAGGAAATGCTCAGGATACTCTGTTTAGCATAAAAGAAGATAAAGTGTAATAAAGTTTTATAAATATACATACATGTATTTATGTATATGTTTACATTAAGAAAAAAACAGGCTGGGCACAGACACTCACGCCTGTAATTCCAGCACTTTGGGAGGCTCAGGCAGGAGCATAACTTAAGCCCAGGAGTTTGAGAGACCAGCGTGGGCAATACTAGGGAGTTTCGTCTCTACAAAAAATTTTTTAAAACTTAGCCAGGCATGGTGGTACACATCTGTGAACCAGCTACTCAGGAGGCTGAGGTAGGAAGGCAGCTTGAGCCCAGGAAGTCGAGGTTGCACTGAGTTACAATTGCACTGTGCTCCACTATCTTCCAGCCTGGGCAACAGAGTAAGACTCTGTCTCAAAAAAGAAAAAAGAAGAGGAAAAGGAAGAAGAAAGGAAAGAAAAGCCATAGAAAATATCCCAAAAAGTTAATAGGAAGTGAAGGAATGTTCTTTATATACTTACCTGTATTTTCCAAACATTGTACACTGAGTATAAATAATCAGAAAGAAAAATGAAAAGCTTTTTCAAGAGAAATAATAGTAACAATAATAGCTAGTTATCTACTTGAGTTCACACTCTGTCAGGAATCATGCTAAGCAGATCTCATTCAATCCTCACCAGAGCCTACGGAGTTGGGTATATGGAGAGAAGGGGATTCTGATTAAGCCCCCATGACTCTACAAAGGGGTCTCCTGCAATGGGCACCTGAAAAAGCCTTGAATAGTAAAGAAGAAGCTGTTTAAAGACAAAACAAGGAACCCAACTTTCTCAGGCAGTGTGCGCCTACACACAGAAAGAAGTCTCAGGCCCGGAGCACAGGCACCTTTCTATTCTCCTGACAGCCCACCCGAGGGACATCAAGAGCCACAGATGTCATGATAGGTGGGTGAATGCTATAGAAGGAATGTTTGTGTCCCTCCAAAATTCATGTTGAAGACCTAACCTCCAAAGTAATGTTATTTGGAGGTGGGGCCTTTGGGAGGCAAGTAGGTCATACGGGCAGAGCCGTAGTGAATGTGAGTCGTGGCCTTATAAAAGAGGCCTAAGGGAGTTCATTTGCCCTTTTCACCACGTGACAACTCAATGAGAAGACAGGTCTATGAATCAAGAAGTGGGCCCTCACCACTGAACCTGCTGGCACTTTGATTTTGGACTTCTAGCCTCCTTTAGAGGCTGTCAGAAATAAATGTCTGTTGTTTATAAGCCACCCAGGCTACAGTACTTTTGTTATAACAGACTGAGCAAAAACAGTAAGCAAAACCAAAAAAGAGGTAGTAAGAAATGGAATTCGGCATGCACTGGGGGTCACCTCATAAAGGGCCAGGAAGTGAGAAAGGCTGAGTAAGTCTCTGTCCTGTATCACTGAAAATGTGGGCACAGCCAGCCATAAAGGAATAACGTAAAACGAAGCACAAACTCCAAAGAGGCAGGGTTACCTGCTGGGGAAAGCAGAGGGATGAACTACTGGAAAGACTTTGCTGATGAGAGGAGTGAAGAGCGCCCATACCTACGGGGACCAGGTCAGGAGGGAGCAGTCTGATGATGATGAAGTATCTGCCAAGGACACTATTAGGAAACCTGAAACTTATTTTCCAAATGATGCCATTCCCCTCCCAAGAAGCACTGAGGTCCCTGTAACTGGGCACAAAGGCCACACTACCCAAAGCAAGAGAAAGTACTGAACAGTTTTCTCAGGTTTTATGTTCTAATGGGCTTGTCCTAGAAGGGGTTAATATGTCAAATTGTTCCATGACACCCTCTTGGTACACTGCCACTACTCTGCTTCTCTGTCCAGGGCAGGAGGAATGGCCTGGTTGGACCCAGGGCCCTGTCACTGCCCAGTGCACACCAACAGTGTTGGAGCACTCTGTTCCTCATCCAAAGGACAAAAAGACACCCAGTCCAAGCACACAGGACAAAGACAACAGTTTCTAGGCAGTAACTGACATTCTTAGTGCTACCATATTTTCCTTCTTCTTTGTTAAAGAATTCTGCTCGTGATTTTTAAAGAGAAAAGCCCAGAACTGACACAGCCTTTTGGAGATTTTTGTCAGCATCCCAGCACTAGCAAAGGCAAAGTTACCATCCCACTGCCTACAGCAACACCTGCAGGTCAAGAGTCTGAACTGCAGGTGCTATGAAAGTTGACACTGACAGCCCGTGCCCAGAAAACCAACACCAAACCCTATTATGATGTCATCCAAGAGGCAAACCCTAACAGGCAGCTCTTGATAAATGCCTGATTAGTGACTATGTCATAAGATGCTGCAGACTTTGCGCCCCTCTCTTCCACAGTCCTAATTATGTCTGCAGGCACTGGTCACTCAGTCTAGTATTACACAAACACTGAAGCTCAAATGGCACTTTTCACTTTTTACAAAGTCTTTACTGTGAACTTTTTTTTTTTTTTTTTTTTTTTTGAGATGTAGTCTTGCTCTGCTCTGTCACCAAGGCTGGAGTGCAGTGGCACAATCTCAAGTCACTGCAACCTCCACATCCCGAGTTCAAGCAATTCTGCTGCCTCAGCCTCCTGTGTAGCTGGGATTACAGGCACGCACCACATCTGGTTAATTTTTTGTATTTTTAGTAGAGATGGAGTTTCACCATGTTGATGAGGCTGGTCTCAAACTCCTAACTTCAAATGATCAGCCTGCCTCGGCCTCTAACAGTGCTGAGATTAGAGGCGTAAGCCACCACGCCCAGCCTGAACAATTACTACAACTGTAAAGTATCCTTACAGAATATAAGCACATTCTCTGATGCTATCTTGTACAAATAGGGTAATATCTGTGTGCTCAAATTCTCACTCTTCTCTGAGGAATAAGATGGGTTATTTACTTTGGGCCGGGCACGGTGGCTCACGCCTATAATTCCAGCACTTTGGGAGACTGAGGCGGGTGGATCATCCAAGGTCAGGAGTTCGAGACCAGTCTGGCCAACATGGTGAAACCCTGTCTCTACTAAAAAAATACAAAAATTAGCCAGGCATGGTGGCAGGCACCTGCACACCCAGCTACTTGGGAGGCTGAGGCAGGAGAATCGCTTGAACCTGGGAGGTGGAAGTTGCAGTAGGCCAAGATCACGCCATTGTACTCCAGCCTGGGCAACAAGAGCAAAACTCCGTCTCAAAAAAAAAAAAAAAAAGATAGGTTATTTTAAGCACTGGGATGGGAGTATTTCTGATCTTCATTTGACATGTCCTGGCAGCAACAGCAGGGCAGGAGCAAGAATGAAATTCAGACCAGTTGTAGGTTATTAGTCAGGGAGATGCTAAAATCAGAGTGATGGTAAAATTAGGTCAAAATAAAATTTCCCCCAAATCACCCTGAAAATACTGTAAATGAAACCTGTACATTATTATGTATAAATAACAATGTATGCTGCAACAGCTTTAAGGCAGAACACACGCACAAGGTTGCCAGGATCTGGGAGTCTGGCACCAATGGAAATGTCATTGTATTAGTCCATTCTAACACTGCTATAAGGACATACCCAAGACGGGGTAATTTATAAAGAAAAGAGCTTTAATTGACTCACAGTTCAGCATGGCTGGGGAGGCCTCAGGAAACTTTACAATCATGACAGAAGGGGAAGTAAACATATCCTTCTTCACACAGCAGCAGGAAGAAGTGCCAAGCAAAGGGGGAAAAGCCCCTTATAAAACCGTCTCAAGAGAACTCACTATCACGAGAACCACATGGATATAACCGCCCCCATGATTCATTGCCTCCCACCAGGTCCCTCCCATGACATGTGGGGATTATGGGAACTGCAATTCAAGATGAGATTTGGGTGGGGACACAGCTAAACCATACCGGTCATCTATCTTGACTGCAGTGGTTACAAGACTATATTTGTCCAAAGTCATAAACTGTATTCTACAAGGAATGAACTGTATTGTTACATAAATTATACTCTACTAAAACACAAAACAATTGTCTGTATACAGTAATGAACACCTTATAATAAAAATGCATATATAGAGGGAGGAGGATTACTTGAGCCCAGAAGTTTGAGTTCAGCCTGGACAACAGGCAAGACCCTGTCTCTAAAAAAATAAAACTCAAAATACATACATACAAAATATAAATACATTATTTTTAATAATTTTTTTTCCCAGAACTTACACTGAATTTATTTAAATTAAATAAGTATGTGATGTGACTTTACTGTAGCATACAAAAAGGGAGCTATTGCCTAATACTGGTTAGAACCAAAAAACGTGTCAAGCAGGAGTCAGCAGAAATCAGCAAACTAAGACTTAGATTCTAGGTAACTGATTTTAGACAGAGTGCCCACAAAAGGCAGTGCTTCTGTGTGATCTTCTAAAGAACAACTACCTTAACTTACTCAATTAAAAGAACTGTAGATCTACAGTTTATAGGATAAACCATCCTGAACACTGGTGGGAGGACTGGGGGTACTGCTAAAGGTAGAACAAGGAAAAGGATGGTCTTTCATGTTCTACTTTCAAATCTGCTAAAATACTACATTTCAGGTATAACCAGAGATCAGTGCCACAACTTCCTGTTTTGTTAGAGGAAAACAAGTAACTGAAGCTGAGAATGTTCCAGTCCTTGGAAATGTTTGATTAGGATTCTCGCAATACCAGTCTATTCTGAACAAAGAGCTACCAAGTAGAAAGGTTACCTTTCCGGAAACATATGCAAGTCTTCACTCTATACTTATTTTTAAGGTAGAACTCACAAAACTAACTCTAATTCTAACCCAGAACATAATTCATTGGTTCAAGAATTTTAAAATAGGGTCTCTATAAAACAACAAAGTAGCTATTCTAGTCTATTACTCAGAAATCAAAACCAATCCCCTCTTTTCATTTTTTAGAGATCATAAAAGGCACACAAAAAAATTAATGAAACAAAATAAATGGTCATTACAGAAAAATTAGAAAATATAGTAAGCGACAAAGATAAAAATGAAGAACACAATTCCACCACTCTGGGATTACTACTATTATTTTCTTCCAGCCTTTTTTTCTACATATATAATTTTTAAAGTTTTCAAATTTGATGTTAGACTATATAGTTTGAATTCTCCCCTTCTCACTTAACATTATCATGAAAATATCTGTATAAGTCAAGGTTCCACCAAAGAAACAGAAGCAGCAGATATAGTCAGTCCTCGCTATCCATGGGTTCCATATCCCAAATCAAAATATTCCCAAAAAATATTGCTCAAAATATTTGCTGCAGATCAAAAATACTCCCAAAAAAAGGCCAGGCATGGTGGCTCACACCTGTAATCCCAGCACTTTAGGAGGCTGAGGCAAGTGAATCACTTGAGTTCAGGAGTTCGACCCCAGCCTGGGCAACATAGTAAGACCCTATCTCTACAAAAAATACAAAAATCAGCTGGGCACGGTGGTGCACGCCTGTAGTCCCAGCTACTTGGGAGGCTGAGGTGGGAGGATCGCTTGAGCTCAGAAGGCAGAGGCTAGAGTGAAACAAGATCAAGTCACTGCAAACAGAGCAAGATGCAGTATCAAAAAATATAAAATAAAATTCAAAAAAAAAAAAAAAGGATTGTTTTGTCTGTGCTGAACATGTACAAACTTCTTGTCATTATTCCCTAAATAATACAGTGTAACAAGTATTTACATAGCATTTACATTGTATTATGGATTGTAAGTAATCTAGAGATGATTTAAAGTATACGGGAGAATGTGCATAGGTTATACACAAATATTATACTGTTTTATGTAAGAGACCTAACCATCCATGAATTTTGGTATCCACGAGGGACCTGGAACCAATCCCCTGCAGATACCAAGGGATAAATGTATTTATTAAGAGAGTTACTGCAAGAAATTGGCTTACATGATTGTGGGGGCTGGCTAGGCCAGTCTGAAATCCACATAGCAGGCCAATGTGGAACTCTCCAGAAACTGAGTGCAGCTGCTGTCCATCGGAGAAATTTCTTCTACGTCAGGGGAGCTCTGCTGTGTTCTTCAGGCTTTCAGCTGATAGATCAGGCCCACTCAGATCACCTAGGACAATCACCCTTACTTAAAGTCAACCAATTATTAACTTGCATCACAACCACAAAATACCGTGACAGCAATGCCAAGATGAGTGTTTGACTGAATAACCAGGACTGTAACTTAGCCAAACTGACAAATGAAACTGACCATCACAATAACCGTGTCAGTAATCTTTAAAAGCATTTTATAAATGTATTTATCCATTCCCTTACTATAGAAATTCAGCATTCTTCCAAAATTTTGCTAATATAAGTAATGTTGAAATAAATAGAACTGAAGTGAACAATGCTATAGACTGAATGTTTGTGTCCCAAAATTCCTATGCTAAATCTTAATCCCAAGATATTGGGATTAGTACTTCGCGAGGTGATTACGGCTCTGCCTTCATGACTGGAATTAGTGCCCTCATAAAAGACTTGAGAGCATTCTCTCACCTCTTCCAGCATTTGAGGACACAGTGAGGTAACTATGAATCAGAAAGTGGGCTCTCACCAGACATTGAATCGGCCAGTCTTGACCTTAGACTTCTAGTCTCTAGAACTGCGAGCAATAAATTTCTGTAGTCTATAAGCCACCTGGGCTATATTATTTTGTTATAGCAGCATAAGTGGACTATGACAAACAACTTTGTATATTCAATCTTCATTCTCACATCTGATTATTTTACAGAAAGACTACTAGTAAGGAGGGGCTACATATAGAACTCTAGAAAACCGCATAGGATCCCCTTGAGTCTTTGGCTGAATACAAAACTGCACACATGTAAAGTGCAACTCCATGAGACAAGTAGGGAACTGGGTAACTGATGGACAATCCCTGGAGCTGGGAGATGTTCAAGCCTCAACCAGCCAGAATGGAAAGACCTCACTAAACAGCTGGAGCACTCAGAAGCCCCAAAAAGGCATGTCTTAGAAGACTAAGCTAGCTTTAAAATAAAAGTACCCTAGACACAGCTTAACAAAACTGAAAAACAAGGCCAGACACATTGGTGCACACTTATAATCCCAGCACTTTGGTAAGCCAAGGTGGGAAGATCATTTGGGACCAGGAGTTCCAGATCAGCTTGGGTAACATTAAGACTCCATCTCTACAATCAATTGATCAATCAATACAAATAAAAACCAAGCTTCAAAAAGATCATTCTGATCAGCAAATAAATTCATTGCCTGCAAGAACAAAACTCAACACTCAACAGAAGAAACCAAAACCCAGAGACTCGACAGCATAACATTTGTTAATGTCTAGCATCCAATCAAAAATTATCAGACATTTGAAAGAAAAAGAAAATGTGACCCAAAATCAGGAGAAAACTCAATCCATAGAAATAAACCAAGAAATCACAGAGATAATGGAATTAGCAGATAAAGACTTTAAACTATTGTAAGTATACTGAAGGATTTAAAGGAAAACCAAGGTAGGAATCGAAGCCATAAAAAACAATCAAAGGGAACCAGCAGGGTTGAAAAATAAACTATCTGAAATTAAGAAGTTACTAGATGAGTTTAACTAAAGATTGGACACTATAAGGAGAAAAGACAGTAAAGTTGAAGGCAGGTCAACAGAAAATATTCCAAAGGAAGGACAAAGAGAAAACAGACCTCCTGAGAGAGAGAGAGAGAGAGAGAGAGAGAGAGAGTGTGTGTGTGTGTGTGTGTGTGTGTATGTGTTGGGCTTGAGGGGTGGGCACAAAAGTCCCCAAATAGTATAAACACAACGAAAATCATGCCTGAGTAAATCTTAAACTGCTCAAACTAATGATAATAACTTAAAAGCAGCTGATATAACAAAAGTATGGGGATATTTCACATACAGGGGAACAAAGAATGTCTACTCACTTCTCATCAGAAACAGTGCAAGCTAGAAGACAATGGAATTACAGTCTTTAAAATGTTTAAAGAAAAACAAAAACAAAAAAAAGTGTCAACTGCAATTCTATATCCAGCAAAAATATCCTCAGACATGCAAGATGAAATAAAGGCATTTTCAGACAAAAAAGCTGAAAGAATTCACTATCAGCAGATTTGTACTACAAAAAATATTTTTAAAAGATCTGCAAGGAAATATCAGATGTCTGCCTTCCACCCTATATTTCCCACTTCCAATCTCTAAATCTTTATTTCACCCCTTCTCATCCAGAGCTCCATATTCAAGAACTGCTCCCCTTCTCCATCAGTTTGGTTCCACCATCAAACAATTGTTTTCTCTGAGCTTCATTAGTTAGCCCGGCCTTTAAGACTCTGCAATCTTGCCCCTCCTGTCTTTACAAAACTTATTTTCTCTTACTCCATATTTTATAAGCCATTCCAAGTTGTTCACTTTGCTTCACTAACTAGAAAAAAAAAATTCAAAAACTCCCCCACAGCCTAGGCAATACAGCAAGAAAATCTTTTAAAAATTTAGCCAGGTATAATGGCAGACATCTCTACAAAAAATTATAAAATTAAACAGATGTGGTGGTGCATGCCTACGGTCCCAGCTACTCAGGAGGCTGAGGCGAGAGGACTGCTGGAGTCCAAGAGTTCAATTCATATATTGCGCTATGATCACACCACTGCACTCCAGCCTGGGCAACAGAGTAAGATCCGGTTTCTATTTAAAAATGTGCATGCACACACACAATCTCCCCCAAAACAGGTCAGAAAGAGAGCACAGGAGTAAGAAAAACAGAAGAGAACTCAAGGTGGCAGGGATTCGGGGGGACACAGGTGACCCATCCTATCAAAGAGGGAAGAGAGTGAATTTTCCAAAAAACAAAGCAGGCCAAGAGGCTCATGGCTGTCTTGCAGACACTGCTACAACTCCCACACAAGAAGGGATCAGCTCCTCTCACTCAGACTGCAAGGAAGGACTGTATAACTAAGTTTAGAGCACCCACGAAACATTAACTCCTAAAAAGTGAGTACAAGTACAGCATGAGGCTTGATTCAGGGAAACCTTATGTCACATTCAAGCTCTATTGCTCATTAGCTGCTTGACTATCGGCTCATTTAAAATTCACAACAGCTCTATAAGACAGGTACTATTATTATCACCGACATTTTACAGAGGAGAAAACTGAGACACAGAAAGATTATACTGCTTGCTCAAGGTAATACATTCAGGAAGCAGCATAGCCAGGATGTGAATCCAGTCACCTAAAACAGACTGCCATTTCAGGTGTCCATTATACCTCAGGCACTATGAGCACATCCTAGCAGTGCTCCTGCAGAGAGAAAAACACAAACAATAGAGCTGATGAGGCTAAGCCTCTAAACACAGATAAAGTTAGGTCTTTGTGAGAGGAGTCAAGTGCTCTAATTTTGGCTCTGTATCTCAAATGGTTGTATGACTACTGACCTTACCTAATGAGGGAATTGACCTTAAGCCAACTGACCTCCCATCCTACGTAACTGAAAGACTGTAATGCAGCAGTTTGCAAATATGAAGAGCTAAATAAATACTGACATCAAGAATTGATGTGTTACAAAGAATGAATTATGGACAAACACAAACACCAGCTGTCAAGCAAGAAAGAAGGAAGCTGCAAAGTAGAAATTCCCACCTGGGAAGAGCTGGTGGTTCCCTAGGGACTTCAGCAGCACCAGCAACTGCTCCTGGAGCTTCTGCCTCCTGTGAGCCATGGGCCATTTCCTTCACAGGGTCCTGTGGGCCTGGAGGCTGCACTTTCTCTAATTCCTGACGCCCACCCAATTCTGTGGTGGAGTCAATCTCTATTTCCTGGACTGGAACTGGGACTGGCTCCTTCTCAGCTGCAGCGGCTGACACAGTCTTGGCCTCTTCTTCTTCCTTTCTTCTGATTTTCTCTTCAAGTTCCTGCCTTCTCTTCTCATCATCCTGACGGGCCATGTGGTCAAAGGTTTTGAATACCTAAAATCAAACAGCAACCCAGCAATCAGTTCATCTGCCCAATACTGTACCACATATCTTGTAGAAATGTGGTAAAATCTGTTAAGGAGAGAACTAAAAGTCATAAACTGACAAGTTTTCCCACTTGAAAAATGGAAATGCACTGCCACTTCACCAAAAGCTGACAGGTAAACAGTGTTTAACAGGAGGATTCCAAAATCAACAAAATCAAAAACTTACAAACCAAGGCTAACAATATTTACAAACCTAAAATATGCACAGTTAGATGGTCTCTGTTGTCATTATTTTTACAGACCCCAGTTTTGTTCACAATGCAAAGAATACACGGTCCTGGTACAACTGTGGGTTATAAAGGATCCAAAATTCAGACTCACAAATGAAACATGAAAATATGGCTGAACTTCAATTCTCCAAATGCAACCAGGTTTACTGGACTGCTGCTATTTTTCACCACACTGCATGGACATTCAATTCAACAAACATCTACTATGTGCCTACAGTGTGCAAGAAACACACAAACAAAAAAAAAAAACATGAAAATGATTTCTGCTGCCTCCTAAGAACTCAAAATTCTGGTGTGTAAATAAGTTCTTAACATTTTCTGGGACACAGTCACACCCATGAAGGTGCTGGGACCTCTCTACCAAAAAAGTACAGTGAAGACATACCCACACATGAAAACTCTGATACAAGAGGGGGCGTGACAGAGCCCTTAATTCCCTGTCAGAGTATGGGTGGGAATGAGCATATCTGGCAAAAGAAATCTAGGGAGACTTCTTGGAACAAGGAGCATTCCAGTTAGACCTTGAATGAGAGGCACATCTTCCATAGGGAACCATTGGAGGAAACGCCATAGCTCCAAGAACAGGCTTGTCAAGGAATGGCAAAAACTCTTGCAACAACTGGAGGGAGGAAAGGCTGAGAGAGCAACCTGGGACATGGGTGGGAGTCAGATTCTAAAGGGCTAGAATGTGGACAGGTATTAAATAACAATGTTCTGTGCACTGCACAGGCAGTCAAAAGGGTGCTAACAGACTGTGTCAAATGATTCTACAAACATTCTCTCAAAACCCTCACAAAAATCCTGTGAAGAAGACAGCATCAACATTTCAAAAATGAGAAAAAATAGGGCTTGGAAAGGTTAAGTAACTTGCCCCAGCTCCTGCTGGCAAAAGTAAAAAATTACGCAGCACGCACCAAACAGTGCAAGGAGATGATGATGTACGCAGAGGGGAAAAAAAAAATCAATAAAATCCTAAAAGGTTAAAAACTGGAAACAACACCAGAACCACTTTTACTTCTGCAGATAACCTGAAGCCCTGACTACATTCTAACATTCATGTTTCTACCGCTTTGAGTCCATTGCTGTCAGAGTTGCTCATCCTCCTGATACTCCAGCTCATCTTAACTCCACAAAAGCAAAGCAACAAGAACTCTCTCTCCTAACACCTGAGACTTCTAACACAGAATCCCCAGACTTGATAGTCCTCACCATGCCACTGCCTCTGCTCACTCAGTACATCCAGCCTTCTCTGACCTACCCATTCACACCACAAGGAAGTGCTACCACTGCCAACCTCCCAACCATCACGTGTTCTCAGTATTCATTCTAGAGTCACAGAACATGGAGCTGGAAGAGAACTCCAATCTGTGACCTCCAATCAATCTTCTCAGCTGACAAGAGGTGAAGTGACTCTCCCAAGATTTCCCAACAATTTATGTGAGGAACAGGATGTAGCTAGCTTTCCTGATTCTAGTTTCAAGGACTTCTACAAAGGAGCACTTCTCAAAGTGGACTCCAAAAAAAAAAAAAAAAAAAACAGCATTATCGATTACAATGAATGGCTTGTCGGTCTAAACTATTTTTGTCTTAAAACATATTAATGTATTATAAAGTGGAATGCAATTTTCACATACATCATTCCTACTGAGGTTCTTCAAGCTGTGTATTCAGGCTATGCAAACTCTTAGGAGGAAACGTATGAGCTGCCTAACTCTACACCAACACTGCACTCCCCAAAATATTAAGGGAACACTTTGAAGTTCCACAGTGAGGTAGCCCAGCACTCCCATCCAAATTCTTCTCTGCCTATATTCAGCAGAGACACCAAGCATCCCACTTCTGGTCGGGGTAGAGGGGCAGACCACAGGAAGCAGTTTTATGCCATCAAGTTAGGGACAGAAAAAAAAAAAAAATCCTAAGAGGCAGATGAGTAGGAGTGGGGAGGTCAGGAGATCACCTACTACCACACAGAAATAATGTTATGCTGGTACCAAGTCACTCAGTCTCATTCAGTGTTGTCCTACCCCACAACAAAATCCTTGTCAATACTGAAATCACCTTTACAAGCCTCCTGCCAAATGAGGTTTTGTGGATAAAAGAACAGGTTCCGGCCGGGCACGGTGGCTCATATCTGTAATCCCAGCACTTTGGGAGGCCGAGGTGGGTGATCACCTGAGGTCAGGAGTTCAAGACCAGCTTGGCCAATGTAGGGAAATCCCATTTCTACTACCGAAAATACAAAAATTAGCCGGGCATAGTGGCGCATGCCTGTAATCCCAGCTACTCGGGAGGCTGAGGCAGGAGAATCACTTGAACCCGGGAGGTGGAGGTGCAGTGAGCCAAGATTGCGCCACAGCACTCCAGCCTGGGCAACAGAATAAGACTCCATCTCTCACACACACAAAAAAAAGAACAGGTTGCCAGGATTCACCCTGATCTACCCAACCAAAATATCCAGGAATATGTGTTTTTAAAAGTTCCTTGGCCAGGTGCAGCGGCTCACACCTGTAATCCCAGCACTTTGGGAGGCTGAGGCAGGCACATCACGAGGTCAGGAGTTTGAGACCAGCCTGGCCAACATGGTGAAACCACATCTCTACTAAAAATACAAAAATTAGCCGAGCGTGGTGGTGCATGCCTGCAATCCCAGCTACTCAAGAGGCTGAGGCAGGAGAATTGCTTGAACCCAGGAGGTGGAGGTTGCGGTGAGCCAAGATCATGCCACTGCACTCCAGCCTGGATGACAGTGAGACTCTGTCTCCGGGGGAAAAAAAAAAGTTCCTTAAGCGATGCTGATGGTTGAGAACCACTTCCAGAAAACATGACACCTTTCTTAACCATTTGCTGAAGACTGTCCTCTTGGGTTTCTGTGAAACTTACTGCTCTCCACCAAGATTATTCCCCAAGACCTGTTCTTCACCTTTGGCTCTTCTCTCTCCCTCGAACCACTCCAGTTGCTCTAGCTCCCAAAAGATCTAGTCCAGTAATTCCAATAGCCTATGGGCAGGGACTCCTACCAGGAACTTCAAGTTCAACCTGTCTAAAACTGAACTTTTTCCCCTAAACCCAGGTGACAGTTCAGTTAATGCATTATCACTATTCCAGTCACCCAAGTTTAAACCTTGGATCATCATTGACCCATCCCTCCCCTTCCTCCATCCCTGCTCCCCATGTCCACTACTTCATTAGACTGGTCACCAAACCCTAACCTATGGAAGTGTCTTATAAGAGGTGTTACCAGGTAAATGAGTTACCAGGTAAATGAGTGCACTACCTCTGTCAGTTCATCTGTGAAACAAAGATCAACCTCTCAGGTTATGTTAAGGGTTAAGTAAGACAACAACTCCAGAATATAAAACATCTGACACTATACGTATTAGTATATACTCCTTTCTCCTCCACACCTTTCTGCAAACTACAATCATCCTGGACAAAAGTGTTCTCATGCTACTATGGAATGGTTAAATAATAGAACAGGAAGATTTGGAATTCACAAAATGAAATTTTTAGTTCCAGCTCTACGGTGAATGGCTGTGTGTTCTCGGTCAAATCACTTAACCTTGCTGAATTGGTATGTAAACTTGAAACTTACCTATTTCACAGAGACACTGAAGATCAAATGGCAAGACTTCATTAACCTGCCGTAAGGTCCTGCTAAAGGCCACCTCCAACAACTCTCTGATCACTAAGATGGCACTTATGCCACTGACAAGGATGAGGAATAGCCTTAAGTTCTGAAATTGAACCCTAATGGAACCCCATTCTTCATTTGGCCCTATTACCCTGGTAGTTACCAAGACAGTCAAAGCTTTGGCTTCTACTGAGGAAAGTAACATCCGATCAACCTGCAGCATGCATTAAGATTTCAGGAGGAAACATCTGAAGCATTTTATAACTTGTAACATCTAGAGAACTGGGGGAGGTATCGTCAGCATTTCTGTCTTCTTGGGTTTCTACAAACAGGCTTAATGCTTGGCGGAATAGTTTCTTTCAATCTCATCAGAAGTCCCATCTCTCTTATAAAACCTTCTTCACTTCTCAACCATCATTTCTATCTCCTTTCTTTACAATGGGCTCCATCAAATAATTGCCCTTACAAAGTCTTCTATTACTTTCTGGGTTTTCCCTCTTTAACTGTAAGTGTCACAAACAGAAAGAAACCACTACTTAAACACCCCTATCACCCGTACGTAAGAGTGTAAACTACATTCAGCAAACGGTTGCTTAGTACATTCAAAAGTGCCCAGTCAACTTTACTGAATGAGTACTGACAGCGCTTCCAACATACAATAAACTTAACCTGGAAGGTACAGAATTAAGTTCAAATGAAATTTTAATAATCACTACAATGACAGTCTTTGACCTGGGAAATCACATTTCAAACAAGCGGCCACACCCATTGATTCACACAATGCCTCCGTCATCACCGCCAGCTCAAGTCTTTGGTAGTTCTGGGGCATGCACGTTTCTGTTGCTGTAAATGTCCTTCCTGCTGTCTGGCCTGCATGGATTTTACTCCCTGACTAGCAGCCCCCAGCACCGTGAGGGGTACGCGCTGCCGGGTGCTGAGGAGGGCTCTTAACAGTCGGCTTACTACTTCTGAAACCTCAGGACGTCCGGAGCGAACCCCGGCTGCTCCCTCAGAGGAATAAACTGACA
This sequence comes from Macaca nemestrina, assembly GCF_043159975.1. Classification (NCBI taxonomy): domain Eukaryota; kingdom Metazoa; phylum Chordata; class Mammalia; order Primates; family Cercopithecidae; genus Macaca; species Macaca nemestrina. The sequence goes on from NC_092128.1 coordinate 114,913,377, forward strand.
TCCAATCCGCGCTTCAAATTACTGAAGCCATTCTCGAAAGCTCAACCCCAGGACACCAGGAAAAGGAGGAAACAGGCTGGGAGAGCTTGGAGGAGCGGGCGCCAAGAGTCAAGGCAGGCCGGGGGCGGCGGCTCCCCAGACCGCAGGCCCGCCCGCCTCACCTGCAGCACCAGGGCCTGCGCGGCCCCGGGTGGGAAGCCCATGCGGTCCGACGGGTGGCGCAGCAAGCGATAGAAGTCTGTCTTGCGGTACAGGAAGCCAAAGAGAACGCGGAGGAAATCCTGGACGTTGCCCACGTGCTGCAGGATGCCCAGAAGGGCCTGGTCATACAGCTCGGCCGCCCCGGGCTCCATGTCGCCTCCCGCCCTAGGTACGCTTCACACACAGAGCGCCGCCTCAGACCTGCCCACTGGCCACTTCCGGCGTCCGCAGCCAACGGCTCCGCCGGACGGCGTGGCTGCAGAACTTCCGGTCCGTGCTTGTTCGGCCCCTGAGACCCCGGGCTGTTTTCCCCGGGCCCGGCTGCCCCACGGGCTTTGCCCTCAGGTGGTCTTTGACAAAAAAGCCCGATAAAGTCAGCATTGAGGTTCCTACGCGGAAGGATGCCCGTGGCTGCTGTTGCGCTGCGGTCGCTTGGCCGCCATGTTTGAAGAGGGCGAAAAAAATTATGGGGCGTGCAGTGTCACGTGACTGCTCGGATTTTTGTCACATTGTCTGTGGAGCCTTTCTTATTTCTGTGTTCAATTCCCGCCTGGGTATTCGGAACCTGTGGTTAAAGCTGGGGCTGCGGTAAGCTTTTTGTTAGTGAGCCAGATACGGGAAAATGCATATATGTGGGATCTATGGGTTTCTTATTAATAGAGCTGTGAGTTAAACTCAGGGCGTTGCATCAGAAGAAAGTCAAGACGACGAAGAAAAGAGTGAGTGCGTTCACGTATATCAAGTGGAAAGAGCTAGATTCAGAATAGGGAATCCGTATGCCATCGTTGTGAAATATGCACGTGTGTGTGTATAGTATGTATATGCATATATACGTCATGTATGTATATGTTGTTAGTGTCTGGCAAAGTGGTTCAAAAGCATTTTGAGGAAGTGGACTTTAAACATTTTGACAAAGCATTAGAGTAAGATTAGGTTGGATACAAAGCTGGCTGGTGTTGTACAAGATGATAAAACCATAGGTTATCATTTATAGTGGATATAAATGATTTGCACCTCTTCTAGAATAAAACATGCAGGTTAACACGTCTTCATAGTGTCTACGCTTTAATGAATTGTAAGTAAAATCAAACTCAGGTAAATTGCCCTAGAACAGTGATTCTGAAACTCTTGATTTAGGAACCATTGATGCTCTTAAAATTTGTTGAACACTCCAAAGAACATTTGTTGATATGGGTTATACTTATCAATATTTACCACATTCGAAATTAAAACTTAGAAAATGTTTAAATATCCATTTTTAAATGACGATAAAACACATTACATGTTAACATACTTTTATGCAAAAAATAATGTTCTTCAAAGCAATAAAAGCTCAGCGAGAGGAGTAACATAGTTTTACGTTTTTGCAAATCTCTTTAATGAGCTTACTATAAGACAGCAAGATTCCGCCGGCGAGGTAGCTCACGCTTGTAATCCCAGAACTTTGGGAGGCTGAGGCGGGAGAATCACGAGGTCAGGAGTTCGAGACCAGCCTGGACAACACAGTAAAACCCTGTCTCTACTAAAAATACAAAAATTAGCGGGGCATGGTGGCACGCATCTGTACTCCCAGCTACTCAGGAGACTGAGGCTGGAGAATCGCTTGAACCTGGGAGGTGGAGGTTGCAGTGAGCCTAGATCATGCCACTGCCATCCAGCCTGGGCAACAGAGTGAGACTGTCTCCAAAAAAAAAAAAGAAAAAAAGAAACTAAACTATGGTTTAATGAAACAAAATACCTCAGCTAAAAATAAGAATAAAGAATAAACAGAATAAAGGAGATCGAAGTTGGGGATGTCAAATATTGCCCTCTGTAAATCTAAAGGATTTCTGCATTTTATTAATAAATATTTTATAATTAAAATGTAATGTTTTAAGAAGATTCATTATACACTATAATAAAAAGATGTGGGGGAGCAGACACTTGTAGACACTGCTGGTGGAAGTGTAAGAATATACAGACATTTTTTAAGGCAGTTTGGCAAAATCTCGCTTTATCAGTCAGGATCTTGGTAGGAAACAGATGGCCCTCCCAAGCTGGGTAGTTTGAAGGGGGCTTTTAAAAGGGACTATTTACAAAGATAGGGGCAAGGTTTTTGAAACCTCACATGAGATAGAATGGGACCATGGGACTAGTAACGGCAGAGAGCTGTTCCCACCCCTGGGCCTGGAGGGCCTGGAGGGCCTGGAAGAAAGAGGCTTATAAAATCAAGATGAATAGTTGCTAGTGGAGAAGCCCACCTGACCTCTAACTCCTTGCCCTCTGACTTTCTGCTGGTAGTGACTAATGGTCACATCCATTTTGAAGCCAGAAGTTAAGATGAACAGGCTAACCCTCTTCATCTGGATCAGCCTTCCAGGGAAGAAAGTAGGTTGGAAGAAGGTGGAGAGCAGATCAGAAAAGGCAAGAAAAAGAAATCCAGTACACAATTGAAAATCAAAATGTACATAGATATTGGCCAAGCAATTTCACTACTAGAAATTTACCAGCTGGGCGCGGTGACTGACGCCTGTTATCCCACCACTTTTGGGAGGCCAAGGCGGGCAGATCACTTAAGGTTGGGAGTTCGAGACCAGCCTGACCAACATGGAGAAACCCCATCTCTACTAAAAATACAAAACTAGCCAGGCATGGTGGCACATGCCTGTAATCCCAGCTACTCAGGAGGCTGAGGCAGGAGAATCACTTGAACCCAGGAGGCAGAGGTTGCGGTGAGCCGAGATCATGCCATTGCACACCAGCCTGGGCAACAATAGCGAAACTCCATCTCAAAAAAAAAAAAAAGAAAGAGAAATTTACCTTATAACTATATTCAAGCGACTGTATGGATTTATTTATAGGAGGACATTCATTACAACATTATTTATAATTGTGAAAAGCTAGAGTTAAACGCCCAACCATAGGTGGCTGAATAAATAGTGATCCATAGTTTTTATTCACATACAACATGTATTTACTGAGAATCCGTGGGTATGAATTTATGAAGTGAATACAACACATTGCAGAATGGAATATATGGCAGCAACAGGCCCCAAGTAAGTCCAAAACCCAGCAGAGAAAAACCTGTATTTAGTCCTAAAGCTGGAGAATAATCTCCTTTGACTCCATGTTCTAAATCCTGGGCACACTGGTTTGGGGATTGGGCCCCCAAGGCCTCAGGCAGCCAGGTCCCCATGGCTTTCTCTTGGTTTGGAGTCTCATGACTGCAGCTCTCCCAGGCTGAGGTTACACAAGGGTAGCTCTAGAGTTTTGGGCTCTACTAGGTGCTGCCCTGGTGGGAACTCTCTGTAACAGCTCTGACCACACATTCCTGCTACGCATTGCCTTAGTAGGGACTCTCTGTGGTGGCTCTTCCCCTGCAATAAGTTTCTTCCTGGGCCTCAAGCTGTTTGATATATCTTTTGAAAACTAAGTGGAAGCTGCCATGACCCCACCACCCATGCACTCATCCCTGCAGAGTTAGCACCATGTAGACATTGCCAAGGCTTACTGCTTGTGCCCTCCAAAACAGCAATCCAAACCAACCTGGTCCCACATGAGCTGTGCCTGGGGCAGCTGAGGAATGCTGCACTGGAATGCAGGGAGCAGAGTTCCAAGGCAGCTCTGGGCAGTGAGCCTATGGACGTTACCCCAGGCCTGTCCTCCAGAATCATTCTGCCCTCCTAGAGCTCTGGACCTGTGATGGGAGGGGCAGCCTCGAAAATCTCTGAAATAGCTTTGAGGTCATTCTCCCATTGCCTTGGTGAATAGCATCTGGCTCCCTTCCATTCACGCTAATCTCTTCAGCAAGCAGTCTCTGGGCCACGCTCTGAGTTCAGTCTCCTAAATGTACCTTTTTATATTTTACATGGCTAGGCTATAAATTTTCCAAATCTTTCACTCTGCTTCTTTTTAAATTATAAATTCTGTCTTTAAGTCATTCCTTTGTTCTTGTATCTCACTATATGTGATTAAAAATGGCCATGTAGCAGCCTGAATGCTTAACTGCTTAGGTATCTCTTCCACCAGATATCCTAGTTTGTCATTCAAATTCCACTTTCCATAAAGCCGTCAGGCATGGACACAGTTCCACCATTACTACTTTATAACAAAGTTGCCCTTTATTCAAGTTTCCAATACCTTGTTTCTCATTTCTGTCTGAGACCTCATCAGAATGGCCTCTACCAATATTAAATATAATGTTGGTAGATATATTGCTAGTAAAGGCCATTTACTGTTAATGTTGGTAGAGATATAGACAGTAAAGGCCATTTACTGTTAATGTTGGTAGAGATGTAGACAGTAAAGGCCATTTACTGTCCACATCAGAGACTGTGTCCATATCTCTATCAACAATCGTGACCACTGAAGTAATCTTTAAGAAGATTCTGACTTTCCCTATATCTCTTCTCTTCTGAGACTTCACCCTTAATGCTCCATTTATGGCAATACAGGCTCTTTCTAGCATGCTCCTCAAAATTCTTCCAGTCTCTACCCATTATCCAGTTCCAAAGCTACTTTTATGTTTTCAGATATTTGTTATAGCAATAGACCCACTTCTCAGTGCCAATTTTCTATCTTAGTCCGTTTACTGTTGCCATAACAATACCACAGACCAGGTGATCTATAAATAACAGGCCTTTATTTAGCTCATGGTTCTGGAGGCTGGAAAGTTCAGGAACTTGATGCCAGCATCTGTTGAGGGCCTTCTTGTTTAGTCATCCCTTGGCAGAAAGCAAAAGGCAGAAGGGGCAAGTGAGTACACAAGATAGATGCACCAGGGGCCAGCGTCACTTTATAACAACCCACTTTTATGGTAACTAACTCACTGTAGTAATAACATTAATTCATTAATGAGGGCTCTACCCGTATGATCCAATCATCTTTTATTAGGCCCTACCTCCCAACATTGTTTCATTGGGGCTTACATTTCCAGCACATGAATTTGGGAGACACATTTCAACCATAGCAAGCATGTTAACTAAAGAAAAGACATTTAAAAAATGAAATCATTTAGTAGTGAAAATATGATGTATTCGATGAAAAATACACCAGATGAGATGTACCACAGATTAGAAATACAGCCAGGAGCAGTGGCCCACACCTGTAATCCAAGCACTTTGGGAGGCCAAGGCGGGAGGATCATTTGAGGTCAGGAGTTAAAGACCAGCATGACCAACATGGTGAAACCCTGTCTCTACTAAAAATACAAAAATTAGCCATGCATGGTGGCACACCCCTGTAGTACCAGCTACTTGGGAGGCCGAAGTAGGAGAGTCACTTGAACCTGGGAGGCAGAGGTTGCAGTGAGCTGAGATCATGCCATTGCACTCCAACCTCGGCAACAAGAGTGAAACTCCATCTCAAAAAAAATAAAAAGAAAAAAAAAAGACAAAAAGAAATAAATAGATAAAGTATTATTGAACTTGAAAAAATAGCAACAGAAACCACCTAAATTGAAAAAGAGATAAAAAGGACTCAAAAAAAAAAAAAAAAAAAAAGCGCATCAGTGAGTTGTGGGACAACTTCATCTTGTCTAATTTACATGTAGCTGAGTTCCTAAAGGCTGGGGTGGGGAACAGAAAAAATGTTTGAAGAATCAATGGCTGAACTTTTTCCAAATTAATTAAAATTAAAAACCCATGAGCCAAGATGCTCAGTGAACCCCCAATAATAAGAAACATAAATAAAACTACACCAAGGAATATAATAGTCAAATTGCTTAAAAGCACTGATAAAGATAAATCTTAAAAGTAGCCAGAGAAAAAAGATAAATTATGTACAAAGGATTATATAAGAATAACAGCAGACCTCTCAAACCAATGTGAGTCAAAAGATAATGTAGAAACATCTGTAAAATGTTTAAAGAAAATGTCAACCTAGAATTCTGCCCTGAGCAAAAATATATTACCAAAATGAATGAAAAATAGACTTTCTCAGACATACGAAAGTTGAAATAAGTCATCACTAGTAGACCTGAACTACAAAAAAAACAAGTTAAATGTCTTTCAGTGAGAAGGAAAATTACATTAGATGAAAATTCTGATCTACACAATGAAATACAGAGCACTGGAAAATTTTTTTAAGTGAGCAAATATGAAATACCATTTTTATTAATTTGAAAATCTCTTTAAAATATACTTGACTGCTTAAAGCAAAAGAATTAATAACATGACATCCTAAGGTTTATTTTTATTTTTATTTTTATTTTTATTTTTGAGACGGAGTCTCGCTCTGTCGCCAGGGCTGGAGCGCAGTGGCCGGATCTCAGCTCACTGCAAGCTCCGCCTCCCGGGTTCCCGCCATTCTCCTGCCTCAGCCTCCCGAGTAGCTGGGACTACAGGCGCCTGCCACCTCGCCCGGCTAGTTTTTTGTATTTTTTTAGTAGAGACGGGGTTTCACCGTGTTCGCCAGGATGGTCTCGATCTCCTGACCTCGTGATCCGCCCGTCTCGGCCTCCCAAAGTGCTGGGATTACAGGCTTGAGCCACCGCGCCCGGCCAACATCCTAAGGTTTATAATGTATGGAAGTAACACAAAGGCCAAGAGGGATTGAGTGAAAGGATACAGTTGTAAGATTCGTATACTGCATGTGAAGTTATATAATTTATTTGAAGGTAGACTGTGGTAAGTTAGAGATTATCTATAAACTGTAAAGAAAGCTCTAAAAATAAAAATTAAAAAAACAGAGTGGTCACATAAGGCAACAAAGGAGATAAAGTGGAATCATACAAACCACTCAATAAATTCAAAAGCAGGCAGAAAAAGCAGAACAATAACCCAATTACAGATTTAAAGCCATATTGATAATCACAGCCTACTCAGAAAAGCTCTTTTGGGGTCAAAAGGAAAAGGCACTCTCACCCTCCACATCAGAGACTGGACTGTGGAGATGGTGGCCCAGAAGACAAACAAGGGGCTGGAGCACCTTGTGAAAGCAAAGAAATACCTGAAAACGTTTTCTTTTTAATGGAAGCCAGACTATGACAGTGCTGCTTCTGAATATGGAAAATATATTTAAAATAACAATAACATTAAATGTAAATAAACCTTTCAATTAGAAGAGATTGATTGACTAAAAAAGCAAGACCCAACTGTATGCTGCTTAAATGAAACTCACTTTAAATGTAAAGTGAAATACATTAAAACTAGGTTGGGCACAGTGGTTCACACCTGTAATCCTAGCACTTTGGGAGGCCAAGGTGAGAGGATTATTCGAGGCCAGCAGTCCAAAACCAGTCTGTGCAAAATAGCAAGACCCTGTCTTCAAGAAAAAAAAAAAAAAAACCTAAGTGGCAAAAGGTATACTATGTTTAAACCAATAAAAATAAAATGTTAACTATAAGTGACAGAATGTATATTTTGAAAGGCTAATGGCTTGGCCGGGCGCGGTGGCTCACGCCTGTAATCCCAGCACTTTGGGAGGCCGAGACGGGCGGATCACGAGGTCAGGAGATCAAGACCATCCTGGCTAACACGGTGAAACCCCGTCTCTACTAAAAAATACAAAAAACTAGCCGGGCGAGGTGGCGGGCGCCTGTAGTCCCAGCTACTCGGGAGGCTGAGGCAGGAGAATGGCGTGAACCCGGGAGGCGGAGCTTGCAGTGAGCTGAGATCCGGCCACTGCACTCCAGCCTGGGTGACAGAGCCAGACTCCGTCTCAAAAAAAAAAAAAAAAAAAAAAAAAAAAAGAAAGGCTAAAAAGACTGTGTACATACACACACAGTGGTTATCTCTGGGTTACAGATATAAGTAATTTTTGTTTTTTGTTTTCTTAACTGTACTTTTCTTTGTCTTACAATTATTCTATCATAAGTTTATGGGGATTTGAGGAGTGTTTGTTTGTTTGTTTGTTTGTTTGTTTGTTTTTAAATAGAGATGATGTCTCACAATGTTGCCCAGGCTGATCTCGAACTCCTGGACTCAAGCAACCCTCTCACCTTGGCCTCCCAAAGTACCAGGATTACAGGTATGAGCCACTGTGCCCAGCCTGTTGTGTTTATTATCAGAAAAATAAATTTTTTTGAGATGGAGTCTCACTCTGTCGCCCAGGCTGGAGTGCAGTGGGGCAATCTCAGCTCACTGCAACCTCTACCTCCTGGGTTCATGCCATTCTCCTGCCTCAGCCTCCCAAGTAGCTGGGACTACAGGGTGCCCGCCACCATGTCTGGCTCATTTTTTTGTATTTTTAATAGAGACGGGGTTTCGCCATGTCAGCCAAGATGGTCTTGATCTCCTGACCTTGTGATCCACCTGCCTCAGCCTCCCAAAGTGCTAGGATTACAGGCGTAAGCCACCACACCTGGCCAGAGAAATAAATGGTTTTAAAACAAAAGAATATTTGCTGAGAATACACTAAGCTGTCACTGCTATGTAATCATTGCTCTTCAGAGTAATGAGAGCAAAAGAGCCCTCTGTTTATTTCAGTCATTTATTTAATGGATATTTATTATGTGCCTGTGTGCCAGGTGCTAGGTGCTGGAAACACAATGGTAAGCAAAAAGATAAAATCATTGCCTCCTATAGCTTACAGTTTAGAAGAGGAATCAGACATGGGGGAGCCGTGTAACCCCACCAGTGAATTGTCGTCTTCAAACTGTGATGGGGACTAGGAGGGAGTAGGATATGGTATAGTGGGAGCACATAACAGGGACCTGACCAAGATGGGTAACAGGGCAGTATCCCAGAAGTCACTTCTGATCTGAGATCCAAAGGAAGAGGGATGGGAGGGAGCAAACCAGGACCATCTAAATCCTTCTTGGAGATTTTTCTGGCTATAATTGAGAAAGAACTCTCTTCTCTGGGATGAGAGAATCCTTATCATCTGCTACATGGAGGAAGCCCATTTTTTACTTGAGAGAAGGAAACCAACCCATAAAGAGAAGCAAAAAACTACTGGGCTTTCTAAAAGACTTTTTTAGAGTAGTTACAGTTTCGCTGCAAAATTGAGAAGAAGGTACAGAGATATCCCATATACTCACTCCTGCCTCCGCACATGCATAGCCTCTCTCATTCTCAGCATTCCCCATCAGAATGAACAAAATGGTACATTTGTTACAACTAATGGTACATTTGCTACAATATCACCCAGAATCCTTAGTTTACATTAGGGCTTACTCTGGTGTTGTACATTCTATGGGTTTGGACAGATGTACAATGATATGCCTCCATGATTATAATATCATATAGAGTAGTTTCCCTGCCCTAAAAATCTTTTGTGCTCTGCTGATTGAACTCCCCTAATCCCAAACCATAGCGACTACTGATCATTTTATTGTCTTTATAGCTTTGTCTTTTACACAATGTCATATAGTTGGAATCAGACAGATGTAGACTTTTTAGATTAGCTTTTTTCACTTAGTAGTATATGTTTGAAGTTCCTCCGTGTCTTTTGTTTTTCTTTCTGTCTTTCTTTCTTTCTTTCCTTTTTTTTTTTTTTTTTTTTCCAAGATGGAGTTTCGCTCTTGTTGCCTAGGCTGGAGTGCGATAGCATGATCTTGGCTCACTACAACCTTTGCCTCCTGGGTTCAAGCAACTCTCCTGCCTCAGTCATCCAAGTAGCTGGGAATACAGGCACCTGCCACCACACCCAGTGAATTTTTGTATTTTTAGTAGAGACAGGATTTCACCATATTGGCCAGGCTGTTCTCAAACTCCTGACCTTGTGATCTGCCCACCTCGGCCTCCCAAAGTGCTAGGATTACTGATGTGAGCCACCGCGCCTAGCCCCCCATGTCTTTTCATAGCTTAATAGCTCATTTCTTTTTAATGCTGAATAATATTCCATTGTGTGGATTAACCCATTCACCTACTGAAGGACATCTTGGTTACTTCCAAGTTTTGACAATTATGAATAAAGCTGCCATAAACATCCATGTGTTGGTTTTTGTGTAGACATAAGTTTTCAACTCCATTGGGTACATACCAAGAAATGTGATTGCTGGATCATATGGTAAGATATATTTAGTTTTAGAAGAAACTGCAGAGCTGTCTTCCAAAATGGCTGTACCATTTTGCATTCCTATCAGGAATGAAGGAGAGTTGCTGCTTCTCCACATCCCTCCCAGCATTTGGTGTTGTCAGTGTTCCAGATTTTGGATGTTCTAATAGATGTGTAGTAATGTCTCTTTATTGTTTTAATTATCATTTCCCTGATGATATATGACATGTAGCATCTTTTCATATGCTTGTTTGCCATCTGTACATCTTCTTTGGCAAGGCTAAGTTTTTAACTGAGTTATTTGTTTTCTTATTTTTGTATTGGATAGTCCATTTAGATTTTAAATAAAAGTTCTTTATTGGATAGATCTTTTTCTTTTTTACAATCTGAAGCACTTCACAAATGTGCATGTCATCCTTGTGCACAGACCATGGTAATCTTCTCTGTACCATTGTAATTTTAGTATGTGTGCTGCTGAAGCCAGCACAGATGTGTCTTTCGCTAATATCTTCTCCCAAGAAGTGGCTTGTCTTCTCATCCTTTTAAAATCTTATTTATTTATATATTTTTTGAGACAGAGTCTCGCTCTGTCGCCCAAGCTGGAGTACAGTGGCGCAATTTCGGCTCACTGCAACCTCCACCTCCTGGTTTCAAATGATTCTTGTGCATCAGCCTCTCAAGTAGCTGGGATTACAGGTGTGCACCACTGCACCCAGCTAATTTTTCTATTTTCAGTAGAGACGGGTTTTCACCATGTTAACCAGGCTGGTCTCAAACTCCTGGCCTCAAGTGATCCACCCGCCTGTGCCTTCCAAAGTGCTAGGATTAAAGGCATGAGCCACCGCACCTGGCCATTGTCTTCTCCTTGTTGACATTGTCTTTTGCAGAGCAGAAGTTTTAAATTTCTTTTTTTTTTTTTTTTTTTTTTGAGACGGAGTCTCGCTCTGTCGCCCAGGCTGGAGTGCGGTGGCCGGATCTCAGCTCACTGCAAGCTCCGCCTCCCGGGTTCACGCCATTCTCCTGCCTCAGCCTCCCGAGTAGCTGGGACTACAGGCGCCCGCCACCTCGCCCGGCTAGTTTTTTGTATTTTTTAGTAGAGACGGGGTTTCACCGTGTTAGCCAGGATGGTCTCGATCTCCTGACCTCGTGATCCGCCCGTCTCGGCCTCCCAAAGTGCTGGGATTACAGGCGTGAGCCACCGCGCCCGGCCGAAGTTTTAAATTTCAATGAAATACACTCATCGTTCTATTACTGCTAAAAAAATTTGTTAATTATAGTTTATCAATTATTTCTTTCATGAATTATGCCTTTGGTGTTGTATCAAAAGGTCGCTACACCCAAGGTCATCTAGGTTTTACCCTGTGTTATCTTTTAGGAGTTTTATAGTTTTGAATTTTACATTGAAGTCTATGATCCATTTTCAGTTAATTTTGTGAAGGGTGCAAAGTCTGTGTCTAGATTTATGTTTTTGCACATGGATGTCCAGTTGTACCTGTATCATTTGTTGAAAAGACTACCTTTTGGCTAGGTGTGGTGGCTCACACCTGTAATCCCAGCACTTTGGGAAGCCAAGGCGGGCAGATCGCCTGAGGTCAGGAGTTTGAGACCAGCCTAGCCAACATGGTGAAACCCCATCTCTACTAAAAATACAAAAATTAGCCAGGCATATTTGCGGGCCTGTAGTCCCAGCTATGCTGAGGCATGAGAATCACTTGAACCCAGAAGGCAAAGGTTCCAGTGAACCAAGATCGTGCCACTGCACTCCAGCCTGGGTGAGAGAGCGAGACTCTGTCTCAAAAAAAGAAAAAAAAGTCTACCTTTGCTTCACTATATTTATTTGGGTCTATTTCTAGACTCTGTATTCTGTTACAGTGATCTATTTATCTGTTCTTTCACCAGTTCTTTCCCTGTCTTCATTACTATAGCTTTATAGTAAGTCTAGAAGTCAGATAGTGTTAGTCCTCTGACTTTATTTTCCTTCAATATTGTGTTGGGTATTCTGGGTCTTTTGACTCACCATTTAAGCTTAGTTGGCAATGAGATAACTACTCCAGATGCCTGAGACTCCAGGTCTCACTCTCAGCTGATGTCTCTGGTCTTAGGTACATTTAGTTACCCAGAATGATGACTGACTTCTTCCTTACTGCATAGGCAACCTTGGTTATCTGAGATGATGATTGTCTTCCTCAGGAGAGGGGTATGACCTATGAACCCCATTTATAACTCACTTAAAAAATGGTTATGGACAGCCTGGACAACATGGTGAAACCCCATCTCCACTAAAAATACAAAACAATCAGCTGGGTGTGGTGTCGTACGCCTGTAGTCCCACCAGCTACTCAGGAGGCTGAGGTGGGAGGATAGCTTAACCCTGGGAGGCAGAGGTTGCAGTGAGCCAATATTTCACCACTGCACTCCAGCCTAGGTGACAGAGAGACTCTGAAGAAAAAGAGAGGGAGGGAGGGAGGGAGGGAGGGAGGGAGGGAGGGAGGGAGGGAAAAGGGTAATAGGGTTTGGCTGTGTCCCTACCCAAATCTCATCTTGAATTTCAGTTCCCATAATCCCCATGTGTTGTGGGAGGGACCAGGTGGAGATCATTGAATCATGAGAGTGGTTTCTCCCATCATGTTCTCCTGATAATGATTTAGTTCTCAGGAGATCTGCTGGTTTTATAAGGGGCTTCCCCTTTCACTGGGCACTGATTCTTCTCTCCCCTGGTGCCATATGAAGTAGGGCATGTTTGCTTCCCCTTCTGCCATGATTGTAAGTTTCCTGAGGCCTCCCCAGCCTTGTTGAGCTATGAGTCAATTAAAACTCTTTCCTTTATAAATTACCCAGTCTTGGATATGTCTTTATTAGCAGCATGAAAACAGACTAATACAATGGGTATAGAGAGGTTTCAAAGAAGCAAAACGTTAGTAAGAATATTTGTGTGATGGGGGAAATTTTTGTATATTTCATGTTTTATATGCTTGTAACATTTAAAAGTATTTGGTCTATTAGTGTAAGAATTGTATAACTCCAATTTAAAATGGTATTTCATATAAGCTTAAGATTTTAAATTGAAATGTTGCTAAATGTATGTGCAGTGTTACAACATCTATAAGAACTTTATATTAATGATATTCCATAAATTTAATTTATTAGGTTTAAAAGAGTTAAGTATATGGGAAGATTTTTTTTCTTATGTATAGAGTATTTAGAAAGAAAATGGAGAATATTACCTTTATAAATGCAGTTAAAATATGTTCAATTAATTACATTTGTAAACAGGCTAAACATTTTCCAAAGGTTACCTTTAAAGTAGTGATTAAATAGAAAAACAGAGGCTTGTACTATTGACTGAAATTAAGGCTGTTGAGGCAGAACTAATTTGATCAAGGTTTATTTGAAGCCAAATGTGAGAATCCACTTAGGAAACACACTAACAATGTTAGGAATGTTCCAGTCTGTTACAAGGTAGAAGGCTTTTATAGGAAAGTTTAGGAGAAGGGAGGGGACGACTCATACAGGAGTTGTTTCCTCTTTCATTGGAGGGTAAAATACAGAGGTTACAATTATTGGATACCTATGCAACATACAGGCTAAAATGTCTACATGCAAGACAATCAGTAAAGCTTGATGATTCAGAAATAAATCAGCGTTCTTCCCAGTGTTAGAGGGTTACACGTTAATCAGTACATCAACAATTTGAGGAACTCATGGTAAGATTCTTACCTTAGGGACAAGATGTCACCATGGATCACAAGGCCTTTCCAAGGTAGATATATTAGTCCGTTTTCACACTGCTGATGAAGACATACCCTAGACTGGGCAATTTACAAGAGAAAGAGGTTTAATTGGAGTTACAGTTCCATGTGGCTGGGGAAGCCTCACAATCATGGTGGAAGGCAAGGAAGAGCAAGTCACATCCTACATGGATGGGAGCAGGCAAAGAGAGAGAGCTTGTGCAAGGGAACTCCTCTTTTTAAAACCATCAGATCTCGTGAGACTTATTCGATATCACGAGAACAGCACAGGAAGGACCTGCGCCCGTGATTCAATTACCTCCAACCGGGTCCATCCCACAACAGGTGGGAATTCAAGATGAGATCTGGGTGGGGACACAGCCAAACCATGTAAGCAGGTTAATTTGGAAGCCTGTTTATTTTTAAAGTAAACTGTGAAATGTGACCAATAGTTCATCAGTATACTGAACTTAAAACTGAAGGAAGAACAAGGCTTTAAAAAATTTCTGACTTTAGTACATCAGGTATCAGGATGGAGGGGGGTATTGTTATCCTTAAGGTACCTCTGGCTGCATCTCTTATCACAGTTAGGTATCTGGAAATCAAGAACTGAACTGAGTTTTAGGCAGAAGTGAAGTGGAAACACTTAGTAAGCATGTACTATGTCACAAGTACTAGATGCTTTCACATATAATATCTCATTTCATCCTTTAAAAAAATCTATGGGGAGTCAGGGAAAAATTTCCTAATTTTTTCTTTTTCTTTTTCTTTCTTTTTCTTTTTTTTTTTTTTTTTTTTTTTTTTTTTTTTTTTTTTTGAGACAGGGTCTCACTCTGTGACCCAGGCTGGAGTATAGTAGCACAATCACAGCTCACTGCAGTCTGCAGCCTCCACTTCCGGGATCAAGTGATCCTCCCACCTCACCCTCCCAAGCAGCTGGGACAACAGGTGAGTGCCACCATACCCAGCTAATTTTTTTTAATGCAGAGATTGTGGTCTCTCTGTGTTTCCCAGGCTGGTTTCAAACTCCTGGGCTCAAGCAGTCTTCCCACCTTAGCCTCCCAAAGTTCTGGGATTGCTGGAGTGAGCCACTGTGCTCAGCCACTAATTTTTTTTTTCTCAGATGGGGTCTTGCTATGTTGCCCAGACTGACCTGTGATTCTTAGGCTCAAGAGATCCTTCCATCTCAGCCTCTCGAGTAGCTGGGACTACAGCATCACTGTGCCCAGCTAAACTATCCCCGTTTTTACAGATAAAGAAACCAAACCCAGGCTGGGCATGGTGGCTCACACCTGTAATCCCAGCAATTTGGGAGGCTGAGGCAGGCGTATCACCTGAGGTCAGGAGTTCAAGACCAGCCTGGTCAACATGGCAAAACCCTGTCTCTCTTAAAAATACAAAAATTAGCCAGGCATGGTGGCAGGTGCCTGTAGTTGCAGCTACTCAAGAGGCTGAGGCAGGAGAATCACTCGAACCTGGAAGGCAGAGGTTGCAGTGAGCCAAGATCACACCAGTGCACTCCAGCCTGGGCAACAGAGTGAGACTCTGTCAAAAAAAAAAAAAAGAAACTAAAGCCAAGGTAAGTCAAATATATTACCCAAAGGGGCCCAACAGAGGAGTGACAAAACCAGCTTGGAAACTCTGCCTCACTGTGAGGAGTGAGATTATCTGCCCTCCCATTTCCTCTGAATTGCCATCTCTAAATGGCTCTGAACCTTTCCTCCACCCTCCATCTCCCACATTCAGCCCCTCTGCTCATGGAGAAAGGCACATCAGAGCTCAGTTCTGACATCTTAGCCCCATACTGGGCCTATGTAGCTCCTATTCTGTGTGGAATGCCCTCCTGTCCTCCCTCAGATCCAAAGTGGAATCCCTCCCCACACCACCTGGATTCTGACACCCCACATGTGCTGCCTGGCCCCACCTTACCCCATGGCCTGTAGGCCAAATTGTGAGGGAAGGGAAGAGGAAGAACTCCCACTGTGCTTTTACTCAGCCTTGTTCTGGTGACTAACAAAGTTGAGGAACTTGTATTGGCCATTTGCTTGTTTAAGTAGCCAGCCTAGCTTTTCTTTCAGTTGTCTGTCTTTTTCTTACTGAGTTGTAGGAGTTTGTTTATACATTCTAAACATAAGCCCTTTCTCAGATATGCGCGTATTTCAGATATGTGCAAATATATTTTCCTCTCTATGGTTTGAATTTTATCTCTCCTAAGGATGTGTTTTGTTGAACAGGTTTGTTTTTTTTTTAATTTCAATACAGTTCAATTTATCAATCTTTTTCTCTGTAAGTAAGGCTTTTGTTTCTTAAGAAAAGTTTCTCCTATTTCAGTCTTGGGGATACTCTCTTATGCTATCTTTTAGAATTCTATCATTTTATCTTTCACATTTAGATCAACAATCTATCAGAAACTGATTTTTGTGTATCTTGGGGAGGAGGATCATGATTCATTTCTTTCTGTATGGATACCCAACTAGGTCAGCATCATGCATTGAAAAACCTCCTTTACCCAATGCTGTGCATGCCTCCTCCATCATAAATCTTGTGTCCTTGTGGATATCATCTGTTTCTGGACCTTGTATTCTTTCCATTATTCTATTTGTCCTTCCTTGTGCCAAAATCTCACTATCTTTATTTCTGTATATTTATAATATCTTGAGTTCTGGTAGTGTAAGTTCTCTGACTTTGTTTTTCTTCAAGATTGCCTTGGTGAATTTTCATCTTTTGTGGTTCTATATGAATTTTTGAATCAGCTTATCAGTTTCCATAAAAATTTTCTGGGGTTATGATTGAAATTATGGTGAAACTAGTAATTAATTTGAAGAGAATTGACATCTCTGTAGTATAGAGCCCTCGGTTCATGGTATATTCCTCCATTTCTTTTGACAGTTAATTTCTCTGAATATTACACAAATTAAATTACAAATTGGTTATTTTTCATAGTTTTCTTGACCATCTTTTGTTAGAGTAATTCCAATAGTTTATATATAGATTCTTTTGGATCTTTTTAAAAAAAGTTTTTGTGGAGGTGGGGTCTTGCTATGTCTTGAACTCCTGGCCTCAAGTGATCCTCCTGCCTTGGCCTCAGAAATTGCTGGGATTACAGGCATGAGCCACTGCACCTAGCCTGAACCTTTTTTATACACATTTATGTATCTGTGAATGATGTCAATTTTACTTATTTCTAACCCTTATAACCTTTTTTTTTTTTTTTTTTTTTTTGAGACAGAGTCTCACTCTGTTGCCCAGGCTGGAGTCCAGTAGTGCAATCTCGGCTCACTGCAAGCTCCGCCTCCCGAGTTCACGCCATTCTCCTGCCTCAGCCTCCCGAGTAGCTGGGACTACAGGTGCCTGCCACCACGCCCAGCTAATTTTTTTGTATTTTTAGTAGAGATGGGGTTTCACCCTGTTAGCGAGGGTGGTCTCGATCTCCTGACCTCGTGATCCTCCCGCCTCGGCCTCTCAAAGTGCTGGGATTACAGGCATGAGCCACCGTGCCCAGCCTGTGACCTTAATTTATTTTTCTTGCCTTATTACAATGGCTAAGACCTCCAGTACAATGGTGGGTAAAGGTGGTCAACTTTGTCTCATTCCCAATCTCAGGGGAAAGGGTTTCAATGTTTGACTATTAAGTATAAAATTTGTTCAACTGATATACACACGCACATATAAAATAACGTTATACAGTTGAACAAATACTACAGATAGGACTGAGCATGGTGACTCATACCTGTAATTCCAGCTACTTGGGAGGCTGAGGTAGGAGGATACCTTGAGGCTAAGTGTTCAAGACCAGCCTGGGCAACATAGTGAGAGCCCCATCTGTTAAACAAACAGACAAAAATAAATACTAGAGATAAAGAGGGATTTTTTAGAGTCATTTCAAACTATAAAAATCTCAATTTATCAAGAAGGTTAAAACACTCTAAACTTGTATGCATCATACACACACACAGACACATACACAGGCACATACACACACACACACACGGCTAAGATTTATTTTAGCTAGAATTTCTGTTATTTCTAATGGGAGGGTTAGCCACATAACCCAGACCCCTCCCCACTCCTGCCTTTCTTTGTATATTCTTTTTTTTTTTTCTTTTTGAGACAGAAGCTCACTCTTTCACTCAGGCTGGAGTACAGTGGTGCCATTTTAACTGACCTCAGCCTCAAACTCTTGTGCTCAAGCAATCCTCCCACCTCAGCCTCCCAAGTAGCTAGCCTGGCTAACTTTTAAACTTTTTGTAGAGACAGTATCTCGCTATGTTGCCTAGGCTGGTCTTGAACTCCTGGCCTCAAGCAGTTATCCTGCCTCAGCCTCCCAAAGTGCTGAGATTACAGGCATGAGCCACCATACCTGGACTCTCTTTATGTATTTTTTTTTTTAACATAAACTCAAGATTTTATTGTCTTCATAATAAAACAAAAGATGACACTTGGAACTGGGTCGCTTGACCCTTTCTCTTCTTACCTCCTCCCAGTTCAAAATGCTTGTATCTCTTAATAGCCAGCATTCTCTTAGATCTGCAGTTGGGCTCCACGCACTCAAGCCTTCACACAATCTTCTTTGTAGTTTTAGCCTTTTTCTGGAAAATTGGCTGAGTCTCCCCACTGTAGCCCCTCTGCTTCCTGTCATAACATGGCTTTCCCTAGGCATACAGGGAAATGTATCCTGTGTCACTCTGTGGGGCTGGTGCTTCCCACACTTCTTACAGAAAGTCCAGTGAGTTTTAGGAATGTTCACCATGTTTGCAGGAGCGCTACTGGCACTCTGTGTTTTCTTGATTTTATTTGATGTTAAATACGTTGCAACTATTTTTCTGAGCTCATATGTGTCTTTCAACTTTCTTTTTTTTTTTTTTTTTTTTTTTTTTTTGAGACGGAGTCTTGCTCTGTCGCCCAGGCTGGAGTGCAGTGGCCGGATCTCAGCTCACTGCAAGCCCCGCCTCCCGGGTTCACGCCATTCTCCTGCCTCAGCCTCCCGAGTAGCTGGGACTACAGGCGCCCACCACCTCGCCCGGCTAGTTTTTTGTATTTTTTAGTAGAGACGGGGTTTCACCGTGTTAGCCAGGATGGTCTCGATCTTCTGACCTCGTGATCCACCCGTCTCGGTCTTCCAAAGTGCTGGGATTACAGGCTTGAGCCACCGCGCCCGGCCGTGTCTTTCAACTTTCTTTAATTTTTTTGTTTGTGTGTTTACAGATGTTTTCCATTATTATATGGTAATACCTTAGTGTTTACCTTTATGGCTTCTGGACTTTGTGTTTGGAAACTTTTCCCACCCCAAGATTATAACATACTCTTCTGTGTTTCCTTCTGATAGTTGTATAGTTTCATTTTTGTATTTAGTTATTTAATCTGTCTGTACTTTTATCTTGTGTATTGTGTGAGGTATCAATATAACTTTATTTTGATCCAAATAATTTGCTCACTACTCTCATGCCATTTACTGAAGGGTCTACCCTTTCCTCTGATTTGAAATGTCTGCTGTCAAAAGCTATTTTGTTCCTCAGATCTATCTGTTTATTCTGCACCTGTGGAGTTTTTAACAGGGTGACTTGTGCGATTTCTCCTCAGCCTCTATTCCCTGGTAGCTGTCCCTTCACCAGACCTCCTGTCCATCATGGCCAGCCAGCAACCCTCCCAAAGGTGGGCTATTGATGCTGGCACATGGGGCTCTTATGAGGACCCGAGAGTAGATAGTAGGCTCCAGAAACGCCAGTTCCTTTCCACCCCTTTTTGCTTGTCTTCCCTTTACATGCCAACAGTCCCTCTGAGCCTCAAAGCAACAGCAGCCCCTCAGCCAAAGAAGGCCTGGACCCAGCGGGGAGCAGAAAGACTCGAGGGGATCTGGAATATTCCTTGACATTTCTACCCACTGCCCTGGCCTGGGGCCCTCCTGGGAGCTGGTCATTTGGACAGTGGGTTTTTCCCTCCCTGAGTGCACCGTGGTTCTCCTCTAGCTCCTCCAGGTGTTGCCTACCTCACAGGCTGTTCCAGAAAGGGAGGGGCTGCACATCCTACTCCTGACTGACTCTCAGGCTCTGTGCCCTCCCAGTTTGAAGGGAAATTACTCCCACTCCTCAAAGGCCCTTGTAAAGCATGAGCACACAATGGCCTGACTACTTTCTTGAAAAGAGGGGGGAGAAATAGAACAAAACACACTAGTATCTCCACAAATCACTCTCCCACACATATATTATTTGTGTCATTCACAAAAATTATCTTAAGCCAAGAGGCAGCCAGGGTAGGACATGTGACATAAAACACCATTTCTGCCAACAAATGTTTATTAAACACCCATGTGCACAGTACCAAGCCAGGATCTTCATCTCAACTGCAGTTCATGCTTCTGGAGAGCTGTCCAAGAGCTCGGATTGGGCTGGTTTGAGGCCTGGGCTCCAGGCCTGAGGTGAAGGTGGGAGGACCAGCCCAGCCCCAAGAGCTCCCAGCCTTCAGAATCCTGGGTGGCCTTGACTGGCAGCAACAGCCTTAATAAGAGTCGGAGCTGGAGACCAAACCCAACACCGTTTTCCAGGAGGGGCTAATCCATGACCAAGGTGCTTATGGGAACATCCTTCCTGGGCCCTTCTCTTGCCAGAAAGGGCCGTAGATGGCAGACCTGCAGGTGCGCTCTGGAGGGAGTGGCTACTGACCGGCCTCCCACAGCGTTGACTCTTGGCCTGAGCCTTTGCCCCTCCCTGGCCTCCTGTGATATCACAACCCAGGGCAGTGGTCACTGTCTGTGTTCTCAGGGACACTAGTACGTGTTAAAGACTTACTGACACAGAATTAAGACTTTTGACAGAGAAACTGAGAAGGGAAAAGTTGGATGAGAAGTGGGCTCCTAGGAAAGTGAGTGAGTGTGGGACAAACATGGAGTGTGTCTGTTCCTGCCAACTTCCAGACCCAGGCCCAGAAGGAGGAGGCACTGCCCAAGGCCTAGGTGACTTGGAAACTGGGGACCCACTGTGGGAGCAGAGGAGCCATCAGTGGTGCTGCTTGGATGCCTCAAGAGCAGGCCATCCTCCAGTGACAGGTAGTCTCATGGGAACGGCCTCCCCTAGGATTTGAGAAGGGCATGTGTCAAGGGACAGTCACAGGGAAGACCCTCATAACCCTTTGGTTCAGGGCCATAGAGCCTAGACAGGGGGCCTCTGGCTGTATCAGAACTGCCGCCCATTGTTGGGCAAGAAGTTGCTGACGGCACCAGCACCTTTGATAGAACCTTCAAAGCTGTGGTTGACATAGATGTTGTCAGCTGTGGAGACTCGGGAGGGGTGATTTGGGTAGGAGGCCGCTATGGCTGCCGCTGCTGCCTCCTCAGCCAGCTTCTGCTCCAGTGCCAGAGCTGGGTTGATGTCAGGCCCTGCAGTGAGACAGAGAACCACAGTCAGAGAGGTGGGCAGGGGACACAGGTGAGAAGCTACTCCTGGTTCTGTACAACAAACCCAAGGCAGGAAGGGTCCCAGGGGGGCTCTGTGCCATGTGCCTTCTGGGGTCACTACATTTGCAGCCCAAGCTTCAGGGATGTCCTGGTTCCCCATCCCCCAAGCATGTTGGGAGCCTCCGAGGAACAGCCACCACCTGCAGCTCCAAGGCCCTGGATACCCCTCGTCCAAGCACACCCCACAACTGCTCCTCCTTGCCCCTCTCTTATGTCTCACCCACCACCCCTAGCACACACACTCTACTCCTTCCAGGAGGGTCAGGGAGTCCCCACAAGAGACATGTTTAGGAACCATGGAGCTGTGTGGGCTCCAACCCCTGCTACCTTTGACCAAGTCTGTAACCTGGGGCAGGTGTCTCAGTTCCCTCATCTGTAAAAAGGGAAGGATAATGATGCCTACCTCGGGTGGGTAGTTAAGAGAATTACAGACACATATGTTGATGCACAAACACACCCCTCTATAAATGTCCTCTAGTAATATTATTATTACCATCTGGTGGGGGGTAAAATTGAACTCCTCCCAGCTTGCCCACCCTGAGAGCCAGAAACACCTTCATCCTGGGAGGCTCAATTTGAGCCTCCATGCGCCTCAGCCTCCCAAAGTGCTAGGATTACAGGCATGAGCCACCACTCCTGGCCAGCATTTCAAAAAATTAATGAGACTGGGTGCGGTGGCCCACGCCTGTAATCCCCGCACTTTGGGAGGCCCGCACTTTGGGAGGCCAAGGCAGAGGGATCACCTGAGGTCAGGAGTTCGAGACCAGCCTGACCAACATGGTGAAACCCTGTCTCTAATAAAAATACAAAAATTGGCCAGGCATGGTGGTGTGCACTGATATCCTAGCTACTCAGGAGGCTAAGACAGGAGAATTGCTTGAACCCAGAAAGCAGAGGTTGCAGTGAACTGAGATCGCACCACCACACTCCAGCCTGGGCAACAGAGCGAAGCTCTTGTCTTAAAGAAAAAAAAAAAAAAAAAATTAATGATAGGGCTGGGGCACAGTGGCTCACGCCTGTAATCCCTGCACTTTGGGAGGCCTTGGCAGTCAAATCACCTGAGGTCAGGAGTTCGAGACCAGCCTGGCCAACATGGTGAAACCCCATCTCTACTAAAAATAAAAAATGAATTAAAAAAATTAGCCAGGCGTAGTGGTCCGTGCCTGTAATCCCAGCTGCTTGGGAGGCTAAAGCAGGAGAATGGCTTGAACTTGGTGAGGCAGGTGTTGCAAGAAGCTGAGATCACACCACTGCACTCCAGCTTGGGCGACAGAGTGAGACTCCATCTCAATCAATTAAAATAAAATAAATAATAAATTTAAATTAAAATAAAAGCCAAGCACAGTGGCTCACACCTGTAATCCTAATACTATGGAAGGCCAAGGTGGATCACGAGCTCAGGAGTTTGAGACCAGCCTGGGCAACACAGGGAGACCCCACCTCTACAAAAAAATTAAAAATTAGCTGGCATGGTGATGTGCACCTGGGGTCCCAGCTACTCGGGAGGCTGAGGTGGGAGGATCACTTGAGCCTGGGAAGTCAAGGCTGCAGTAAGCTGTGATCATGCTATTGCACTCCAGCCTGGGTGTCAGAGCAAGACCCTGTCTCCAAAAACAATAATAATAATAATAGAATGGAACCAGAAATATCAGAATGCTTCACATGTATAAGAGAAGTATTAATATTATTTAGTGAAGCATCTGTTTCAGGCAGCATGTCTGTGTGTGCTTGTGCGTGTCACCTCTGGGTATAAAACATATTTCTTGCTGAAGGGCATGCTTAAAAGTCCAACAGCAGTGCCGTGAAGATCCAGAGTGTACAGGGCCACAGAAACGTTGTTTGAGACATACATTGCTGACAAAAGAAATATGTTCACAGCACATTAAATGAACAACAGAAGCTTCAAAGACTAGAAGTGCCACATGGTCATGGTCCTGGCTTCTGACGTCTGCCCATGGCTTGTGTGCACTTCCTGAGCTTGACGTCTGCCCATGGCTTGTGTGCACTTCCTGAGCTTCCGTGGTAAGCATGCACTGTTACTGTTGTCGTCATGATAATCATGACAGCCTGGTAGGAACAGGCCGGGGCACTCACCCACATAGCTGAGGATGACAGGCAGGAAGACCAAGCCATGCAGCAGACCCAGCAGAGTAATCAGGAGGTTGAGGCGGAAGAAGAAGATCTGAATGAGCTGGGCCTTGGCAAGGCCCAGGACCAGGATGCCAGGGAGGTTGGTCATGGCCACACCTGCAAACACCTGGGGGGTCAGAACCAGGTGTCAGGCAGGGCACAGGGCATCAAGCAGGGCACAGGGTGTCGAGTGGGGCACAGGGTGGCCCACTCCTCCCCACTCACCGCACTTCCCATAGAGATGGTGGCCTCTTTGGCCCTCTCCAGCCGGGTGGGCTTGGTGCTGATGGCAAAGGAGCGGGTAATGTGGGACACGAACTCCACAGACATGCCCACCGCCTATGGGCAGAGAGGGGGCATAAGCCAAGAAAGGCAGAGGTAGGGAAGGAACTGGGGAGATGAGGCCTCCACCAGGACCAGCGCGGGGCAGGCATTAAATTCTAGACAGAGTATTTGGCCGGGTGCCAAGTGGCTCGTGCCTATAATCCCAATGAGCCATTATAGTGGCTCATGCCTATAATCCCAACACTGGGAGGCTCAGGTGAGAAGATCACTTGAGCCCAGGAGTTTGGGACCATTCTGGGCAACAAAGTGAGACCCTGTCTCTACAACAAAAATTAAAATATTAGCTGGACACAGTGGCACGTGCCTGTAGTCCCAGCTACTTGGGAGGCTGAGGTCAGAGGATCGCTTGAGCCCAAGAGTTCGAGGCTACAGTGAGCTGTGATCATGTCACTGCACAAGCCTGAGAAACAGAGCAAGACCCTGCCTCTAAAAAAGAAAGAAAGAAAAAAAAAAGGAACTGGGAGTATTCTATGAGGCTGGATCCCCAACCACCCCTCCAGGGCCCCCTGGTGCCTGTGTCTGCTGGGTTACCGAGACCAGGTTGATGAGGGACACAGCATTGTAACTGATGCCCCACAGGGCCATGAAGCCAACGGTGTCCACGAGGATCATGATGATGGACAGCAGGTTGAGGAGGCCGGAGCGCAGGTCCAGGCCCAGCAGGAGGCAGCAGACAGCGAAGGTGGGCACCAGGCAGAGGCTGAGCATGAAGAGCCCCTCAGGGAGAATGGTCAGGTACTGCTCATAAAACACATTGGTGACCCTGCCAGAGTACAGAGCATGGTCACAAGCTCATGCCTCTGGGGCCCTCAAGGTGGGTGGGACACCCCACTTCAGAAGGAGAATGCTGAGGGTCAGGCAGGCTTATATTGGGGTACAAACCAGCATAAGAAATAGACCCAAGTCTGCAGCCAGAGCCTCCTGACCTAAAACTGGTGCTCATCTCATGCAACTCCTTGCAAGCCCTCCACCCTAACCTCCAATCTCCAGCAACCATCCCCCACCTCCCTCTAGCTCAGCCACTCAGGTCCTCACGTGTAGGGGAAGACCTCAAAAGCTGGGTCTGTCCCAGGCACCTTCCGCAGGTCAGCAGTGATGTTGGCTGCCAGCTCCCGAGCTGCCCGCAGAGCTTCTGTGTAATCCTGTGAGTTTTTCAGGGGCTTGTGATAGGCCATGAACCTGGAGGCTGGACAGCCATGGCACACGGAAGATGGAAGGGCAAAGGTCAGAGCCCTTTCCAGGACACCTTCAGAACACCCCAGACACAGTGGCACAGGCATGTGATCAAGCTGGGTTCAGGGCTCTGCCGCCACCATTTGAAATTCTTGGTAAATTTTGTGCAAGAGGTCCATATTTTTGTTTTGCACCAGCCCTGCAAACTCCATAGCTGGCCCCACTGCTGTGGGAGACCCAGGCCTGACCTTTGATGAATGAAGCCTATAGAGATCTCTCTAGTGAACCCAGATTCTTCTCTATATGGTTTCAAGAAATGCATTGGATTTTTAAAATTAACTTAATTGGTTTTTAATTTGCATATTCCTATAGGAAAGGACTAGAAAGGAAGACAGAAAAATGAGAACAGTTGAATTATTAGAACTGTGGCTTACGGCTCCTGCCAGCTAAAGGTTATTTCTTAATGACGTTTTAAGAAATTAAGGTTATTGGCCAGGCGCGGTGGTTCATACCTGTAATCCCAGCACTTTGGGAGGCTAAGGCAGGCCAATCACCTGAGGTCAGGAGTTCGAGACCAGCCTGCCCAACATGGTGAAACCCTGTCTCTACTAAAAATGCAAGAATTAGCCGGACGTGGTGGCACACCCCTGTAATCCCAGCTACTTGGGGGGCTGAGGCGGGAGAATTGCTTGAACCCGGGAGGTAGAGGCTGCAGTGAGCCGAGATTGTGCTACTGCAGCCTGGGCAACAGAGCAAGACCTCATCTCAAAAAAAAAAAAGAAGGCTGGGCGCGGTGGCTCATGCCTGTAATCCCAGCACTTTGGGAGGCCGAGGCAGGCAGATCACGAGGTCAGGAGATCGAGACCATCCTGGCTAACACAGTGAAACCCCGTCTCTACTAAAAATACAAAAAAATGAGCCAGGCATGATGGCAGGCACCTGTAGTCCCAGCTACTCAGGAGGCTGAGGCAGGAGAATGGGCTGAACCTGGGAGGCGGAGCTTGCAGTGAGCCAAGATCGCGCCACCGCACTCCAGCCTGGGCGACAGAGCGAGACTCCGTCTCAAAAAAAAAAGAAGAAGAAGAAATTAAGGTTATTAAGACCCTTATACAATAAAGGGTTTTTTGTTCTTGTTTTTGTTTTTGTTTTCAAGACAGAGTCTCACTCTGTCACCGCAGCTGGAGTGCAGTGGCACGATCTCGGCTCACTGCAACTTCTACTTCCCACGTTCAAGTGATTGTCAAGTGAACTTCAGGCAGCTTTCAGCCAGCAGTTCAAACTACAAATTATTTCAGTACAAAGTGAGATCACCCTTCAAAAGCTCCCCCACCTGCCAACGACCCCCATGTCCATCTGCAGCACGAGCTCCCTTAGGCTCCCTACACCAAGCATGTCTGCACAGAGCTATAGCCAGCTCCTTTACACAGATGGCTGTCTCATTCTGCCATCTGCTGTATGAGCTGACAGCATGTTGTGGGTCCTTTTCCTGTCAGTCTAACTGTATCTCCCTTGTTACCTTTTTCTTTTTTTCTCTCTCTTTTTTTTTTTTTTTTTTTTTTTGAGAGAGGGTCTCACTTTGTTGCCCAGGCTGGAGTGCAGTGTTGCGATCACGGCTCACTGCAGCCTCAACCTCCCAGATTCAGACATTCCTCCCGCCCAGCCTCCTGAATAGCTGGAACTACAGGCACACGCCACCACACCCAGGCAGTTTTTTAAATTTTGTTTTGTACAGGAGGCCGGGCACAGTGGTTCATGCCTGTAATACCAGCATTTTGGGAGGCCGAGGCAGGCGTATCACCTGAGGCCAGGAGTTTGAGACCAGCCTGGCCAACATGGTGAAACTCCATCTCTGCTGAAAATACAAAAATTACCCAGGTGTGGTGGCATGCTCCTATAGTCCCAGCTACTCAGGAGGCTGAGGCAGGAGAATCGCTTGAACCTCGGAAGTGGAGGTTGCAGTGATCACACCACTGCACTCTGGCCTGGGCAACAGAGTGAGACTCTGTCTCAAAAAAAAAAAAAAAGGGGGCCTCCCTATGTTGCCTGGGCTGGTCTCAAACTCCTGGGTTCAAGAGATCCTCTCGCCTCGGCCTCCTGGAGTGCTAAGATTACAGGCATGAGCCACCGCACCCAGCCTCTTGTTACTTTTAATGACTGCTAGGATTGTGCTGTGCCAAGCATCCTAATTCATTTAGCCAGCTGCCCTTTGGGTGTAATTTGTGCTGGTAAGAAAGGTACTTAGCCAGGGTGTGGAGAACTCCCAAGTATGGTATCAACTGCTGAATGAATTCCACAAACAACGCTGACCATTGACTTGGGAGTGAGAGAAGGGGTGAAGTCTGAGGATGTGGAGTTGGGAAACAAGACCCCTGCTGACAGGGCCAGGGCAGTTAGAAGCTCCTGACACAGGAGGGAGACAACATGTGACAGGCTATTCCCTGGGGTTCTCAGGGGCCCTCCAGAGCAACTGATTATGTCCTCCCCTCCAGGCAAGGCCATGCTTACCTAAAACCTGGCCATCTGAAGTCAAGTTCACAGAGGTGCTGTATGCTCCCAGGCCGCTGTGAGGTCAGGGCAAAGGCTTAGCCAGGAACAAAGCTCCTTTCATCTGCCCAGCCCACAGCCACCCCAGAGAGGCCCCTGATAGCTTCCTCCTGCCTCTCTATATTCACCCCCATCCTAGGTCCCACATGTCTGTCCTCCCCAGCAGAAGGCCCTCCCAAGCTTACCCTTTGGGACATTTGATGTTGGGCCGGTCATTCAGGAACCAGGGAAGATACTTATAGAACTGCTCCACTGAGGGCCTCACAGAGCCCATCGTGATGCTCAGGCAGTTCTTTAGGCAGTTCAGGGAGTCTGCAGAGAAAGCAGGGGTCTGGGCAGTGACACCCCAGGGCCAGCAGCAACTGCTGTGTGCCCCTCCTTCCCCAACAATCCCATCAGAGGTCCCAGGCACTCCAGCCTCAACTAGTCACTTCTAGGGGGATTTGCTTTTGTTATTTGTGGGAGAAGTTCTCCTCTTGGCTATAGAAACTGTGGGCACCTACAGGCAGAAGGGGAAAGGAAATTTGGGGCAGAAAAACAGGCCCCACAAAGTCCTCTCCACCTACAAATGCCACTGCTTTGTGCGGCGGGGCCATGTGCCAACCTCAGCAGCTCTCCACTCCTGACTCCCCAGTGCCCTGCCACCCAGGAGTGCCACGTGCTCTGAAAGTGGGGCACGGTACACAGCAGCATACGTGTGTGATGCCCACGGGCCAGCACAGCCACCCACACAGATGCTCCTCACAGAGTGCCTGTCCCTCAGGCCACATCTGCATCCATGCCCCCAATGGACCCCACAAGACAGGTCAAGATGTTGAGGGAGCCTCTCCAGTCCTCTCCTTTCTGTTGCCTCAGTTTGCCTGAGCTATGGTAGGCAGTGAGCCCCTATGGCCCCAAACTCACTGACAGTCGAGGGGCAGAACTGGTCCTTATTGGGGCCAGATATATAAAGGCGGCAGCAGGAGGATGGGGTCAGCCAGTCAATGAAGTCATCCACCCAGGAGGAGGCAGGGATGGCAAGGTAAGACCTAAGGGGCAGGTGGGAGGAAGGGTGACAAGGCCAGCTGAGCAGGGTGGTGGATTCTTCTCATGGCCCAACCCCCACGCAGCCTTCCCCAGGCATACGACAGCAGGACAGCAGGACAGGGGTACAACAGGCAGGAAGAAAGGACTGGTGAGGACTTGGGGGACTCAAACAGGGAGTAGGCCGGGGTGTGGGGCGGCCAGGCACTCACTGCTCAGGGAACTCTGTGGCATACTGGATCTTCTGGGTGAAGGAGAAGTTGTTGCAGCCTGCACTGGAGCAGATGGCATTCATCCCAGCCTCACTGGAGAAGTTGTAGCCTGAGGTAGTAACAAAGTACACCGGGGCCCCCGTCTCGAAGTAGC
Source organism: Macaca nemestrina (assembly GCF_043159975.1). Lineage (NCBI taxonomy): Eukaryota > Metazoa > Chordata > Mammalia > Primates > Cercopithecidae > Macaca > Macaca nemestrina. The sequence continues at coordinate 114,942,255 of NC_092128.1, forward strand.
GGTTCAGAAAGAGGAAATAGTCAAGCAGGTACGAGTCCTAGGAGTGGAGGAGGGTCAGTAAGCTTCAGTTTGCTATGCACACCCCTAAAGGGCTCACTCCAGCTCACACTCTCGAAGGTACACACAGAAGTACATGCTAAAAGGCACATGCTCAGAGGTCCACGATCAGAGGAACACACACAGAGATACACATGCAGTTACACACTCAAAGGGATGTGTCAGTGGGACACTCAGAGGTGTACACACAGATACATGCCTAGAGGTACACAGAGGTACATGTACACACGTACACAAAATATACACCGAGAGGTACATGCTCAGAGGTCACACACAAGGTACATATAGAGAAGGACATGCACAGACACACACACTCAGGGGTACCTTCAAGATGTATGTGCACTGTACAGTTACACCGGAACACGGTTTTAGGTGTACCCACAGATGAATATACTCCAAGGTTCACAGAATAGGTATAATCACAGGTGCAAACAGAAGTACACTTACAGGGGTGCAAGCACAGAGCAACTCATATCACCTCACATGAACACACACTGACACACACAAACATGCACATACACATAATTGTATCCCTTCCTGTCACCCCCAATTTGGCACAGCCACAGTCTAACAAGCTGGCCTGTGACAACGGCCCGTATTTGTGTGCACACATAAATGTCAGTGTATACACCCTCAAAGCCATGCACCAGGCATCCTCATGGTCTGCTCCCTTCTATAACATAAAGGCTCAGAGTGACATTAGGGAAAATGGCACAGTAGGAAGTGTCAGGAATCTCTCTCCCCGCCTAGAAAACAACTTGTCTGGTATAACTATTTTTTTTCTTTTTTTTGAGACAGAGTCTTCCCAAGCTGGAGTGCAGTGGTGTGATCTCTGCTCACTGCAACCTCCACCTCCTGGGTTCAAGCGATTCTTGTGCCTCAGCCTCCTGAGTAGCTGGGATTACAGGCACGTGCCACCACTCCCGGCTGATTTTTGTATTTTTAATAGAGATGGGGTTTTACCATGTTGGCCAGGCTGGTCTCAAACTCCTGACCTCAAGCGATCCACCCGCCTCAGCCTCCCAAACAGCTGGGATTACAGGTGTGAGCCACCACACCAGCCCTGGTGTAATTATTTTGGAACTCTGGAGTCTATTGAGGGCTGGAAGCTTCTAGGATAAGTCTTGGACAGTAAATTGTGGTTAATTTCAGGCAATCTCAGCTTTTAGTACAGTAGCAGCTACCCATTTGCCACTCCCAGCTTCAAGGCATGCAGCTGTGTATGCTTTCCAGAAGCAGCTTGTACACAGCTTGCAGGAGCCAGGGTAGGCAAGGACACCATCCACCAAATATCAGCTGGGCATGATGGCTTACACTTGTAATTTCAGAACTTTGGGAGGTCAAGCAGGAGGGTCACTTGAACCCATGAGTGGGAGACTGATCTGGACACACAGTGACACCCTGTCTCTACAAAAAAAATATACAAAAGTTAGCTGGGTGTGGTGGCACATGCCTGTAGTCCCAGCTACTCAGGAGGCTGAGGTAGGAGAATCATTTGAGCCTGGAAGTTTGATGCTGCACTGAGCTATGATTGCACCACTGCACTCCAGCCTGGGCAAGAGAGCCAGACCCTGTCTCTAATAAATAAATAAATAAATCCAAATATCAAGTTCTGATATCTGAGTTCCGATCATTGATCATTACTTCTGATATTGGTGGTACAGATACACAGGCAGGCAGCCACTATTGCAACGCCCACCACCATTGTTGCAACTGCCTCCACATCTTACTAAAGTGACTTCCAGGAGATTTAAAGAGTAAGCACCTATCCCCCACCCCTTCATTTTTCCCTCGTTTTCCTTTTGGGAACCATACATATAAGGACAAGGACATTCAAAAGCAACCATAAATATAGGGATATTTAGACAGTCACCACACTGCATAAATGCCCAGAGAAATATGCAGGCTCATAAAATACCTGAGAAGACATTAACTCTGTGCCTTTGGCTGATCCCCAGCACAGAAACACCAACAGCAATAAATAACATAAAGCAAGCCCTGGGAAAGAAGGAGAATCTGATCTCCAGAGCTACTACATTATAAGAATCAAATGTCCGTTTTTCAACCAAAAACACACCAAGAAAAAGAAAAACATGGCCCATTCAAAGGGAAAATATTAAGCAACGGAAACTGTCCCTGGGTAAGACCAGACAGCAGACTTACTAGACAAAGACTTCAAAACAATTGTCTCAGCTGGGTGCAGTGGCTCATGCCTGTAATCCCAGAACTTTAGAAGGCCAAGGCAGGCAGATCACATGAGGCCAGGAGTTCAAGACCAGCCTGGCCAATATGGTGAAACCCTGTCTCTACTAAAAATACAAAAATTAGCCAAGCATGGTGGCAGGCACCTGTAATCCCAGCTACTTGGGAGGCTGAGGCTTGACCCCAGGAGGCAGAGGTTGCAGTGGCCTGAGATCACACCACTGCACTCCAGCCTGGGTGACAGAGCAAGACTCTGTCTCAATAAATAAATAAATAAAACAATTGCCTTGAAGTTACTCAAAGAGCTAAAAGAAAACAAAGCCAAGGAAATAATTTATGAACAAAATGGAAATATCAATATGGAGAAAACATTAAAAGGAGCAAAAAACTCTGGAGCTAAAAAGTATAGGAACTTAAGTGAAAAATTCACTAGAGGGATTCAAAAGCAGTCAGAAGAAAGAATTAGCAAACTGAAGATAAGACCATTGAAATTACTGAGTTTGAAGAACAGAAAGAAAAAAAAATAACAAAAGTGAACAGAGCAGAGCCTAAGGGACTGTGAGACATCATCATCATCAAATAGACCAAAATATGCGTTGTAAGAATTCCAGAAGAAAAGAGAAAGGGGAAGTGAGATTATTTGAAAAACTTATGGCCAGAACTCCCCAAATTTGATGAAGGACATGAATATAAACATTTAAGAAACTCAATAAACTCCAGTAGGATAAACTAAAGAAACCCACACCAAAGGATATTAAATTTTTTTTTTTTTTTGAGATGGAGTCTCGCTATGTTGCCAGGCTGGCGTGCAGTGGCATAATCTCAGCTCACTGCAACCTCTGCCTCCTGGGTTCAAGTGATTCTCCTGCCTCAGCCTCCCAAGTATCTTGGACTACAAGTGCACACAACCACGCCCAGCTAATTTTTGTATTTTTAGTAGAGATGGGGTTTCACCACGTTGGCCAGGATGGTCTTGATCTCTTGACCTCGTGATCTGCCTGCCTTGGCCTCCCAAAGTGCTGGGATTACAGGCATGAGCTACTGCACCCGGTTGCATATTATAATTTAGCTGTCAAAAACCAAAGATAAGCCAGGCATGGTGGCATATACCTGTCGTCCCAGCTACTCAAGAGGCTGAGGTGGGAGGATTGCTTGAGCCCAGGATTTCAAGTCCATTCTAGGCAACATAGCAAGACCCTGTCTCTAAAAAATAAAATAAAATACAGTTTTTAAAAAAATAGAAAACATTGAAAAAAAGAAATGACTTGGCATATACAAAAGATTGTCAAAAAGATTATCAGCATATTTCTCATCAGAAACCTTAAAGCCCAGATGGCAGTGGGTTTGTATATTGAAGGTGCTAAAGAATGCTGGGCATGGTGGCTCATGCCTGGAATCCCAGCACTTCAGGAGGCTGAGGCAGGTGGATCACCTAAGGTCAGGAGTTTGAGACCAGCCTGGCCAACATGGCAAAACCCCATCTCTTCTGAAAATACAAAAATTAGCCAGGCATGGTGGCACACGCCTGTAATCCCAGCTACTCAGGAGGCTGAAGCAGGAGAATCACTTGAACCTGGGAAGCAGAGGTTGCAGTGAGCTAAGATTGTGCCACTGCACTCCAGCCTGGATGACAGAGTGAGACTCTGTCTCAAAAACAAACAAACAAAAAACAAGTGCTGAAGAAAAAACAATTGTCAATGAAAAATCCTAATTCCAGCAAAACTGTCACTTAAAAATGAGGGAGAAGGCCGGGCATGGTGGCTCATGCCTGTAATCCCAGCACTTTGGGAGGCCGAGGTAGACAGATCATTTGAGGCCAGGAGTTTGAGACCAGCTTGACTAACATGGTGAGACCCCATCTCTGCTAAAAATACAAAAATTAGCCAGGCATGGAGGCATGCACCTGTTAATTCCAGCTACTTTGGAGGCTGAGGTAGTAGAATCTCTTGAATCTCGGAGGTGGAGGTTGCAATGAGCCGAGATCACACCACTGCACTCCACTCTGGGCGACACAGTGAGACTCCATCTCAAAAAAATAAATAAAAATAAAAAGTAAAAATGAGGGAGAAGCCAGATGAGGTGATTCATCCTATAATCCGAATACTTTGGGAGGCTGAAACAGGAGGATTGCTTGAGCTCAAAAGTTCGAGACCAGTCTGAGTAACATAGTGAGACCCCCATCTCAAAAAAATTGTTTTAATTAAAAAGTAAAAATGGGCCGGGCATGGTGGCTCATGCCTGTAATCCCAGCACTTTGGGAGGCCAAGGCGGGTGGATCACCTGAGGTCAGGAGTTCACGACCAGCCTGGCCAACATGGTAAAACCCCGTCTCTATTAAAAATACAAAAATTAGCCTGGCATGGTGGTGTGCACCTGTAATCTCAGCTACTCAGGAGGCTGAGGCAGGAGAATTGCTTGAACTCAGGAGGCAGAGGTTGCAGTGAGCTGAGGTCACACCATTGTACTCCAGTCTGGGCGACAAGAGCGAAACTCCATCTCAAAATAAATAAAAAATTTAAAAAAAATTAAAATGAAGGTGAAATTAAGACATTCTCAGATAAACAAAAGCAGAAGGAATTTGTTATCACTAGTCCTTCACTGAAAGAAATGCTAAAAGGAATCCTGTAGGTTGAAATAAAAAGACGTTAGACAGGCCAGGCGTGGCGGCTCATGCCTGTAATCCCAGCACTTTGGGAGGCCAAGGCAGGCAGATCACCTGAGGTTGGGAGTTCGAGACCAGCCTGACCAACATGGAGAAACCTCATCTCTACTAAAAATACAAAATTAGCCCAATGTGGTGGCACATGCCTGTAATCCCAGTACTCAGGAGGCTGAGGCAGGAGAATCACTTGAACCCAGGAGGCGGAGGTTGCGGTGAGCTGAGATCACACGATTGCACTCCAGCCTGGGTGGGCAATAAGAGTGAAACAATGTCTCAAAAAAAAAAAAAAAAAAAAAAAAAGACATCAGACAGTAACTCAAAGATGTATGAAGAAATAAAAATCCCTTGGCTAGGCACGGTGGCTTACACCTGTAATCCCAGTACCTCAGCTGGCTGAGGTGGGAGGATCTTTTGAGGCCAGGAGTTTGAGGTTATAGTGAGCTATGATCACACCACTGCATTTCAGCCTGGGCAACAGAGCAAGACTCTGCCTAAATAAATAAATAAATAAATCCCGAGCAAGGTTAAATAAATGGGCAGTTATAAATGTTATGATTTTTAACTCCACCTTTTTGTACATGATTGAAGAGACTAATGCAAAAAAAAAAATCATTAGCCTATGATTTTGGATACATAATGCCTAAAAATACAAAAGTTTTTGAGACACAGTTTCACTCTATTGCCCAAGCTGGAGTACAGTGGCACAATCTCAGCTCACTGCAACCTCTACCTCCTAGATTCAAGCAATTCTCATGTCTCAGCCTCCTAAGTAGCTAGGTTTACAGTCATGTGCCACCATGCCTGGCTAATTTTTGTATTTTTAGTAGAGACGGAGTTTTGTCATGTTGGCTAGGCTGATCTCGAACTCCTGGCCTCAGGTGATCCAACCATCTCACAAAGTGCTGGGATTACAGCCGTGAGCCACTGCACCCAGCTGAAAAATATAATTTTTTGAGACAAGGTCTCTCTCTCTTGCTCAGGCTGGTGTGCAGTGGCATGATCATAACTGACTGCATCCTTGAATTCCTGGACTCAAGCAAGCCTCCCACATAGCTGGGACTACAGGCATGTGCTACCATGCCCAGCTAAATTTTAAATTTTTTCAAGAGATGGGATCTCACTGTGTTGGCCAGGCTGGTCTCAAATTGCTGGCCTCAAGCAATCCTTTTACCTCCACCTCCCAAAGCATTGGGATTACAGGCATGAGCCACCATGGCTAGCCCAAAATATAATTTGTGACATCAATAACTGAAAGGGGGATAAGATGGAGTTGTTATAGGAGCAGAGTTTTTGTATGCTATGGAAAGAAAGTTGGCATAAATTTAGAGTGTTATAACTTCAGCACATTTAATGTAATCCTCATGGTAATCACAAATAAAATTAGCTGTAGACTATGCACAAAAGGAAATGAAAGGAAAATGTAAAATTTCACTAGTAGCAACCAACTAAGCACAAAAGAAGTCAGTAATGCAGGAAATGAGAAACAAAAAAGCTACAAGGCATATAGAAAACAAATAGCAAAATGACAGAAGTAAAGCCCTCCTCATCAGTAATTACTCTAAATGTAAATGGATTAAACTCTTCAATCAAAAGAGAGTAGTAGGGTCAGTCATGGTGGCTCATGCCTGTAATCCCAGCACTTTGGGAGGCTGAGGTGGGTGGATTACTCAAAGACAGGAATTCAAGACCAGCCTGGTCAACATGGTGAAACCCCGTTTCTACAAAAAATATAAAACAAGTAGCCAGGCTTGGTGGTATGCACCTGTAATCCCAGCTACTCAGGAGGCTGAGGCAGGAGAATCGCTTGAATCTGGGAGATGTAAGTTGCAGTGAGCCAAGATCGCTCCACTGCACTCCAGCCTGGGCGAGAGACCGAGACTCCATCTCAAAAAAAAAAAAAAAAAAAAAGAGTGGTAGAATGGATTAAACACACGATCAAGATTGTGAGAGTTGGCATACTGTGCCCTAGGCAGCCCCCATCTGCTAAAAAACAACAAAACGTGATCTAACTATATGCTCTCTCCAAGAGACTCACCTTAGATCCAAAAACACAAATAGGTCAAAAGTGAAAGAACAGAAAAAAAGATATTCCATGTAAATAGGAACCAAAAGAGAATAGGGATAGCTATACTAATACCAGACAAAATAGACTTATTTTTATTTATTTATTTTTTTTGAGACGAATCCTTACTCCGTTTCCCAGGCTGGAGTGCAATGGCATGATCTCAGCTCACCGCAACATCCGCCTCCCAGGTTCAAGCGATTCTCCTGCCTCAGCCTCCCAAGTAGCTGGGATTACAGGCATGTGTCACCATGCCCAGTTAATTTTATATTTTTAGTAGAGACAGGGTTTCTCAATGCTGGTCAGGCTGGTCTCAAACTCCTAATCTCAGGCGATCCATCCACCTCAGCCTCCCAAAGTGCTGGGATTACAGGAGTGAGCCACCACTTCCAGCCAAAAAAATAAATATTGTTTGAGTTCACTTATACGAGGTGCCTAGAGTGGTCAAACTCATAGAACAGAAAGTAAATGGGCCAGACACAGTGGTTCATGCCTGTAATCCCAGCACTTCAGGAGACCAAGGTGGGCCGATCACAAGGTCAGGAGTTTGAGACCAGCCTGGCCAACATGGCAAAACCCTATCTCTACTAAAAATACAAAAATTAGCTGGGTATGATGGCACATGCCTGTAGTCCCAGCTACTCAGGAGGCTGAGGCAGGAGAATCGCTTGAACCTGGGAGGCAGAGGCTGCAGTAAGCCGAGTTCATACCGTTGCACTCCAGCCTGGGCGACAGAGCAAGACTCCATCTCAAAACAAAAAAGAAAAAGTAGAGGCCAGGTGCAGTGGCTCATACCTGTAATCCCAGCACTTTGGGAGGCCGAGGCAGGTGGATCACCTGAGGTCAGGAGTTCAAGACCAGCCAGGCCAACATGGTGAAACCTCGTCTCTACTAAAAATACAAAAATTAGCTGGGTGTGGTGGTGGCCGCCTGTAATCCCAGCTACTTGGGAGGCTGAGGCAGGAGAATCACCTGAACCCGGGAGGTGGAGATTGCGGTGAGCCGGGATTGTGCCATTGCACTCCAGCCTGGGCAACAAGCGCAAAACTCCATCTCAAAAAAAAAAGTAAATGGTGGTTGTGTCAGGAGCTGAGGGGAGGGGAGAATGGGGAGTCACTGTTTATTGGATAAAGTTTCAATTTTGCAAAAAGGAAAGAGTTTTGGAGATGGATGGTGGTGATAGTTGAATAGTATGAGTGTACTTAATATCACTGAACTGTACACTTAAAAAAGGTTACAATGGTAATTTTCTATTATGTGTATTTTACCACAATAAAAAACTGGGAAAAAAATGATAAAAATTTTAAAAGCAGTAAGAAACAAACATCCCCAACAGAAAAATAAACAAAAGACGTCAACATAAAACCTCAGCAAGGTCTAGTGGCCCATCACGTCCTTCCTTCTTGCTCTTGGGGCACTAAAGACCCTCTTCACCTCAGCCCCGTGACATAGCCCCCAGGGCTTCTGCAGGTGGCAGGTTCATTCTGGGACTCCCCACCTGCTCTCCCTCCATAGGGTCACCCAAAGTATAGTCCTGAGCTGTCTGCTCTTGTCACCTGGCTCCACCCACCTGCTCCTCCCTCACCTGGCTTCCAGGCCAGTACAGCCTAACACATCTACCCCAGCTGCACCCCACTCAGCCCTGCTGTGGGCTTGGGCCTCGCTGCTTCCACTGGGGCTCCTGCCAGTGCCCAGACTCTTGCCCAAATCTCCATCACAGTTCTCCAGATGGGTCCTAGACATCAAGTCCCCTTGATGCCCTCCCTCTCCGCAGAGCTTGCTCATGCAGTCTGACCATGTGTCTCAGACTTTGTTGTCTGTGGCTGCTTTCTCTTGGCCACCAGTCCATGGCCACCACTGGTGCACATCCAGATGAGCCGGGTCCCCAGCCTTGGCTGACACATTGTGCCTGTTGGCCCACACACTTACTGATCCAGGCTGGGCAATCAGCCTCTCCCCAACCATGCCCTTGGCCTCCAGCTCATCCCACCCCCACAGTCGCTGCCACACCCAGGAAACACACCTGGGCTCGCCCCAGCCCCCCCATTGGCCAGTCTGTCATCACTTTCCTCTGCAAATCCTATGCGAGCTTGGAGGCCCCTCCAACCATGGGGCTTTCCTTTCCCTGAACCCCTGCCCTCCCTGGGCTTCAGGCCCAGAGGATTCACAGGGCTGGACACTGGGCAGGCACTCAGCAAAGTGACAGTCATTCTTTGTGGCCTGCTGTCTCACATGGACAGCCCTCCAGTGCCTGGGCCATCTCTCTTACTGTGGCCTGGGGCTGGCACCTGGTTGTTGTGCTGTTCATACATGAATGTGGCTTCACTCCGCAGGACTGCTGGAGATGCCTCCAAAGCAGTGAGCAGCTCTGCACCTCTGGCCAAGCCCCTGGCTAGAGACCCCCAACCCATCCCTGCTGGTTGCTACTGCCCCTCCCCAAATCCCAAGGGCCTAAGGGTTGAGAAGAGCCTGAGCTCACCTTGGGCAGGGCCAGCTCCTGGTCCAGTCCAACACTGATGTGGCACATGTAGTAGAGGCTCACTCCAAACAGGGCGAGAAACAGCAGCAGCTGAGAAGGGACCTGCTGCATGAGACCACCCTGCCCAGTAGCCGCCCCCCAATCTCCCCGCAAATTTAAGTCAGTCAGGGTGTCATGGGCAACATTCTGAAGTTGAGCAGACTTGCATGCCAGCCCCAGGTATCAGCACCTCCCCACCTCCAACCCTGGTCTCCCTGAGGCGAGGTCCCCACCTAGTCCCCCTGCCCTCCTGTGCTTCCAGGCCCACTCACCACAACCCCTCGAGTGATCCAGTGCAGCAGGAAGGGGACATAGGCCTTTCGGAAGAGGCCAAGCAGGAACCCCTCTCCCTGGCCAGGCAGGGGCAGCTCCCGGGGCTTGACGCAGCAGCAGACGTCCAATCGGGAGGCCTGGAGCGGGAGGCAGCCCCTCGAGGTAGTCCCAGAGCAGACCAGATCCCAGGGACCACCTTCCTGCCCCCAGGGAGTGTCACCTTCTGTGGGTGGCCTGTGCCAGTGCCGCTCATGGAGACATACCAGTGTGCTGTTTTCTTTGCCTTTTTTTTTTTAAATCTTGATAAAGTATCTTTAAATTGTATGCCATCATTGAAACCAACAGATCAACTCCTGTCGATCTCTCATTTATACAGCTGACCCTTGAGCAACACGAGTTTGAACTGCCTAGGCTCACTTATCCCTAGATTTTCTTCCACCTCTGCTGCCCCCAAAACAGCAAGACCAAGCCCTCCTCTTCCTCCTCTTCCTCAGCCTACGCAACCTGAAGACAATGAGGATAAAGACCTTCATGATGATCCACTTTCACTTCGTGAATAGTAAATAGATTTTCTCTTCCTTATGACTTTCTTACTAACATTTTCTTTTTTCTAGCTTCCTTTATTGTAAGAATACAGTTTATAATACATATAACATTCAAAAGATGTGTTATCGACTACTTATATTATCATTAAGGCTTCCAGGTAATAGTAGGCTAGTAGGAATTAAGTTTGGAGGGGTCAAATGTTACCTGCAGACCAGGCGTGGTAGCTCACGCCTGTAATCCCAGCATTTGGGAGGCCAAGGTGGGTGGACCACTTGAGGTCAGGAGTTCGAGACCAGCCTGACCAACATGGTGAAACCCCATCTCTACTAAAAATACAAAAATTAGCCAGGAGAGCTGGTGGGGGCCTGTAATCTCAGTACTCGGGTGGCTGAGGCAGGAGAATCGCTTGAACCCAGGAGGCAGAGGTTGCAGTGAGCTGAGATCACGCCATTGCACTCTAGCCTAGGTGAAGAGTGAAACTCCATCTCAAAAAAAAAAAAAAAAAGTTACATGCAGATTTTCAACTTCTCAGACAGTCAGTCCCCTAATCTCCACATTGTTCAAGGGTCAACTGTATTTTATTTCTGAACCTCATGCACTTAAGGAGGTTCGATTATATTGCAAAATTTGTCAAAACAAATTTATTTTTCTATAGGAAATTGGAGAATACATGGCCTAAATATTACCTTCCCAGCACAATGCCCCTGTCCCCCACCCCATTCTCTGGGCCATCTCTGTGGTGGTAAAGCCACCCCATCTCCCTGCCATGGTGGGAACCCAGGGGCAGGTCCCTTGGTACTGGCCCGGCTGCCCCTACCTCCTGCCTCTTGCTGTCCAGGGAGAGCAGGGCCACAAAGGCAGACATCTGCAGGAGGAAGTCAAGGACCACTGCAAGGCCAGAGGTCAGGGCAAAGGTCCGCACAGCTGGCATGGGGGTCAGGGCCCCTGTGAGGGAGCAGAGGGCTGTCAGGGAACCCTGGCTTCAAGGGCAGAGTGGGAGCTGACATTGACAAGGTGCAGGGGGGAAGGGGGTCTGCACCATACCCACTGCCCTCTGGGAACTCCTAGGCCCCGGCACTAACCCAGCAGGCCTAATGCCAAGTGGGAAGGGTCTGCCCCAGGCTCACCTAGGAAGAAGCAGATGGCCTCAGAGAGGCTGCACAACAGCATGCTGGGGGCCACCCTGCCCAGGGCTCGGCCAATGTGAACCTCTCGCGGCTCCCCAGGCCTCCGGGGCAGCCTCTGGGTGGGAACAGCAGGGATAAGAGACAGGGACCTCCAAGGGCACCATCCCTCAAAGGCCAGCAGGGAGCTGGCAAGTGCCCAGAGCTGCAGCCAGGCCTGAGGAGCTGCTCTGACCTTCCTGAATCATCAAAGACCCTCACACTCTCCACGGCCAATGTTCTTCTTCCAGGGTCTGGCTGGGAGAAATGCTTGGTGCTTTCGAGATGTCTATAGCACCCCTGTTCCAAGCATTGTTGGAACCCTGTTCACCAACAGGGAGAGGTGAAATCGACTCTGATTTATCCTTACCGTGGAATGCTACGTAGCAGCATAAAGACAGGAGGAGGCTGTAATGTACTAACATGGAGAGGTTTTACTAGACATTGCAAGGAGTTAACAGAAAGCTAATTCCGGATGGTAGAGGCAGGATGAAGTCATTTATGTCAACACACTCTAGTTTCTACAGATATTGTAAACATGAGTGTCGATGAACAGAAAGAGTCTGCAGGGAGACCCAGCAAATTCATGCCAAAGTCCCATCTGGCCAGGCGGTGAGGTTGGCAGAAGAGTGGGCAGTTGGGGGTATGGAGAGCTCCTCCCTTCTTACCTGGTACTCGAGAACAAAGATGAAGATGTTATCAGCCCCCACAGACAGCACCAGGAAAGGCACCACTTGCAGGATGATCAGGGAGGAGCGGATACCCAGGTAGGAGAAGAAGCCCATGGCAGCCATGACTGCTCCCAGGACCACGGCCACCCCGCCAAGGCCCAGCGTGGCCTTGGAGTCCACCTGTAATGCAAACAGGCTCAGCCCCCTGGCCACCTAGCACCTACCCAGTATGCCCACCAGCCTCAGCTAGGTGAGACACCACAGCAGGCAGGCACCCTCCGTGCCTGCAGGTCCCCGATATGCCCCCGGTGGTGAGGAGCTCACATCTCACATTAAAGCCCCTCTGCAGAGCCATCCTCCCAAGGGCAGGTCCATGAAACCCCAAGGCATAGGTGAGCCTGCTCCATCTTCCTTGAGCACGCATTGCAAGAGATTGTAAGTATTAGCTTTGCATTTGGGCAAGTCAGGGTATGGCATGTAACAGAAAGAAAACTGCTCTTAGGTCAGGTGTGGTGGCTCACACCTGTAATCTCAACACTTTGGGAGGCTGACGAGGAAGAATTGCTTGAGCCCAGGAGTTTGAGACCAGCCTAGGCAACAAAGCGAGACTCCGTCTCTACAAAAAATTAAAAAAAAAAAAATGGCCGGGAGCAGTAGCTCATGCCTGTAATCCCAGCACTTTGGGTGGGCAGATCACCTGAGGCCAGGAGTTCGAGACCAGCCTGACCAACATGGAGAAACACTGTCTCTACTAAAAACACAAAATTAGTCAGGTGTGGTGGCACATGCCTGTAGTCCCAGCTACTCAGGAGGCTGAGGCAGGAGAATTGCTTGAACCTGGGAGGCAGAGGTTGCAGTGAGCCAAGATCGCGCCATTGCACTCCAGCCTGGGCAACAAGAGCAAAACTCTGTCTTAAAAAAAAAAAAAAAAAAAAAAGCTGGGCGCAATGGCATGTGCCTATAGTCCCAACTACTTGGGAGGCTGAAGCAGGAGGATCACTTGTGCCCAGGATTTTTGAGGTTGCAACAAGCTAAGATCATGCCGTTGCACTCCAGCCTGGGCAGCAGAGCAAGACCCTGTCTCAAAAGAAAGAAAGAGAAAAAAAGAGACAGAGAGAGAAAGAGAGAGAGAGAAAGAAAAGAAAGCGAAAGAGAGAGGAAAGGAGGGAAAAGAGAAAAGAAAAGAAAGAAAAGGAAAGAAAAAGAAAAGAAAACAGCTCTTGGCCTTTCACTTTCAGCACAGAACACCTTCGAGAGGTATTACCCTTTGGGGCAGCCACTTAGGTGTGTCCATTCTGCTGCTCTGAGATGCTCTGGTTAGGAAAGTTGTAGAAGGCCTGCTGAAGATGCCTGGGGTCCTGGGCTAGCCCACCTAGCTGTGTCCCTCCCGCTTCTCACCATCACTCGGCTCCAGCTGGAATAGCTGCCCAGGGCCAGGGAGATGTACAGGAAGATGACAATGTAGCTGGTGGCAAAGATGGGCAGGTCTTCGGCTGTGGTGCGATTGATCTCATCTTCCAGAGAGCGCTGTGGACACACACCCGACCAGCCCCCACTGACCGTGCCTGCTCCAGCCAGGCCAGCTCTCAATAGCTCAGTCACTGGGCACTGTGTGTTGTGTCACAGGGCCTGATGGCCCCCCGTCATCCCTGGTGAGGCTACAAGAACAGCCATCACAATCACCCTGTTCCGAGCAGGCAGCCACTGCCCAGCTTGGGGACACAGGAGCTGACCCAAGACCACCTGGGTTGCACCCCCAGAGCCAGGGACCCTGCAGCCCCTACCTCAGCCATGAACGTGACCTGGAACTTGCCAGCCGTCCGACGCTGGAAGGCTCGCATTTCCTCCAAGAAGGCCTCCTCCCACAGCTGGGCCTGGGCCAGCCGGGGGTCCCCGGCAGGGTAATTGTTGAGGGAGAACGTCATGATCAGGGCCTCCGCCTCAGAATAGTCCTTCCCTGGGATAAGAAATGCTCAGTCCCTTCCTGCTGCACCCGTGCCTCCCTCCCCCTCCAGCTGCACCCCTATATTCCCTCCCCCTATCTAGCTTCACCCTTGCCATCACCCCTTGCTCCTTCTCCCCCACTCCTTCTTCGTCTGATTCATGGCCTTACCTCCTACACCCCACTTCTCTCAGGCAAAGGTAAGACCTTTGGGCCCAGGCAAAAAACCAGAGTGCCTGAGTAACACTATGAGAAGATAAAGGAGATGGCAGAGAGAGGAGACAGGACAGGGTCGGCCTATAGCTTCCAGAAACCAGGTCACCCCCAGGCTGTGAGAACCCCCAGCACCACCCCCACCCTCCCGTCTATGGTTCCTGCCCCAATACTGCATCTTCCTTGGCCTCCTCTCAGGGCCCACTTAGCTTACCTTTGTACCCCCCAACGGCAAGGAAGGGGAAGACAGGGGCCCCATAGTCAGCCATGCAGCTCAGGGCCAGGGCTGTGCCATCCTTGAAGGTGAGCGGGGCACTGGAGGGAGATGACCACAAAGGGAAAGGGCCTTTCCTGGCCCTGCCCAGTCCCTATGGCCCCTCCCTTCCCCTCCCACCCCAGACCCACAGCACTACGGAGGGTGAGCTGGTGGGGTGGGGGACACTGGCTGCAGATAACTGCAGATAGCCCAGCCCAGTGGGTCCTAAATGGCTCCCATCCAGCAAGATCTCCTGCAGGCCCCCACCCACCGAGTGAGTTGGAGCTGCCGGGTGCCTCCTCTGTGCCAGGCAGGGGCTGCTCCGGGCCATGTCCCTCTGTACCTCTCACGTCTCCACACACTAGCCTGACCTTCCTGGCTCTGACAGTATCTGATTCTGGATTGAGCATCACATCTGAAGTCCTCAGGTGTGATGAGGGTGGAAGAGCTGGGATTTGAGCCGTGGGGTCTGGCATGGGCTGTCTCAAATGTTGCCCTCTCAGCCTCCTTCTCCTGCCTAGGGCCCCCCAAAACCCTCTAGGTACTGAGGTCAAATTTGGAATCCTGGAGCCCAGGAGCCAATGTTTTCAGAGTTTACTAGCCTGGTACCCTCAGGCAATTCTGTAGTTCCTTCAGCTTAGCCCTTTCTGCAAAGCCCATCATTGTGAAGACGCGGTGGGACACCAGAGCGAAGCTCTCTACGCCCCTCTCTCAGCTCTCAGCAAGCAAGTGCTGGTTGCTGTGTGACTTTGAGCAGCTTACCACACCCCTGCGAGCCTCAGTTTTCATGTCTGTAAAGTGGGGATAATTGGACCACCCAAGAGTTGTTGTGAGCACCAAAGTCAAAATAAAGATAATGCCCTATAATGGACTATAAAGCTAGCATCAGACACGAGTCGGAGGTCAGACCACGATGCCTCCCCAGAGCAAACAATAGCTCCTCTCATTCCCGCTGTTTCCAAGAGACAGCCCTTGGGTTCCTGGCACAGACACTCTGAGAAACAGCCCAAACTTGGGGCCCAGCCAAGGGATGCAGAGCCAGATAGCGGGGGACAGAAAGTGTCAGCACTCTCTTCCAATGCAGTGGTTCTCAAAGTGTGGCCTGGGGCCCTTCGGTGTCCTGGAGATCCTTTCAAGGGTCTGTAAGGTCAGAACTGTTTTCATAATAACACTAAGATGCTATTTGCCCCTTTTAACTCTCATTTGCTCTGGAGTATGGAGTACTAAACGTTCATTTTGAGGACCTCTGCTCTACTCCAACCTCAAGGAGCCTCCACTGCCACCGCCCCGCTGCTGCCCTTGGCTCTTGGGCGCCTTGGTCCAGCAGCCTTGTTGGCAGCACACCAGAGTGGACAGAACCAGGACTGAACCCCAATCAATAGAAGTGTATGTGGCTGTGGCCTGCCCCAGGACACCCGGCCCAGGTGCCTGAGACCAGCCATGACCCCTGGCCTGAGGGCACTTTTTCCAGTGCATACCATGGTACCTCACGGGCTACTGACGGCCCTATGGCACCTGGCACAGAAACAAGAAGCAAAACAAGGCAAATATAAACATGTGCTGTGCCAATCGGACTCCTCTGTCAGACTTAAACCAAGAATGTGGCAGGGAGCTCCACATGTCAGGAGCTCTGCAGAAAAGACAGAGTGGACCCGGGGTTGAAGGGCCAGTGATGGCCATGCACAAACCTGCAGCCATGAGCAGGAACTCTGGCCAAAGGAAATGGCAGCTGGACGAGGGGCAGAGATAAGCATCTGGGCAGCCCCAGGCC
Organism: Macaca nemestrina; assembly: GCF_043159975.1. Taxonomy (NCBI): domain Eukaryota; kingdom Metazoa; phylum Chordata; class Mammalia; order Primates; family Cercopithecidae; genus Macaca; species Macaca nemestrina. The sequence goes on from NC_092128.1 coordinate 114,958,591, forward strand.
AGAGTCATAGGAATAGCTACCTCCGGTCCTTCAGGACCAGCTGTATGCCCGGCCAGGTTCCCGGGAGGCCATGGCAGCCCAGCCCCAGCCCGCTCCTCGCTTGGGCCCCACCACGGACTCACTTGGCACAGTACAGAAAATGGTCCCTCCAGTCGACTTGGGAGGTCTGCCCCATCAGTGTCTGGTTGGCCGTGAGCAACAGGAGCGTGCGGTTGTTCTGGAAATACTGCAGGAGGCTGTTGATGCAGCAATCGGAGAGACTGGTATTGTCCGGATTGAGGGGGGCGTAGCAGATGTGCTGCAGGGAGATGTTGCGCTGTGCTTCGGGCGACCACACCTGGAGGTGCCGCAGCCTCTCCTGCAACTCCAGCAGCTCCAGCAGCAAGTCCAGGTCCAGGATCCCGCTGAAGTTCTTGGGCCCCAGCAGCAGGGAGTCATACCTGTAGCTGGACCGGTTAGGAGCCGTCAGGATCACCTGGTTGGTTCGGAAGAAGGGGCCGAAATGCTGGTCATGAAAAGCCTTCTCACTCCGGGCTTGGCTGTTGGGGGCCGACCACAGCTCCACGGGGTCCGTAGTGAGTTCTGTAAAGACCAGGCCCGCTGCCAAGACCACCACCGGGATGACAGACAGCACCAGGATGGTCAGAGGCCACGAAGCCACCCAGGTGCCCCAGCCCTGGAAGAACTGGCCAAGGAGGGTGTGGGTGGAGAAGCTGAGCTTGTCAGAGAGGCTGGTGCCCTTCTTGGGGTCCACCGTCTTGCTTTTGTCCCTGGTGGGGGCCACACGGAGTCCCACGAGCAGGATGGCGACCACAGTGAAGACAGAACAGAGGATGATGATGAGGACCAGCCCACCCGGCATCCGGCCCAGGCGGAAGGTGGAGTCCAGGGCCTGGGGATGGGCGATGGCAGGACAGGATGCAGCACAGTCCTGGCAGGAGCAGGCCACTGCGTCGTCACCTTGGGACTCATTGCAACGTGCAACCCCCTCATTCAGAGGCTGAATCCCACTCCCCACAGCCTGGCCGGGCTCCAAGAGGTGGAAGGTGATGTCCAGTGGGGCCAGACCATTGCCTGTGTCTCCCTGGAAGTTGAGCCAGCGCTGGGCATTGCAAAGGGCAGAGCCATACACGCCACACATGCTGCCCACAGCCAGCGTGGCAGCCGCAGGGATGTGCACACGGCTGCAGGAGTCATAGCTCTGCTCGGCAAAGCTGTGCTGGTAGAAGGCCTCATAGGCCACCACAGCTGGGAGTTGTCCAGCCCCTAGCTGAGCCACGCGGGTCACATTGATGAAGAGGCTCTGGTTGGGGCTGCATGTGTTGTGGCAGTGCAGGCTCACGAAATTGTCAGAGCAGGCTGGGCAGCGGGTGAGGAGGGCCTTGGTGATCGACAGACTCGCTTCCAATGATACCAGCTGCTTGGCGGAGCAGCAGGCTTGGGTGTTGGGGCCGGTGTAGAGGCGGGGGCAGATCCTCTGTAATAGGATCAGGTGATCACCTGTGATGTTGCGGGCTGGCGTGTTGGACAGACAGGACACGTTGGAGAGTGTCATGAGGCCTCCAGACAGCTCTGGGTTCTTCCCACATTCGTCATAGAAGGCGCAGTAGCCAGGCTGGTGGATGGGTGTGTAAGGCTCGCTCTGGGCCTGCAGACACAGCAACATCACTCATGGGCCCTGACACAGCTGGGTGCCATCCAGGCAGCAGGCAGCCAGGGAGGGCGTGGGGGTAAGAAGGACATGGAGCAGGGGCAGGGAAGGGGGTAGTGTGGGGAGTGGGAAGCCTCCTGGAGGCATGTGCCAGCCAGCCAGCCAGTGTTGGAGTGACAAGTGGGCGGGGCAGCCAGGCCTTTCTTCCTAGGTGTGGCCTGATAGACCTGCAGTTTAGGAAGGTCCTGCTGGAGAGGCCAGGTATGGGTAAGGAGGCAAAGCTGACTCCAAGGTGCCGGGCCCTGCCCACATCAAAGTCAGCCTGAGTCCCCACACTGCACACCACATCCAGAGGCCAGGGTCTCTCATGGAGAGTCTGTGCAGGAGGCCCCCCGGCTCCCACCGCCACCACCACCACCACCTGCTTGAGGCCGAAAGCCATCACCCACCTCCCAGACACAAAGGGAGCGAGGAACTTAAGAGGCGCCAGTCCTGGATCTTCTCCCAGGACTCCCTAGGTGATGCTCACTAGGTAACCCCATCCCAGCGCCTCCTTGCCTCAGACCTCCCTCAACTGCAGGCCTGGACCCCACCCAGTAGGGCCAGTGACAGGAGGGACTTGGAACACCCCAGTCCAGCGACCTCTTTCACCCCTGTGTGCATTCAACTCTGTGACCTGGAAACCCTCCACCTGCACCTCTCCTCTGTGGGGCCTGGCATCCCTCATGTGTCCGGAGACTGGCCCAGCCTGCAGGCCCTGAGGCTCCCTTGCTGTTACCCAGTAACACTCGCCTGGTACACGGCTGGCCCCAGGGTCCCTAACTGGAGGCTGTAGGGGAGGTGGAGCCAAGCCCTGGGACTCACCAAGTGCAGGAGCAGGGCCCACAGCAGCCAGCCCCTCAGGCCGGCCTCCGCCATCCCGGGTCGAGAAGGGGTCAGCGGGTAGCTGCGCCAGGCCTCAGGGATAGCCAAGGGCTGAACACACATTAAGGCAGCCTCCTCCCCTTCGATGACAACCCTGGCCTGACTGGGTTAGGGACCAATGAGGCTGAGCCCTGCTAGTTAATGATCCACCACTCCCACTGTTTGGCCCCAGTCCACAGGCCCCCGCTTGAGATGAGCCTCATCATGCCGGTGCTAGGGTCTCCACTCACTTCCCAAAACGACCGAAGCCAGAGGGCTGAGCCAGTTAGGGGAGAGACCACGCTGTCAGCCCCTAACTCAGCTTCTGCTGGAGTTGGTGCCAGGGCCTGGAGGCACAGGTGAAACCAGGCACTGGCTGGGCTCTGGCCTCAGGAACTCAGCATGGCCGAGGAACCTCCGCACCCTCCCTGGCTCAGCCTTAGACCCCCGATCTGCCCTACCCCTTCTTGGGATCAGGGCCAGCTATGGGCTCAGAGGCACCCTCTGCACTGTCATCCCTAGCAACTGTTGTTAATTAATATTAACAGCCTGATAACAGAGGGGCAGTCAGGGTGGAGTGACGCAGTGACAAAAGTCCCCTCCTCCAGGAAGCAAAGGGAAAGAACAGCTCACTCCTGGGCCTGACAGTTACAGAGACCCCAGATATCGGAAGACTCTCCTTTGCTCATTTTGCTTTTCATCCCCACTTCCCCCTGACCTTCTCCCTCTTGTCCCTTGGCCAGGCCTGTCCCACCAGTCACCCCTAGCAAGGGACAGAGCATGGCCAGGAGCCTTGAGCAGCAGCCCTGCTCCACCTGGGCCCAGGGGTGTGGTACACACTTTCTGCTCCCTCCTGATAGGAATCTTCAAGGCCTACCTTGGGCTCTCACTATCACCAGGATGGGCCATGACCTTGGCCCCAATTACCAAAGCTGAGCTGCAGATAAGGGCAGCTTGTTGGGAACATCACCTGCGTGCCATCCACTGGAGACAGCTGCAGGGAGGGACCTGTCTCTAGTGTTTTGTGGACCCCTGCCTGATTCACAGGGGAGCCACCCAGCCTCATGCAGGGGAAGACAGAGGCTGAGAGGAAGGGGGCCAAGGCAGGGTCGGGCTGACCCCTAAGTCCTCAAGACAGCCATAGTGGAGAGGACAGACAGTCAGCAGCCAAGGGCCTGCCCCTGGGAGTGACAGCCCCATCCAGCACCCTCCCAGAACTGCTCCCAAGTCCCTGGCCGGCAGAGCCAGAGACCCCACCACCCATGAAGCTGCCTCTCTAGGTCCTCTGTTCCTGGTGTTGTCATCTAGTTCCTCCAGAAACAGATCCTGAAACAAGGATCCCAGTGCAAAAAGTTTATTGGGGAGGTGACCCCAGATGACAGCAGTTGTTGAGTGGGGAATGAGCCAGGGGATGGAAGGAAGCTGACCAGAGTGCATCCAAGAGCTTTCTCCTGCCCCCAGGGACCTCCAGGAGCTGGTGGGGACATGTCCAAGAGGGTCGCCTCCAAGGAATAAGGACACAGACACCTTTCCACCACGTTCTTCTGTCACTGGTAGAGGACACTCCTGGAAGCTTTAGCCCCAGCATGTAGCGGGCACACTCACTGTCAAAGGGCGTTAGGCAGGGCTGTGGGCACTTGCAGCAAGAAGTCACTGTTGGCATGCACAGGGCTGAGCGTCAGAACAAGCATATGAAAGGCCCACCCTGTCTTTCATATATTTGTTCCCATGGGGGCTACCTAGGCTAAGCCCCTGGAGCCCAGTTGTGCCCAGCCTAGCACCACAGATAGAGTCCAGCTATGTGATCTCCTGGGGTTGTCTGTGAAACACAAGCAGTGTAACAGCAGCACAATCCGGTTCGGAACGACAGTGAAAATTTCACACCTGATCTCCCAACCCAACTGCCAGTGCCTCTGGACACACATGCCGAGTTGTGACCATATGATATGTACACATGCATCCTGCTTTTTCTCTTGACTTTTCACAGAAATCCTCCCTGTTGCCTTCAATCTCTGATCAGCATGTCTGTGACTAGGTTATGGTCCACAGAACTCATGGATCTTCTCCTCTTCTGGTGCTGTCGGGCTGGTTCCCAATAGATCATTTTTGATAAATATGTTTCTGGTTGACTTCTTTGTGCCTAACAATGTTTCCTATTATTTTTTAAATTTATTTCCTTAAAACAAGTTCCCCTAGATGAGATTTGTGAGTCAGAGTACAATGTTTACCATTCTTTTTTTTTTTTTTGAGACAGAGTCTTGCTTTGTTGCCAGGCTGGAGTACAGTGGCACGATCTTGGCTCACTGCAACTTCTGCCTCCTGGGTTCAAACGATTCTCCTGCCTCAGCCTCCCAAGTAGCTGGGACTACAGGCACGTGCCATCATGCCCGGTTAATTTTTGTACTTTTAGTAGAGACAGGGTTTCATCATGTTGGCCAGGAGAGTCTTGATCTCTTGATCTTGTGATCCGCCCTCCTTGGACTCCCAAAGTGCTGGGATTATAGGCGTGAGCCAGCAGCCCCAGCCCAATGTTTATGACTCTTATGTGGACAGCTCATTTCTTTCCTCAGGCTAATCTAGGATTTATCGGGTAATTATCAGATCCTCAGTTATTGGAATTTGGTGAAGGGTTGATGCCAGTCTTGAGTAATGAAGACTCGGTGATTTCTCGAGGGCCGTGACTCTTACCGCTGACACGGGCAACTCGCAAAGGCACCATCTCCCCGCAGTCTCATCTTCATCGTGTATTATGTTTGTCATTAGACCTTACTAATTTAATGACTGCCAGATAATGCCTCATTTTCCACTTTTTCTTGGTATTAGTAAGATTGATATTATAAGCTTGATGTTAGAATCATAAGACACGCCTGAAATGTGGCTACTCTGAGCAGGTCCAGAGAGGGATGCAGAGCTGTGCCAGTTCACTGAGGGAGCAGCCGGGGGTGAGGCAGCCATCAGCAGAGCAGCCCTCTGTGGTTGGCTCTGGGGTGACACCTGGCAGGGGCTTCCCCTGGTGAGTCATGTGGAGACAAGCCCTGGAGACATGAGGATCACTCACTGAAATAAGCCAGGCACAGAAAGACAAACTTCACGTGTTTTCACTCATTTGTGGGAGCTAAAAATTAAACGCATGGCAATAGAAAGTAGGTACGATGGTTACCAGAGGCTGGGAAGAGTAGTGGGGAGGTAGGGAGAAGCGGAGATGGTTGACGGGTACAAAAATATAATTAGATAGAATAAATAAAAGCTGGTATTTGATAGCACAACAGGGTAATTACAATCAGCAGTACATTTACAAATAACTGAAAGGGTGTAATTAAACATGCTTTTACAGAGAGGTAACACAAAGAAGTGACAAATGCTTGAGGTGATGGTCACCCCATTTACAACCTGATGTGATTATGACACATCGTATATCTGTATCAAAATATCTCATGTACCCCATAAATATATAATCTACTGTGTACCCACAAAAATTAAATTATTTTTTTAAAAAAATCACTTGCTGACTTGCTGTTCTGCATCCCAACAGCATTCAAAGAGTTTGGGGATCTGGGTTGAGAGGAAGGTAGGTGACATTGCTAAGCCGGTCACCTGACCTGGGTCACAGGTACCTTGGCTGGATATGTGTACAACACTCTGACCGGTACAGATGTGAGTAATCACACCCCCTACTTCTGGCTCTTTGGGGTATCCAGCCTGCTGGTGGCCTCTTTGTCTTTCTTGTCATCAGAACCTGCACTCTGGTGAAGGACTGTGTCTACTGCTTAGGTGAGAGAGGCTCTCCCTGCTCTCCCAGGCCCCTTTGCAGCTAGCAGGGGCCCTGGGATCCCCATGGGAAGGCTTTTTCTTTCCTCGTGAAAGGAGAGGTAAGCAGCTGCCATGATATTCTAGCCTTCCCCGCTTTTCGCTGTGCCAGAAAGATGGAAGGTCTGTAGCTGTAGCAACCATCTTGTGGTCCTGAAGCACTGAACACGAGGAAAAAGTCGAGATGCAAAAAATGCCATTGGAAATGACATCTGCAAAATGGTGGCCTAGGAAGCTCCAAGCTCTCATTTCCAAACTGAAACACTGAATAAACAAGCCCAACTGTCAGAATCAACTTTGTTGGCACTCGAGAAAACAAAGGCCTATAGCAACCAGGCAAACATTCAATTTAAAAAAGGCCATCGTCAAAACAGTAGGAAAGTTTTGCGGTGTTTTCACTTAGTCTTGCCCCCGCTCCCCTTCCCCAGCATGGCAGCAGTCTTGGTCTTTTTTTTTGAGCGGTTTCATTCTGTAGCCCAGGCTGAAGTGTACTGGTACAATCATGGCTTACTGCAGCCTCAAACTCCTGGGCTCAAGCAATCCTCCAACCTCAGCCTGCTGAGAAGCTAGAATTACAGGTATGTGCCACCACACCCAGCTAGTGTTTTAAATTGTTTGTAGACATAGGGTCTCACTATGTTGTCTGGGCTGGTCTCAAACTCCTGGCCTCAAGTGATCTCCTGCCTTGGCCTCCCAAAATGTTGGGATTACAGGCATGAGCCACTGCACCCAGCCAACAGTTTTGGAATTGAGACAACAGTAGCACAGTTCTCAGTTCCCTCCCTCCAAAGAGAGCAGGCCTTATTTGCAATCTATTATGTGCATCTGTTCTTATCTGGTGGCTCCTGGAAGAACTGATGCAAGATGCTGTATCTTTTGCCTAAAATCAGGACATTGTTCAGAAAAGATGCCTGGGGCAAGAGGTTATAGGTAGAGACATGCCATATACCATTTTAAACCCAGAGGAGAAGCTTGGACCATTTGGATATTCAACAGCAATTTGTGGGTGCAGTGGCTTATGTCTGTAACCCCAACACTTTGGGATGCTGAGGCAGGCAGATTGCTTGAGCCCAGGAGTTTGAGACCAGTCTGGACAACACAGCAAGACCCTGTCTCTACAACAAATTTAAAAATTAGCTGGGAGTGGTGGCATGCACCTGTAGTACCAGTTACTTGGGAGGCTGAGGCAGGAGGATTGCTTGAGCCCAGAAGTTTGAGTTGTGAGCCATGATTGTGACACTGCACTCCAGCCGGTGCAGTAGAGCAAGTCCCTCTCTTAAAATATATATGTGTATATAAATTTTTAAAGCAGCTATGAGCCAAGCACAGTGGCTCATGCCTGTAATGCCAATGCTTTTGGAGGCCAAGGTGGGAGGATCACTTGAGGCCAGGAGTTTGAGACCAGCCTGGGCAATATAGCAAGACCCCATCTCTACAAAAAATAAAATTTAAAAAAAGTTAGCTGGCATGGTGGCATATACCTGTAGTCCCAGCTATCTGGGAGGCCGAGGTGGGAGGATCATCTGAGTTTAGGGGTTTAAGGCTGCAGTGCGCCATATTGCACCACTGCACTCCAGGCTGGACGTTGACTCAAAAAAAGAAGAAGAGGCCGACAGGTGCAGTGGCTCATGCCTGTAATCACAGCAGTTTGGAAGGCCAAGGCAAGAGGACTGCTTGAGGCCAGGAGTTTGAGACAAGCCTGGCCAATATAGTGAGAGCCTGTCTCTACAACAAAATAGAAAAGCAGGCTGGGCATGGTGGCTCACACCTGTAATCTTCAGCAATTTGGGAGGTTGAGATGGGAGGATCCTGCCCTGATCCCAAGAGTTTTAAACCAGCCTGGAGAACATGATGAGACCCTGTCTCTACAAAAAAATAAATAATTGGAAGGGGCCAAGATGGCCGAATAGGAACAGCTCCGGTCTGCAGCTCCCAGTGAGACCAGGGCAGAAGGTGGGTGATTTCTGCATTTCCAACTGAGGTACCCTGTTCATCTCATTGGGACTGGTTAGGCAGTGGGTCCAACCCACAGAGGACGAGCAGAAAAAAAATAAATAATTAGACGGGGGTTAGGCACCTGCTGTCCCAGCTACTTGGGAGGGACACAGGAAGATCACTTGAGCCCTCAGGGTTGAGGCTGCTGTGAGCTATGTTCACACAGGACAGGACAGGACAGGACGGGACGGGACGGGACGGGACGGGACGGGACGGGACGGGACGGGACGGGATGGGACAGGAGAGGAGAGGAGAGGAGAGGAGAGGGGAGGGGAGGGGATGGGAGGGAAGGGGAGGGGAAGTAAAGGAAGGGGAGGGGAAGGAAAGGGAGGAGAGGGGAAGGAGAGGGAGGGGAGGGGAAGGAAAGGAAGGGGAGGGGAAGGAAAGGGAGGGGAGGGGAAGGAAAGGGAGGGGAGGGGAAGGAAAGGGAAGGGAAAGGAAGGAAAGGGAGGGGAAGGAAGGAAAGGGAGGGGAAGGAAAGGAAGGGGAGGGGAAGGAAAGGGAGGGGAGGGGAAGGAAAGGGAAGGGAAAGGAAGGAAGAAGGAAAGAAAGGGAGGGAGGGGGAAGGGAAGGAGGGAGGGAGAGATGGAAAGAGAGGGAGAGAAAGAAGGAAGGAAGGAGAAAGAAAAAGAAGGAAAGAAAAGAAAAAAGCAAAAGAAAAAGAAGGAAGGAAGGAGAGAGAGAAAAAAGAAAAGAAAGAAAGAAAGAGAAAGAAAGAAAGAGAAAGAAAAGAAAGAAAGAAAGAAAGAAGGAAGAGAGAAAAGAAGGAGGAAGGGAAAGGAAGGGAGGGGAGAAAAGGGAAGGGAAGGGAAAGCTTAGCTGGGCATGGTGGTGCATTCCTGTAGTCCCAGCCACTTGGGAAACAGAAACAAGATCACCTGAGCCCAGGAGTGCGAGGCTGCAGTGAGCCATGATCATGTCACTGCACACCTGCCTAGATGACAGAGCGAGATCCAACTCAAACAAAAATAAAACAGCTATGTATACAGGAAATTGAGAATGCTACATGCATGTCCAGGGCAAAACACATATTCAGAAAAGCCCTGAAACTTTTGTCACAGGCTGATCCTAGGCTCAGAACAAGCCTAGATAAGTGTTAAAGAGTCCCAACCCAATTTGCAAAAGATGGGAGAGGTATGCTTGTGTGTGTGCGTGTGTGTGTGTGTGTGGTGGTGGTGGTGGTGGTGGTGGTGGTGGTGTAGTTTTTAGCTCCTGGCATTCAGGGAATTCTCTGTCAAAACACTGGCTAAACACAAGCTGAAGAAACAGACACTTTGGTGACCACAAAAAAACAATGAATGGTCTTTGCAAAAATAGCTTGGGAAAGTATAAAAACAAACATTACTACAGCCTTCAGCAATTAAAAAAATGCTGAGGAAGAGAGAGAATCTGATTTCCAGACTTATCACATTATAATAGTCAAAAGTCCAGTTTGCAACAGCAACAGCAAAATCACAAGGCAGATAAAGAAACGGGAAAAGATGGCCTATTCAAAGGAAAAAAACAACAAGTTGACAAAAACTGTGTCCAAGGCAGCCCAACATAAGACTTATTAGACAAAAACACTTTAAAATAGCTATCTTAAAGAGCTAAGAGCAAAAATAGATGAGGACTAAAGTAAATTAGGAAAGCCATGCATGAACAAAATGAGGTTATTAATAAAGAGAAATTATAAAAAAAAAGAACCACACAGAAATTCTGGACCTGAAAAGGATAATAACTGAAATAAAAAACTTCACTAGAGGGGCTCAAGAGCAGATTTGAGAAAGCAGAAGAAAGAATCTGTGAACTTGGAAGGTAGGGCAATTGAAATCATCAGGTCTGAGGAACAGATGTGAGAAAGAGTGAGGAAAAGTGAACAGAGACTAAGTTACTTATGGTACACCATGAAACAAAATAACATGGGTGTTATGGAAGTTCAATAAGAGAAGAGAGAATGAGACTGGTTATTTGAAGAAATAATGGCCTAAAACTGTCCAAATTTGATGAAAGACATGAATATTAAATATCTAAAAAGTCCAATAAACTCCAAGGAGTATAAATACAAAGAGACTTATATTGAAACTTAATATAATCAAACAGTTGAAAGGCAAATACTGAGAGAATATTGAAAACAAGAGAAAAGTGACTCATCACATACAAGGTGTCCTCAATAAGATTATCAGCTGATTACTCACAAGATATGCTGAAGGTCAAAAGGCAGTGAGCATGATATATTTACAGTGCTGAAACAAACAAAATTATCAACCAAAAATCCTTTTTCAGCAAAACGATCCTTCAAAAATAAGTGAGAAATTAAGACATTTTCAGATACATAATAGCTGAGAAAGTTCATTACCACTAGACCTGCCTTACAAGAAATGCTAAGGGGACTCTTTCAGTTGAAATTAAAGGATGCCAGAGAGTAACTCAAAGATGTTTGAAGAAATAAAAATCCCCAATAAAGGTATTTACATGGGTAAATACAAAAGCCAGAATTATTATAACTTTGGGTTTTTTGGGGGGGAGGTTGTTTTTTGTTTGTTTTGAGATAGACTGGAGTACATTAGTGCAATCACAGCTGTGTACCACCATGCTCAGCTAATTTTTTTATTTTTAGTAGAGACAGGGTTTTGCCATGTTGGACAGACCGGTCTTGAACTCCTCACCTCAAGTGATCTGCCCACCTTGGCTTCCCAAAGTGCTGGGATTACAGGCATGAGCCACTGCACCTGACCACAAAATAGAATTTAAATAAAGAATTGTTACAAGAGACAAATACGACATTATACATTACTAAAAGGGTCAATTCATCAAGAATATGTAATAATAATATATATGCACCAAACAATGTGACCTTAAAATATGTAAAGCAAACATTACATAATTGAAAGGAGAAGTAGGCAATGCAACAATAAGTAGTTGGAGACTTTAATACTCCATTTTCAATAATTGATGGAACAACTAGACAGAAGACCAATAAGGAAATAGAAGTCTTGAACATTTATAAAACACGTGGATACTTGTATATGTACAACATTCCACTCCACAACAGCAGGATACACATTTCTTTCAAGTGCACATGGAATATTCCTCAGGATAGACAGTATGTTAGGTGACAAAACAAGCCTTGTTATATTTTAAATAATTAAAATCATAGAAAGTATATTTTCCAGTCACAGTGGAATGAAACTAGAACTCAATAACAGAAGGGGCTGAGCATGGTGGCTCACATCTGTAATCACAGCACTTTGGGAGGACAAGTTGGGAGGATCTCCTGGGCCCAGGAGCTCAAGATCAGCCTGGGCAACATAGAGAAACTCCATCTCTAAAAATAAAAAGAAGCTGGGTGTGGTGGTTCACACCTGTAATCCCAATACTTTGGGAGGCTGAGGGAAACGAATTGCCTGAATCCAAGAGTTCAGAACTTCCTGGGCAACATGGTGAAATCCCATCCCTACTAAAAACACAAAAAATTAGCCAGTGTATTGGTGTGCACCTGTAGTCCCAGCTTCCCAGGAGGCTGAGGTGGGAGGATCACCTGAACCTAGGAGATCAAGGCTGCAGTGAGCCATGATCGCACCACTGCACTCCAACCTGGGCCACAGAGTGAGACCCTGTTTCAAAAAAAAGAAAAAAAATTAGCCAGGCATGGTGGCACACACCTGTGGTACCAGCTACTCAGAAGGCTGAGGTGAGATAACTGCTTGAACCCAGGAGATCAATGCTACAGTGAGCCGTGATCACACAACTGCACTCCATCCTGGCTCAAAAAAAAAAAAAGTAAATAAATTACAGGAAAAAATCCCTGAAAATTCATGATATTTGGAAATTAAACAACACATGCTTAACAACCAATGGACCAAAGCATAAATCACAAAGGAAATATAAACATACCTTGAGACAAATGAAAATGAAAACACAACATACCAAAACTTATGGGATGAAGCAAAGCTGTGCTAAGAGGAAAATTTTTAGCCATAAGCACAATTGAAAAAGAAGAAAGCACCCTGACACGGTGCCTGTAGTACCAGCACTTTGAGAGGTCAAGGGGGCAGGATTGAGGGAGACTAGCCTGGGCAACATGGCTAAACCCTGTCTCTATAAGAAAGATACAAAAAATTAGCGGGGCATGGTGGCACGTGCCTATAGTCCCAGTTACTCGGGAGGCTGAGGGATGAGAATCACTTGAGCCCAGGAGGTCAAGGCTACGGTGAGCTGAGATCACACCACTGCACTCCAGCTTGGGCAACAGAGCAAGACCTTGTCTCGAAAAATTTTTTAAATTTTTAATTTTTTTTTTTTTTTTTTAAAGAAAGGGCCAGGTGTGGTGGCTCATGCCTGTAATCTCAACACTTTGGGAGGCCATGGCAGGGGAATTATATTAGGCCAGGAGTTCAAGACCAACCTGGAAAACATAGCAAAACCCCATCTCTACAAAAAAGGAGAAAAGAGAAAGAGGAAGAGGAAGAGAAAGAAGAAAAGAAGAAGGAGGAGGAGGAGGAGGATGTTGGGAAAAAGTTGAGTGTTGGGAGGGAAACTGAGGCAGGGCTTGCATAATGTCCTCTGGAATGTGTCTAGACTTGCTGGTTCCTTGCTTCTAGCCCTGATAGGCTCCTATTTCCATTATCTCAAGTAGCAGAACATGTTACATATACATGCTAAACCATCACAGCTGTAGATCATGCACCTGCCCTTTTGATCCCCACATTCTCACCACCTGTTTCTTTGTTGGATTAGCAATAAATACCATGGGCTCCCAGCGCTCAGAGCCTTGGCAGCCTCCACGATTGATCATCCCACCTTTATCTCTCAAACTGTCTTTTTCTCAATCCTCTGACTCCACTCACTTTGTCACCCCCACGACCTGGTGTTGGGTATGATCACCCCAATAGGAGGAGGGGAAGGAGGAGGAAGGGGGAGGGGGAAGAAGGAGGAGGGGTAAAAGAAGAGAAGTAAGAAAGTTTTGAAATTTTCTAACTGCACACCTCAAGGAGCTAGAAAAAGAAAAAAGTAACTCAAAGCTAGAATTTTTAAAAATATAAAGACTAGAATTGAGATAAATGAAATAGGGAATAGAAAACTATAGAGAATAGCTATGAAACAAAAAGTTGATTGCTCCTTCAGAAGATTTTTTTCAAGAAATCTATAATACAAATAAAATAATACAGAAAACCAAATTTTAAAAGAAAAAATCAACAAAATTAACAAACATTTAGGTAAGGTGACTAAGAAAAAGAAGACTGATATTACCAAAATCACAAATGAAAGTGGGAGCTTTACAATTTTACAGAAATAAAAAATACAAGATAATATAAATGAACATATAATAAACTGGATAATCTAGAAGAAATGGACAAATTGCTAAACATTCAACTACCAAAACTAATTCATGAAGAAGCAGAAAATCTAAATAACTAAGGAAATTGAATCAGTAATTTTTAAACTCCCCCAAAAGAAAAGCCCAGGACCAGATGGCTTCACTGGCGAATTCTAGCAAACGTTTAAAGCAGAATTAATATCAGCTGGGCATGGCGGCTCACACCTGTAATCCCAGCACTTTAGGAGGCCGAGGCGGGCAGATCACCTGAGGTCGGAGTTCGAGTCCAGCCTGACCAACATGGAGAAACCCCATCTCTACTAAAAAATACAAAATTAGCTGGGTGTGGTGGCACATGCCTGTAATCCCGGCTACTCGGGAAGCTGGGGCAGGAGAATCGCTTGAACCCAGGAAGCAGAGGTTGTGGTGAGCCAAGATCATGCCATTGCACTCTAGCCTGGGCAACAACAGCAAAACTCCATCTCAGAAAAAAAACAAAACCCTAATTAATATCAATCCTTCTCAAACTCTTCCCTAAATTGAAGAGGAAAGAACACTTCCTAACTTACTCTATGAGGGCATGTTCATAGTATCCTGATCCTATGGTATACTGACACCAAAACCAAAGACACTACAAGAAAACTACAGACCTCATAAATATTGAATAAAATATTCAATATCCTTCATGAATACTGAGTAAAAATACTAGTGAACCAAGCTGAACGTCGTATTAAAAAGATTATACACATTGGCTGGGCACAGTGGCTCAAGCCTGTAATCCCCATACTTTGGGAGGTCGAGACAGGCAGATCACTTGAGGTTAGGAGTTCGAGACCAGCCTGGCCAACATGGTGAAACCCCTTCTCTACTAAAAATACAAAAGCTAGCCGGGTGGGGTGGTGCATGCCTATAGTCTCAGCTACTTAGGAGGCTGAGGCAGGAGAATCGCTTGGACCCAGGAGGCAGAGGTTGCAAGGAGCCGAGATCATGCCACTGCACTCCAGCCTGGGCCACACAGCGAGACTCCATCTCCCAAAAAAAAAAAAAAGAGTATACACCATGACCAGGTAGACTTTATTCCTGGAATATAAGGATGGTTCAACATATGGAAATCAATTAATGAACTAATGAACTATACCAGATTAATAGAATGAAGGGGAAAAAAATCACATGATTCTCTCAACTGATGCAGAAAAGATATCTGACAATATCCGACATTCTTTCATAATAAAACCACTCAGAAAACAAGGAATGCAGGTAACTTTCTCAACATGATAAAGGCCATACATGAAAAAAAAAGTCCAGGTGCGGTGGCTCACACCTGTAATCTCAGCACTTTGGGAGGCTGAGGAGGGTGGATCACTTGAGGTCAGGAGTTAGAAAACAGCCTGGCCAACATGGTTGATACTCCATCTCTACTAAAAATACAAAAAATTAGCTAGGTGTGGTTGCGCACGCCTGTAATCCCATCTACTTGGGAAGCTGAGACAGGAGAATCGCTTGAACCCAGGAGGCAGAGGTTACAGTCAGCCAAGATTGTGCCATTGCACTCCAGCCTGGGCGACAGAGTGAGATTTCATCTCAAAAACAAAAACAACAACAAAAAACCCCACAGCTTACATAATACTCAGTGACAAAAGGCTGGCCAGGCTCAATGATTCATGCTCATAATCCCACTGCTTTGGGAGGCCAACGTGGTAGAATCACTGGAGTCCAGGAGTTCAAGAGAAGACTGGGCAACATTGCAAAACCCTGTCAAAGCAAGGTCAAACCAAGGGTCAAAGCAGGTTCAAAGGAAGGTCAAAGCAAGACCCTACCAAAAAGAATTTTTGGTGCGGTGGCACATACCTTGAGTCTTAGACTCAGGAGGCTGAGATAGGAGGATCACTTAAGCCTAGGAGTTTGAGGCTGCTGTGAGCCACGATTGCATCACTGCACTCCAGCCTGGAAAACAAAGGAAGACTCTGTCTCGAAAAATATTTTTTTTTTTAATGATGAACTGAAAGTTTTTCCTCTAAAATCAGGAACAAGAGGGCCGGGGGTGGTGGCTCACGCCTATAATTGCAGCACTTTGGGAGGCCGAGGCAGGTGGATCACAAGGTCAGAAGTTCAAGACCAGCCTGACCAACATGGCAAAACCCCGTCTCTACTAAAAATGCAAAAATTAGCCGGGCGTGGACATTAGCCAGGCACCATGCCCAGCTAATTTTTGTATTTTTAGTAGAGACAGGGTTTTGCCATGTTGGCCAGGCTGGTCTTGAACTCCTGACCTCAGTTGATCTGCCCACTTCTGCCTCTCAAAGTGCTGGGATTACAGGCATGAGCCAGCCAACATGCCCAGCAGAGATACTTTCTTTTTTATATTTTGAAATAAGAAAAGCTTTATTTAAAGTCAACTGGCAAGGAAGGAGGGAATGCTCAATCTCTTTTCCTGAGCTAGGGGTTGGGTTGGGTTTTATAAGCAAAGGGTAATGAGGCATGATCTAATTGGATCTCACAATGAGGTGATGCTGGGAGGTAATATCTGACTAGATCCTGCCATGGGGTGATGCCAGAGCTTGATCTGATTGGATCCTGGATCCTGCCATGTGGTGTCTGATGTTGTTTTGTTTTGTTTTGTTTTGTTTTGTTTTGTTTTGTTTTTGAGACAGAGTCTCGCTCTGTCACCCAAGCGGGAATGCAGTGGAGCGATCTCAGCTCACTGCAACCTCCGCCTCCCAAGTTCAAGCAATTCTCCTGCCTCAGCCTCCCGAGTAGTTGGGATTACAGGCATGGGCCACCACACCTGGCTTTTTTTGTTGTTGTTGGTAAAGACAGGGTTTTACCATGTTGGGCAGGCTGGTCTCGAACTCCTGATCTCAAGTGATCTGCCCATCTCGGCCTCCCAAAGGGCTGGGATTACAGGCATGAGCCACCATGCCTGGCCTTGTTTTTAACTTTTATTTTATGTTAAGTGGTACATATGCAGGTTTGTTATATAGGTAAACTTGTGTCATGGGGGTTTGTTGCACAGATTATTTTGTCACCCAGGTACTAAGCCCAGTACCCAATAGTTATTTTTCCTGCTCCTCTCCCTCCTCCCATCTTCCACTGGGCTTCAGTATCTGTCGGTTTCCCTCTTAGTCCCCATGTGTTCTCATCATTTGGTGAGAGAATATAAGTAAGAATATGTGGTATTTGGTTTCCTGTTCCTGTGTTAGTTTGCTAAAGATAATGGCCTCCAGCTCCATCCTTGTTCCTGCAAAGGACATAGTCTCAAGTCTTTATGTCTGAATAGTATTCCATGGCATATATGTACCACATTTTCTTTATCCAATCTGTCATTGATGGGCATATAGGTTGATTCCATGTCTTTACTATTGTGAATAGTGCTGCAATGAACATACATGTGCATGTGTCTTTATGGCAGAATGACTTACATTTCTTTGGGTACATACCAAGTAATGGGATTGCTGGGTCGAATGGTAGTTCTGCTTTCAGGTCCTTGAGGAATTGCCACGCTGCTTTCCACAATGGTTTAACTAATTTACACTCCCACCAACACTGTACAAGTATTCCCTTTTCTCTGCAACTTTGCCAGCATGTTATTTTTTTCTTTTTTTAACTTTTTAATAATAGACATTCTGGCTGGTGTGAGATGGCATCTCATTGTGGTTTTGTGTTTCTTTAATGATCAGTGATATTGAGCTTTTTTTTCAAATGTTTGTTGGTTGCATGTATGTCTTCTTTTGAAAAGTGTCTAGGAATGAGACACTTTCACCACTTTCTCAAGGAAGCCAGCATTCTCTCCAACTGGGTGAGGGCGCCTTATAGCCCTCCAGTACCCTGAACTCCCAACATGACTATCGAGCAGTCTGCATTGGTTGACCATCTCTGCTCCTTGCCTCATAGACTGTGCCTTGTCCATCTGATTCCACACCCTAGCACAGTCCAGACACTCAGGCACCCATTCAGGTGTAGGTGTGGGCAAAACTGTGCCAGCCCAGAGTGGAGATGCCACTGCACTCTCCTGACCTTCCTGCTTGAGCCCAGGGCGTCACCAGTCTGAAAGCCATCCAAGCTTCTCTGCTGTTTAGTGAAGCCTTAGGCTTCCAGGCAGCACATGCCACACCCCCTTCTTCCCTTCCAGGCCCACACATCCTCTGCGCTGTCTGGCCCTGGACAGCCCTACGTTCATTTGCTCATAGCACACATACTCTCATCCAACGCCTGCCCCAGTTCTGATTTGCATGTTTGTGCAAAGGGCACAGGCTTTGGCCAGAGAGACTAACTCCAAGAGGCCAACCCTGAGTACCTGTTTGCTCACATGTAAATGGGCACATGGTAACTGCCTCCCAGGTGGGGTATTGAACGAGCCCTGGATACTTTCTCTCTGTAGTCTCAGGACATGAAGATGGACTTTCCTGTTCTTTCTTTATTCATTTTTTTTCACACGGAGTCTCGCTCTGTCTCCCAGGCTGGAGTGCAGTGGCACAATCTCAGCTCACTGCAAGCTCCGCCTCCCGGGTTCACGCTATTCTCCTGCCTCAGCCTCCTGAGTAGCTGGGACTACGGGTGCCCGCCGCCACGCCTGGCTAATTTTTTGTATTTTCAGTAGAGACGGGGTTTCACCGTGTTAGTGAGGATGGTCTCCATCTCCTGACCTCATGATCCGCCCACCTTGGCCTCCCAAAGTGCTGGGATTACAGATGTGAACCACCACACCCAGCCCGTCCTTTATTTTTTTAAAGACGGGTCTCACGGCCAGGCATGGTGGCTCACACCTATAATCCCAGCACTTTGAGAGGCCGAGGTGGATCACCTGAAGTCAGGAGTTCAAGACCAGCCTGACCAACACAGTGAAAGCCTGTCTCTACTAAAAATACAAAAAATAGCCAGGCATGGAGAGGCTGCGGCAGGGAGAACTGTCTAAACCCAGGAGGCAGAGGTTGCAGTGAGCTGAGATTACACCAACGCACTCTAGCCTGGTCAACAAAGCGAGACTCTGTCTCAAAACAAAAAACAAAAAAAAAAACAGAGTGTCTCAGTGTGTTGCCCAGGATGGAGGGCAGCTGCGTGATCATACAGCCTCGAACTTCTGGGCTCAAGCAATCCTCCCATTCTATCCAATGCCAGGGCCCCAGAGCACCCACATGGTGCCTAACCCCACAGCAAAAGGCCCCGTGGTACCAGCTATTCCACCAGGGTAGAACAGGCCAGAGTCCAAACCCTGCACAGAACCTCATACTCCAGGCAACTTCTGAGCCTCATCTTCCCCACCTAAAATGTAGAAATAGCTTCCCCCAGGGATGCCATTAGGAGGAAGGTAGGTACACTTTTTGGTTTCTGAGACGGAGTCTCGCTTTGTTGCCAAGGGTGGAGTGCAGTGGCGCAATCTCGGCTCACTGCAACCTCCGCCTCCCAGGTTCTAGCGATTCTCCTGCCTCAGCCTCCCGAGTAGCTAGGATTACAAGTGCTCACCACCCTGCCCAGCTAATTTTTGTATTTTTAGTAGAGATGGGGTTTCACCACATTGGTCAAGCTGGCCTCAATCTCCTGACCTCGTGATCCACCTGCCTCGGCCTCCCAAAGTGCTGGGATTACAGGTGTG
The DNA here is from genome assembly GCF_043159975.1 of Macaca nemestrina. Lineage (NCBI taxonomy): Eukaryota > Metazoa > Chordata > Mammalia > Primates > Cercopithecidae > Macaca > Macaca nemestrina. Next base: position 114,977,836 of record NC_092128.1, read on the forward strand.
AGCCACCGGGCCTGGCCCTGAATGTACACTTTTTTTTTTTTGAGACGGAGTCTCGCTCTGTCACCAGGCTGGAGTGCAGTGGTGCGATCTTGGCTCACCACAAACTCTGACTCCCAGGTTCAAGCGATTCTCCTGCCTCAGCCTCCCGGGTAACTGGGATTACAGGTACATGCCACCGCGCCCAGCTAATTTTTGTATTTTTAGTAGACAGGGTTTCACCATGTTGGCTGGGATGGCCTTGATCTCCTGACCTCGTGATCCACCTGCCTCAGCCTCCCAAAGTGCTGGGATTACAAGCGTGAGCCACCACGCCCGGCCTGAATGTACACTTTGAACAAACAGCCACCATACCTTTACCCAAGCTCCTCTGCTCCGGGCCCAGACCCTGCTGTCCCCATGCAGGAATACAGCAAAGGCTAGCTCCATGCTCCTCTACCCCATCCCCTCAAGAAGGAAATCACTGGGGAAACCAGTCTCCTCTCCATCCAGGGTGGCTCTGGGATACAAGCTCTCTCGGTAGGGTGTGACTGGTAGTGACAGGGTCAGAGAGATAAACACAGTGGAGACAGGCTGTGCATCACTTTAGAACACAGCCTGGTCGGCCGGGCGCGGTGGCTCAAGCCTGTATTCCCAGCACTTTGGGAGGCCGAGACGGGCGGATCACGAGGTCAGGAGATCGAGACCATCCTGGCTAACACGGTGAAACCCCGTCTCTACTAAAAAATACAAAAAACTAGCCGGGCGCGGAGGCGGGCGCCTGTAGTCCCAAGTCCCAACTACTCGGGAGGCTGAGGCAGGAGAATGGCGTGAACCCGGGAGGCGGAGCTTGCAGTGAGTTGAGATCCGGCCACTGCACTCCAGCCTGGGCGGCAGAGCGAGACTCCGTCTCAAAAAAAAAAAAAAAAAAAAAGAACACAGCCTGGTCACAACATCCAGGGCACTCACTGTCCTCAGGACCAGCCTCAGCACTCCATGAAGTCAGGTGGGAAGGCCAACCTAGGGCAAGGACCAGGCCTCAGCACTGCAGGCACTCTCTGCCCTGTCTCGTCCTCCAAGAGGTGGGAGTGATGCCCACTGATAGGGTCTGTGCAGTTGACAGGTGTCTCCCAGTAGATGCTCAAATGGTTGCTCTTTATCGCCAGTTCCATTAACTTTTTCCTTCTGAATACCCCTAACCACCAGACTGCAAGAATACTGTCTGCAGTTCCCTGGCAGCTCTAGTTCACGCCTGCCCAGAAAATACCACCTTCCTGCCCCCATCATACACGCTGGCTTCATGGAAATCCTTGGGCATTAACCGAAGAGGAGCAGGGATCATGGAGGCACCAAATCTCGGGTCCTGCTGGCTTCAATCCCACCGTGACCAAAGGCCCAACCTCACTCGTCTCTGTACAAGTTTTTGCCAAGAAAAAACTTGGTTCTTTCTAAAATATGCAGGCACTCCCCTAGTTTCTCCCCACTCTCCCGCTGCCCCAACCTCCTCATGCCCCCAGCCTGGCCTTGTGACGCCTAGTAAGCAGGCGACATGCAATCTAGGGCCTCAAGCCAGCAGAGAAGCCCAGCCTTCAGGCTGAGAAGGCAGCTGGAGAGCTGAAGCCAGGGCACAAGGAACAGTACATGTGTGTGCATGTTATACCACCGCTTACGCACATAACACACAGACACAGCTCACACATCAACAGTTGTTCAGAAAGGGACCAGCAGATTAACTGCCCTGACTCCTCTAAGAAAGAGCAGGCAGCTTCCCCCCGAATCTACATGTGCGTGTGCTGGGGGAGAGGAAGGCTGGCGGTCAGGAAGGCCCATCTCCCAGCCTGATCCCAGGCAGCAGGGCTGCAGCAGCTGCACAGGAAGGCTCTGGGCCGGCCATAGCCACCTGCCGGCAAGGGCAAGCTTCTCTTCTCATGGCTGGGGCAGCTCAGCACAGCTGACCTCTGCTGGCCAAGTGAAGCACTGCATGCAGCTGCAGAGCCAGGCGCTGCTGTCTTCCAGAAGTTTCCTGACTCCTGATGTTTTGGGGATTCGAACAGTCCTTTTCATATGCCGGAGGCACAAACTGGGGCAGCTAAAATTTTTATTCTGCTGTCAAGGGGCAAGATGCCAGCTTGGAAGTGCCAAGGAGCTAAAGGGCCCAGCACTGCCAGCCCCAGAATTGTCTGTTCAGGCTGTGCAGTAAGCACCAGAGCCTCGCCTGTCCATGAAGGGTGGAAGCCTGTGCTCCACAATGTGCTCAGCTCCAGAGAGGCCCAACAACCTCAGGAGGGCTTGGCTGTGGGTCTGAATTTCTTTCCTTTGTGCTTGAAGCTGCGCAGTGGGTTCTGGGACTTCACTCTCTAAGGAGGCAAAGTCACAGGTTAGTGGGGGGAATCAGGCTGACAAACTATCCACCCACCCACCCAACTGAGAAAGACACAAAGGGAGCCGTGCCGGCACCTGGCCAACACGACCAGAAGGTGCTGCAGACAAGGAAATGGGGAAAGGCAGCTGGGGAAAGAAAAGCAGGGCCTGCAGGCAGCTGCAAAAGTATCCCTATCCTACACCAGATTGTGTCCCAGCCACCAGATTTTGGGGGCCCGGTTCTAGGGTGCCCTCTCCCCCCCTCCCTAGGGCAAGGCGCCTACACATTCTGGTGATGACAAAGAGCAGGTGGGGAGGAGTCCTGCAGCTGTCCCCAAGTCCCCAGGAGCCATACCCTGGCCTTCCTACAAGAAGACAGCTTCTTCCGCTTCTTGTGAGGGTGCACCAGGCCACGAAGAGCAGGAGGAACTGCAAGAGATGCTTGCCTGAGCAGTGGGCTCACCACTACTGCTCCCATCCCTGCCCTCCCACTGATTCTGCAGCAAATTCTCCAATTCTGACCCAACTGGCAGCCTATGACATATACCTGTTCACTATCACACCTGCACAGGGCTAGGAGAATGTGAGCACCTTAGACTTCCACTATCTAAATCACTCTCCTGTATTGTTTAGATTTGTTCCAATAAACATGTAACAAGAAAGAAAAAGACACCCTTAAAGAAAGAAAATGTAGCTGAAATAAAAGTCAACAGGTAATTTCTTCACCTGTGGCCCATTACTACAGATACAGGGGGCCCACATCCCAGCTGCACCTGATCTTGGCTCTATCTTCAACTCGCCCACCCCACGGACTCCCCCAAGCCAACCACACGTGGGCCCTCCTCTTCAAGTGTCAAACATCCCACATCCTGACACCTTTCCACCTTCTCCCGGTCCTTCTAAACCTCCTGGCCACACCTTGGCAAGTGACTCCGCTATAGCAGCAGACTGGGTTCCTCAGGCCAAAGCTCTGGCCTTACCCTCTTCCTTCCAACCCACCCTCCCAACTCCCCTCCTCACATCTCAGGCCAGGACCTGGACTGGGGTCTCTTCCAGCTCACTATCCTGTGAGAACCTGGCCCCCACCACTCTCTCTGGCATTTTCATGTTCCCATCTCTTCTGGATCCTTCCTTTCCCAGTGTCCAGGTTTTTCCTGCCCTGGAACATTCCATCTCCACCCTTTGTCACCTCCAGAGCAGCAACACCACACCCGCTGGGTGGCTGCAGGTCCAGGCTGAGCAGAGCCTGTGGCACTGGGAAGGGTCCTGCACTTGCTGCCCACAGCCTCATCTCCACCACTCTTCTCCTTCAATCCATTTTAGGCATAAAAGTCACACATACTCATTACCAAAAACATCTCCTATGAGACACTGAAAGAAGTCATTACCCAGAGCCTGCCTAAGATGAAGAGAGGTCCCCAGCTTTAAAGGTCACATAAAGCTCTAGCCCGGGCTGCACCACAGAAACCAATCCCAGGGTCCTGACCCCATGCCTACACTACCCCCGCATTCCTCCCACCACCACTGGCTCTTCTTTTGCCACCTTTTCTGTTTAGGCCTTATAGTGTTTGTCTCCCTGCTGACTGTTCTTACCCAGAGACTCCACAGATGCCTCTTCAGTGGCTGCTAATCTTGAGTCTTTTGCAGCTCAGGTGGCTTTCTCTGCCTCCTGCCCGTGACTCTCTCCCAAACCTGTTCACTCCCTTTGACCCATGGATAGCAATTTGGCCCAGCTCTGGAGACCACCTGGCCTGAAATCCTGGGTCTGCCACCCACTCTGCACTACCTCAATTTTCTCATCTCTAAAATGGAGACAGTGACAGCTAACCTGTGGGACCAAGCAAACAAGTTTAGAAACACGGGGTGTGCCTGTTTACATGCCCGTGTGCTGCCAGCGTCTCCGGGTCCTATTCTGCCTGAGCATCCCCAGCACCAAGCACAGGGGCTGATCCAGCAGCGGAGAAATTAATGCCACTTCCCCAGCCTGCTACTTCCTGCCCCGTCAGGCCACACTCACCCAGGTAGTCAGGAACATGGCCCAGGTGGGGCTTCACCACTGCGGGGTGCAAAGGTAGGTCATGCCGCAGCAGCTGGAGGTCCCTGGGGTTGTCTTCAAAGTATGTCTGCCGGGGGAAGAGGGAGAGCCACAGCGTGAGCATCTTTCTTGTGTGACTTCACAGACTGAGCTTTCAAAGGATAACACAGTCATGTGTTTCAAAAGGCATGAGGCACCTGCTTCTGCACATTTCTCACACCTCCCGGGAGTGGACGTTTCTATTTTCCCTTCTCCACGACACACACGGCAGTATCCTGCACCACTTTTTGCTGGGCATCACCTTACAGACTGTTTCATATGGACACACAACCAACCTCGTTCCTTCCCATGTAACTTTCGGCTCTGGATGCACCTGAGCTTACCTAGCAAGCCCCCGATGGTGGCCCCGGGCTGTTTCCATCTTTTGGTTCCATGATAATGCCATGAGGAATGCAGACACATGCTTGACCGTGCACATTCACAAGTGTGACCAAGATTAAGTTCCAGAAGTGGAATTTTGGATGAAAGGACACATGAGCTTGTAATTCTGCTGGACAGTGTCCATCATAAGGTTGTGCCAATTTACCACCAAGCAGAACAGACTGGCTTCCTTCCATTTCCTCCCTTTCTGTGCCAAAGGCCAGAAAACGGCCCAGTTCTCTGCTTCTCACCACTCGGAGCTCAGCGAGTCTCCAAAAAAGGGCAGCCGTCTAAGATTTGTCCCCTCCTCACTTCCCATCCCCTCACCTTAAGCTTCTCAGAGTGCAGAAGCTCCTCCTTGATCTCCTTCAATCTCGCCTCCCGAATGGCCTGCTTAGTCACTGAGCGCATGGCATCCTGGGGGTGGACACTGAAGGTCAAGACAGTGAGGCTGCCCCAAATCCTCCCTCACGCCTGGATGCTCAGCAACAGGGTGCAATCCCTGGGCCACAGTCCCTCCCCTCTCATTCCCCTCCCCACCACAGCAGCTCACCCTGCAGCGATAGCGGAAGCCCTCGATCTCCTCCATCCGGAACTGGTAGGGGAGCAGAATGGGGCCCCTGTTCTCTGTGGAGAAGAAAGCAGTGAGGGTCCCACAGGCTGAGGCCTTAGGACAAGGTCTTCAATGAAGGTCTCCTGCGCCTCCTCCTTGGGGCAAAGCTGCAGGGGACCCACCGCCTTCCTGGGATGCCAAACATGTAGCTTAGCTGTACCTGGACCTCTTACAGTGATGAGCCATCTGTCCCTGTGTGTGGATGGGGGTGGCCTGTGTGGCCCCGAGCCCACGAACCCGTCACCCACTCTCTTCTCCTCTCCCAAGGAGTACCCCATAGTATTCCTTGGGAGTCAAGGTACCCCGTGACGATGGCCACAGAGAGCAGTCTAGGATCACCCAGCACCCTGGGGTCAGGTGGTGTCCTGAGCTGTCACAGCAGCATGTCAGGTCACTCAACGCTCATGAGGCAGACAGTAAACATGACTTTGGACAAATTACCTCAATTTGTTTATCTCTCAAGGGGAACAGTGCCTGCCACTCAGGGCAAAACAAGGATGGATGGTGGAAGTGGCGTGTCATACTATGTTGTGACCTCTGTCATCATCATCATGGAATTTTAAAGCATTGTGCGAGAAGCCTGACCCTGGCCCAGGCCCACAAGAGCCAGGCTCTTACCTCCACTGAGAAGCTCCTCAATCTTGCCTAAGTGGGACTGCTCCGTGGGCAGCACAAAGGTTAAGACTATGCCTGGGTTGTTAGCGCGTGCTGTCCTGCAAGGAGAGACAGTGCAGCTTGCATCTCCAACCCGCAGGCTCTGTACAGTACACCCCAAGTCCCTCAGCGTGCCCACCACACAGGTGCCTGGGCCATCACGCTCCTAGCCCTCCTACCTGCCGGCTCGATGGATGTAGGCCTCAGGGGTTGGGGGAAGATCAAAGTTGAGCACAGCAGACACATGGTGGAAGTCTATGCCCCGGGCCACACCTGCCTCCGGATCAGAGGCCCTGCAGAGATAACTCAATGTCAGTCGGACCCTTCCTCTCCTCTGGGCAGGTATTCACAAGCTGAATCAGCAAAACTTCCTCTAAACAATGCCTGTAGATCATAAGACCCTGACATACAGAGGACTCTTCAACAACGGAACCGTTCCAGGAGTCAGGGTTTCCTGGGGCAGCCTGGAGCTTTGACATGGAGCCAAATCCTGGCCTGACCTCCGTTCTCGGACAACAGCAGAACTCAATGCCCTACATGGTGATCTGAGAACCAACCCTGAGCTAGTCAAGCCTTCAGGTGGAGAGAGACTGGAGAGTTGGGGGGTTCCTTTTCCCTTCAGAAATATGCTCCCTGTAAGTCACAGCCACATGCAGGACAGGCCATCTCCCCTGCAGGGCTCTGCATGCCAACAACCCCACCAGTCTTGCCCTTCATGCTGCATATGCAGTGTGCACCATCCACTCCCTTCTTTATATCCAGGCAGCTGAGCAAGAACCTGCGGGGCTCTCTGGGCTACACTACCAGCTAGGCCTGGAAGGTTTGGCTCCCTGCTCTGTGCACTCCAGTTTTAGTCTTCCAAAAAGCTAAAAGAAACCAGTCTTTCTGGGGAGGGATGGAAAAAGAGGCATGGACTCACTTGTCCCCTTTGGGTCCTCGGCCCCGACGCTTGCCCTTGACCGGGGCCCCCAGGACTTCGGCATCAGTTGCTATGACACAGTCGTAAAAGCCTTGGTTGAACTGTGAGATGATGTGGCACCTGCAGCCAAGAGTGGACAGAGAATCAGCTCGGCAGAGCAAGCTTGAGGCCCCTCTGCCATCCCTACTATCATAGTAACCATCACCCTTTCCTACTTTTTCCTCTTCTTAATCTCTTTCCCTACTTAATCATTGTGCCTCAGTTTCCTCAGCTGGAAATAAAATAATGACAGGGTTTTGTTTTTTTTGAGACAGAGTTTCACTCTTGTTCACCAGGCTGGAGTGCAATGGCACGATCTCAGCTCACAGCAACCTCCACCTCCCGGGTTTAAGCAATTCTCCTGTTCCAGCTTCCCAAGTAGCTGGGATTACAGGCGCCTGCCACCACACCTGGCTAATTTTTGTATTTTTAGTAGAGACGGGGTTTCACCATGCTAGCCAGGCTGGTCTTGAACTCCCGAACTCAGGCAATTTGCCCACCTTGGCCTCCCAAAGTGCTGGGATTACAGGCATGAGCCACGGCGCCCCGCCATGATAGGGATTTTGGAGTTGGGAGAAGTCAGTCAGTATCAGTTACATCTCGAACCTGGCCCCTACTAAGTGCTTAAGAAACAGAACATTAACTGGGTCCCCTTTCCATCTCTATCTTCAACTTATCTCAACCAAGATGTTGGCTGTAGCAAACCTGGAGCGCAGTGGAAGTTCGCCATTGAGCACACAGGTGGGAATGCTGAACTGCTCCAGGAACAGGCGTAGCCGGTAACTCCGCTCTAGAGTGTTGACAAAGAGCAGAGACTTGCCCCGAATCAATGACAGCTTGAGCAGGGCATACAGCAGCAGGAATTTGTCTTCCTCAGTCTCACAGACCACCTGAAACTGCTGTAACTGGTCTGGCCCAGGCAGCTGGGACTCCTGTAACTTAAGGGTAACCTGGGGAGAAAACAGGCCTGTGGTCAGAAAGGAAAAGAACGCAGAGATGGTATGGCCACTTACTCACCAATCAAAGCATCAACATTTTAGTGCAGGGCAGAGATGCATTTAAGGATTCCTGGCACCCTAAGTCTCCTCCAGTTTTGTAACCTAAAACCCCAAAATGCCCTAATTGTTGTGGTATATAGAGTATACCACCAAAACCATATATAAAATACTTCCAAGCACAGAACAAAGAGAAACACATCAATAAAGGACTACATCGAGGAGGGAAGGCCTACAGCAACACGCCTTCTGAAAGGTAAAGTTTACTTAAGATGAGAACCTTGGCCTTAGAATTTTCGCTCTGCTGCTCAAAGCTGCCCCTGAGGAGAGGTCCTTGCTCAGGATTTTAGGCAAAGTATGGCCTGAAATGGGAGACATCCCCTGTGGACACTGGGAAATATACAGTGATTTTAGACCACTGACTTTTAGTGCCTCAGGACCAGGGACGAGACACTAAGTGACAACTGTCCCACCCAAAACACCAAAGGCTCCCCTAAGGAGGAGCATCAAGATCTTTGAGTGCCCCCATGCCTGCAGCTCCAGACACTTCCATGGTGCCTCTTACCGGGTTATGTAATACTAGCTCCTTGAGTGCTTGTACGTCCTCATTAAAAGTTGCCGACATGAGAAACGCCTGGTAAATCCGGGGCAAGTGACTGAAATGAAAGAGTCCAGTGAGATTCCAGCTCCAAGGGCCACTAATTGTAGTAACTGGCTTCCAGCCACCTGACTCTCGTCCCAATTCCTACTCACAGATGTTTCCACTAGGAATCACACCCACTTCTGCCTTACCAGAGGAGACTCTTGAGCTCTTCTTCAAAGCCAAAGGAAAAAAGAAGATCAGCTTCGTCCACCACCAAAAGCTCCAGGGAGTCACGAAGTTTCAGGCTGTCTTGCTGCAAGTGGCTTAATATGCGAGATGGGGTCCCCACTACCACATCTGGCTTCTCCATCAGCATAGCTCTGCAGGTGGGCAACACATCAATATCAGGGACAATGTAGCAGCTGGGATCTCACCCTGGACTTGCTCTTTTTTGCCACACACAAACCCAACCCCACAACTCTGTGTGGCTTCATTCAGGTACCGCTTTGCTGCTTTTACCCACCTCTGAGAGGCTGAGTCTTCGGCAGCTGAGACATTGGCCACTCGGACATCCCGAGCACAGTAGGTAGCCAGCTGCTGAATCATGGACTGTGCCTGCCGTGCCAGTTCCTTGGTAGGAACAAGAACAAGGCCTCTCACTGCCTGTTCTACCACCGGACCTGTCTGTAAGAATATGAATTAAAGACTTTAGCCAGCAGTGCACATCACTGTGTCCACCTGATGCTTTTCTCTACCCGTTCCAGCCTAACTGACCCATCGCTGCAACCCTACTCAGCAGTATTTTGATTATCTATCACTCTGCCAGCCTCAGAATGCAGAGTGGAGAGTTGTTTCCTCAGGCACTGACCCTCAAAAAGAATAACGTACTCTATGTTTATGAAGCTACTTTAAACGTACTAGTTATGAAGCTAAACTCTCACAATAATTCTATAAGTAGAAAAAAGAGATGTGCTCCCTTTTTATGTTAAGAAACAAAATAAAGTGCTTTGTTGAAGATTACGCAAAGGTTGGTGGTAGCAGGGCCTGGACAAGGATCCAGGTAACCTGAACTACTACAGCCCAGAGTGTCTGCCACAACAGCACCAGGTTCTCAGGCCGGCCTGCACGGGTACAGGACCAAGAGAAAACCTCCGACAAACGGGAACAGCCCTTCCCAGGCTTTTGGAGCTCGCCTCCTTCCTCCCCTCAGCTTTCTCGTTACCCACCGCCTTCCTGTGGAGCAACAGCTGTAGCATCGGAATAGCATAAGCTGCCGTCTTGCCGGAGCCCGTGCGGGCCCGAGCCAGGAGGTCCTTCCCTTCTAGGGCCAGTGGGATGGCCTTTTCCTGGATCAGCGTAGGTCGCGACCAGCCCATATCGGTGACAGCCTAGGAGAGACCAGGAGTGCGGCTCAAGCGGCGCGAAGAGTGATGGCGCGCCCCGCGGAGCCCATAAGCCGGCTCCCCAGCCCTCGCGTGTACCTGCAGGAGCCGGGGATCGAGGCCCATGTGTTCAAAGCCCAGTGCTTCTGAGTCCTCCATGGCGCTGCTCACTAGCGACAGCACGCACGCACTGCAGGAAAAAAGCCACGGACGCGGGGGGCAAAGCAACAACCAATCAGCTTCGGAGACACCGTCACTTCCCGGAAGTGCTGGCGCCTAGGCTTCCGGTGTTCGGGCGGAGCTCTGCGACTGCGCAGCGCCAGCGACTGGGTCTAGGAGGAGGCGGTGGAGCGGCCGTGCTGGGGTCGAAGGGGTCCTTATGACTGCAGAGCCGCCCCACAGACTCCTCCGGCGTTCCCGGACGCCGCTGACGCACCTGATTCTCGCGACCTGCAGGAGAAACCTCGGCCGGAGCCGAGGGCCGAGGTCGTGACGGGCACGACCGTCTTCCTGCTTGGTTAGGGTTAGGGTCCCGCCGGGCACACCACCCTATGATGGAGCCACTGAGATCGACTGGGCTGAAGGGAACCGGTTGGAATAATGAGCCATGGCAGCAACTTTGCCTGAGAGAGAGGAAGGGCGGGTTGCTGTAGGGCTCCCTAACCGGGCTGCCTATCAGACACCTACACAGCTTGGTTTCTACACCTACACAGCTTGGTTTCTATTCTTTGTGTCCCAAGTCTGACTCGGGTCGCCAGTTAAGACCCGTGTCAGACTTCTGACCTACAGACTTAAGTCGTTTTAAGCCACTAAATTTGTGATAATTTGTTACAGTAGCAATAGGAAACTAATACAGGTGAGGACCAAGAATCCTAATCACAAATCTTTTTTTTTTGAGACATGGTCTCACTGTTATCCAGGCTGGCGCGATCCTCCCACCTCAGCCTCCTGGAAAGCTAAGACTACAGGCACGCACCACCACGTCCAGTTAGTGTGTATGTATGTACGTACATATATGTGTGTGTATATATATGTATGTCCCCCTCCCCCCTCCCTTCTCTTTTCTTTCTAGATGGGGTTTCGCCATGTTGCCCAGGACGGTTTTGAACTCCTGGGGCCAAGTGATCTGCATTCCTCGGCCTACCAAAGTGCTGGGATTACAGGTGCGAGCCACCCCTCCTGGCCCACAAGTCTTTCAGTGTAGAAGAGGGAAGCAGAAGAGGTCAAAGTGGTGCCATGTGAAGGCTCAACCCACCCTTGCTGGAGGAAGGGAGCCAGAGCCAAGCTGGAAGAGGCAAGGAAACAGACCTTTGTGATTACATTAGGCCCATCCAGATGATCCAGGATAATCTATTTTACAGTCATCTGATTAGCAATTTAATTCTCTTTTGTCATGTTAGGTAACATATTCACGTGTTTCAGAGTGGTAGGCCATTATTCTGCCTACCATACCACCCAACACAAATCTACATTAAGACTGTATCTGAGTGTTGCACAGGAATCTATGTCAACAAGCTTCCAGGGTGATCCTGTGTATCCTATATGATGCAGCCCAGCATCTGAATACCAGAGACTAGCATCTGGCTGTTAGGTTAACAGATCAGCTCATGCACCAATGGGTAGTCATGCTGGGACCAAATGATGGAGATAGGTACAACTAGTCCCAGCGACAGCTGGGGAACTGGGCTGGGATATAGAGGATGTTAAGAATGGAGTGTCCTCCCAACCCCAGAACTTTTTTTTCTTTTTTTGTGGTAAGGAGGGAGAAGGCTGTTTGGCAAGGATGTTGTAAACTCTGAGAAAGCAGGAATTTCGAAATAGAGTCAAGGGTAGTATTCAGGGGAAAATCACCAAAATTTTTGTGTACCCTAACTGCTGTTTTTTTGTTTGTTTTTTAGACAGAGTCTCACTCTGTCGCCCAAGCTGGAGTGCAGTGGCACGATCTCAGCTCACTGCAAGCTCCGTCTCCCAGGTTCACGCCATTCTCCTGCCTCAGCCTCCTGAGTAGCTGGGACTACAGGCTCCTGCCACCACGCCCGGCTGATTTTTTGTATTTTTAGTAGAGACAGGGTTTCACCATGTTAGCTAGGATGTTCTCAATCTCCTGACCTTGTGATCCGCCTGCCTCGGCCTCCCAAAGTGCTGGGATTACAGGCATGAGCCACCGCGCCCGGCCCCAACTGCTGTTTTTTAAAAAACTTTTTAGGTCACAACCTATCTGCAAATATGACACACCAGTATGGAAATCCTCATTCTTCTCACAGCCACCAGCTATTGGCCCATCCACTGACTATCCCAATTCCACCTGTCTCATCAGTGGAAAGGTGAAATGTGTGCCCACTTTTTCCTCACACCATTCCCCTTTCTATCAAAAACTACCAAGAGAAACCCAGGACCTACCAGAATAGTTAAGATGTGCTCCATTGTGTCTACTGCCAGCCAAACCTGTTGAAGGCCGGCTCAACCTTAATCTGTGCCTTCCTGTCTTCTCACAAGCTTAGTCTGATTTGCCGACTAGATTTCTAATAACAGCCACAGAGCAGAAATGTGTCCCTCCCAGTATGTCACATAATCCCCAAAAGCTGCAGGCCAGAATTCCACAACATGTAACTAGTTCAAAGGACATGATTTTTCTCTGCATTAATTCCAACATGAGGAATACTGAAAACTCTTTAAAACATCTGAAGAATTTCAGCAATTCACAATTCACCTTACTGGACTGTAACACTGTTATCCAGATTTAGAAATATGAGGATATAAAAATATTAAATGGAAAAGCCTAGAGAACTAAAATTTTTTTTTTTTTTGAGACAGAGTCTCACTCTGCCCCCCAGGCTGCAGTGCAGTAGCTCGATTTCTGCTCACTGCAACCTCCTCCTGGGTTCAAGCGATTCTCCTGCCTCAGCCTCCTGAATAGCTGGGATTACAGGCACACACTACCAAGCCTGGCTAATTTTTATACTTTTAGTAGAGACAGGGTTTCACCATGTTGGCCAGCCTGGTCTCAAACTCCTGACCTCAGGTGATCCACCTGCCTTGGCCTCCCAAAGTGCTGGGATTATAGGTGTGAGCCACCCCACCTGGTCCTAAATTGCGTTTTTTTTTTTTTTTTTTTTTTTTTTTCAGATGGGATCACTCTGTTGCCCAGCCTGGAGTGCAGTGGCACGATCATGACTCACTGCAGCCTTGACCTCCTGGGCTCAAGTGATCTTTCCATCCCAGCCTCTCAAGTAGCTAGGACTATAGGCGTGTTCCGCCAGCTAAATTTTTTGTATTTTTTGCAGAGACAAGATTTCGCCATGTTGCCCAGGCTGGTCTCGAACTCCTGGGCTACAGGATCCACCCACCTTGGCTTCCCAAAGTGCTAGGATTACAGGCGTGAGCCACCGTGTCCAGACCACATGTATTTTTAAGAGTAAAAATAGCCAGGCACAGTGGGGTATACCTGTATTACCAGCTACTTTGGAGGGTAAGGTAGGAGGATCACTTGAACCTGGGAGCTCAAGGTTGCTTTGAGCTATGATGGCACCACTACACTCTAGCCTTGGGGACAGAGCAAGACCCCATCACCCATGCCCAGCCAGCTCACACCTGTAATCCCAGCACTTTGGGAGGCGAGGCGGGCAGATCACCTGAGGTCAGGAGTTCAAGACCAGCCTGGTCAACATGGCAAAACCCCATCTCTACTAAACAAAAATTAGCTGGGCATGGTGGCAGGTACCTGTAATCCCAGCTACTCAGCAGTCTGAGGCAGGAGAATCTCTTGAATTCAGGAGGTGGAGGTTGCAGCGAGCCAAGATTACACCACTGCACTCCAGCCTGGGTGACAGAGTGAGACTCCATCTCAAATAAATAAATAAAATAAAATAAAATAAAATAAAATAAAAATACAAAAGTAGCTGGGTGTGGTGGTAGGTGCCTGTAATCCCAGCTACTCAGGAGGCTGAGGCAGAATTGCTTGAACCTGGGAGGCAGAGGTTGCAGTGAGCCAAGATCATGCCACTGCACTCCAGTCTGGGTGACAGAGCAAGACTGTCTCAAATAAATGAACATAAAAATTTTATATATATATAGAGAGAGGTATATATATGGTACAGGACATAAATAACAAAAGAAGAATTTAGTTCTGTGGGTCAGGTAATTTAATAAATATTTCAAATAAATATATAATAACTGAAATAAAATGTCAAGAATGGGGAACTAATGGTATTAAGTTTTATACAGAAGGGCATGAGGGAAGTATATTTGTTCAAATTTATGATTCAGATGGCTAAGAAGGTACTTAATTTCCTCAGATGATATCTTGCAAATGTGTGTTCTATTTGGTTGACCTTTGCAAATGACTGAGCAACCACCCTGTGTATTCCCATGTCCCCTAGACTGCCTGTTCAAGCCAAGCTTTAGCACCACGAGTCCATAGTGAAGTCCACTCCAGGTCATCTGCATAGGCAGTCCAGGCACCTTTCCTCTTTTCCTTTAGGTGCCTCCCGTCTGCCCTCAACATCTTATTTCATCTCAAACGCAGCTATTACAACATGTTTTATTTCACTGGAAAATTCTGCAAAGAACCAAATCTGGTTCCCTCGAAGAAAACATTTAGCACAGCTTAAATAAAAGTTGAGAAGGAGGGTAAGAGTGCATTAACCCATGCTAGCTCTGTTGCTACCTTACCTCTGACTCTGAGGCCCTGTGGGATGAAAAGCAGGTATCCAAAAGAACTCTGCTTGGCCCTCTGATACAGCCTTGAGATCAGACCCAATGCCTGCTTTCTGGCCCACAGACCACTGAAATCCTAGGAGCTGCCATGGGAGTAACCAAAAATGTGTGAATAAACTGAATGCAGAGGCTGAGGCAGGTGGATCAACTGAGATCAGGAGTCCAAGACCAGCCTGGCCAACATGGTGAAGCCCCGTCTCTACTAAAACTACAAAAATTAGCTGGGCGTGGTGGCGGGCACCTGTAATCCCAGCTACTCAGGAGACTGAGCCAGGAGAATCATTTGAACCCGGGAGGCAGAGGTTGCCAGTGAGCTGAAATCATGCCATTGCACTCCAGCCTGGGCGACAAGAGCAAAACTCCAAAAAAATAAATTAAAAAAACCTAGAATGCAGAAACTGCATGGGTGTTTGGAGCTAGTCACAGGCAGTAACACTTCTACTAGGAAGGAAAATATATAATTTATCCAAAAATAGTTCTAAGATATAGAAAAACATTTCAATCCTCTAGGGCCAAGACCTGCCCCTTATTTACATTCACAAAGCCACTGAGTGAACCCAGAACTGACTAGCAGACAGTGAGGCAGGGCCTGCTCTGTGGCGCATGCCAGTCACCTACTGCGTAAGTGGACAAAGAGAGCAGAAGGTAATGGAGAGAGTTTTCATTTGCTTATTTAGTGAAAAACAGAGGAAAATCACTTGAGGCAAAAGAGGCAGGACTGAGTCCTGGGTTCTGATTCCTCATAAGCCCTAAGACAGATTTTGAAAGATTGGACTAATGTCCTGTGTCCTTAAGAACCAGGGTTGGCAAGTGGCTGATCTGAATGGTTTGTGGCCATGGAACCAATGTGACTTATTCTTTTTCATTTTTTTGCCCTAAAAATCCAGGTGGATAAAGGACTGTGTGGGGAAAGTACCAAATAAATGAGGTAAAAAGGAAGGGTCATACAAAGAGGGCACTACACCAGCTTCTTGGCCTCAAAGAAGCTCTTGAGGTGACGCATCTGCCAGATGCCAGTGAGGATGAGGATGACAGTCTGAGCAATGGACCACCATAGGACCCTCTGGTTGGTGCTCTCGCTTGTCAGTCGGAAGCGCTCTTCACGATACTGTGTGGGGCAACACAGGGTTAAATGAGCAGGAGAAACAGTCCCTGGCTGTTGTGAGGTCCCTCCCTGCATGTAACTACTCAACTCCAGGGCCAAACTCCTTTTGGAATACTACCTGTCACTCCATTAGGAGTGCTATCGTCTCCCTAATGAGGCTGCCCCAAGAAAGGGATGGGCTGTTCCTCCACAAGCATCTCTGTTGGGACTGAAATCATGATCCTATCATTTCCAACAAGATTGCAAGAGAAACAGGCAATGGCTATTGCTAGATTGTGAACTATTCTTTCTTCACTTTATTTTATAGAGCTTAAAAATGACTACTGAAAGCGAAATGTGGCACATGCATACAATGGAATATTAACCTTAAAATTCTATAACATGGATGAACTGTGAACATTATACTCAGTGAAATAAGCCAATCACAAAAGGAGAAATACTGAATGATTCTGCTTATATGAAGTAGCGTAGTTGGGATGATAGAGACAGAAAGTAGAATGGTGGGTATCAGAAGAAAAGGAAACCGGAAGTTATTGTTTATAATAAGTACAGATTTGCTGGGTGCAGTGGCTCAGGCCTGTAATCCCAACACTTTGGAAGGCTGAGGCAGTGGATCGCCTGAGGTCAGGAGTTCAAGACCAGCCTGGCCAACATGGTGAAACCCAGTCTCTACTAAAAACACAAAAATGAGCCAGGCATGGTGGCACTCGCCTGTAATCCCAGCTACTCGGGAGGCTGAGGCAGGGGAATCACTTGAACCTAGGAGGCGGAGGTTGCAGTGAGCCGAGATCACACCACTGCGCTCCAGCCTGGGCAACAAAGTGAGACTCCATCTCAAAAACAAGACAAAACAAGTACAGATTTTTAGTTTGAGAAGACGAAAAACTTCTGGAGCCGGATGATGGTGTTGGTATCTCAACATTATGAATGCACTTAATACCACTGAATTAAAATGGCACATTTGGTGTTATGTGTATTTTACCACAACAAAAAGTTCTGATAAAAAAGCAAAACAGGCAGGGCACGGTGGCTCACACCTGTAATCCCAGCACTTTGGGAGGCTGAGGCAGGCGGATCACCTGATGTCAGGAGTTTGAGACCAGCCTGACCAACATGGAGAAAGCCCGTCTCTACTAAAAGTACAAAATTAACCAGGCGTGGTGGCGCACGCCTGTAATCCCAGTTACTCAGGAGGCTGAGGCAGGAGAATCGCTTGAACCCGGGGAGAGGGAGGTTGCAGTGAGCCAAGATTGTGCCATTGCACTCCAGCCTGGGCAACAAGAGTGAAACTCCATCTCAAAAACAAACAAAAAATCTATATACACCAATACCTTTCATTCCATTCTCTGCAGAGCTGATCTCGCAAGCAGAAACTTGAGTAGGTATAGTGGGTATAAAGGTCAACTGACCTCTCCAATTACAAGGAGATATGCACTTACCCTTTGGTAATCCTGCTCCTTCTGAATCTGTTCCACTTGATCAAGCAACTGGCGGGCGCGGAGCTGTAACTCCGTCAGCTTATCTTTTGCAGCAATCTCAGGGTAGTTGTTGGCATGCTCCCCAACCTGGATGTCGAGATGCACACGCTACAAGGAAACATGGAATGTATGAGTGGTGGGGCCTCCAGTTGTCTGTTCAAGGGTATGGAACCCACTATTGTCCCTGGCTGTGGAGCAGAGGGCAACATCTGTCTCCCCGATTCTGACTGTGCTACAAAGTGTCAAAATGATGATAAATCAAAATTTGGAAACAAGTGAGAGATTCTAAGCTGAAGCCAAAGAGAGAATCCTCTTACCAGTTTGCCACCAGCGAAGAGAGCCATCCTGGTAGAGTTGGAGTGCAGACAGATTTGATGGTCACCGGGCGTGTGGGAGGTGAACGTGAAGCGGCCCTCCGAGCCGTACTGCCGGGACAGCACCACCTGCAACATGTGTGAGTGAAGGCCCCACCTTTATACCGCAGCCTGTCCAGGTTCAAGCTCCTGTCCCTTGAGGGCTCGACCAGACAGTGCTTTACACCCCACGGGAGCTCCACTGAAGAACGGCTGCGTGGACCAGCGCCAGCCTTACTTTGCCGTCGGGGTCCTTCACTTCCACATGCATGCCCAGGCCAGGGGTCGAGGGCAGGAAGACCTCCTTCTGCTTATCCCACATCTGGGTACGATAGTTGCCTGCGGGGCAGACACATAGTCACGGCCCGGCCCCCTCAGACGTGCGGTCCGGGGCTCTAGGCAGGGGGCCTTGCGTCCTCGGGGCACCCCTCAGGCTAGGTATGGGGCGGGGGCAGCGACCCGGCTGGGCTCGGGAGGAGAGAGAGCCGCCGAGGGCTGAGCGGGGTACCAAGGGCCTCCCCACCCTCAGCCCGCCTGACCGATGACCATGGTCTCGTCGGGGATTTCCTCGATGAAACAGCGCTTCTCGGTCTCGCCGATGTGGAAGTAGAGCCCCCGGGCGCCTGTGGCGCACAGCGCGAGAAGCAGCAGTACTTGCCGCCCCATCGCCCGCAGAAGCCCAGCCCGCACACCTGCCATCGCGCCTCACCCCCTACGCGCCTGCGCACATCTGCGCACCGCTCTGCGCCTGCGCGCCACCCTAGCGACCCTGAGAGTTAGGGGAAGAGGACGCCTGCGCAGTGATATCCAATCGCCGTCTCCTGCAACCCCTTCCGTACCGAACACTGCCGGGCTCCGCGCCACAGTCCGGGACCCACCCACCGCCGCAATGACGTCAGAGGGCGCATGCGCAATGACGTCCGCTCTCAATTTCTCACCCCCTACGCCACAGCTTACCTCCGGCATCTTGCTGGGTAGACGCGCCTGCGCAGTCACGCCCGCCCTCGGCCCCCAGTTAGCGATTTGGGTTTCAGAATCTGGCCAGGCTTGGTGGCTACGATGGCCTGAAGCGTGCCTTTTGGGTTCTCAGCGCGGGCTCTCGAGTGTTTTCTGTGCTAAAAACAATGAGGAAGCCCTGTGATGTTTTTCTTTGCGTGTTCACCTATCTGACTCGTAAGAACCAAGGCTGAATTCAGACCCACACCCTGTCACGTCGGGAGACCCTGCCGCGCCGAGCCTCTGCGAGCGGGCATTTCTTGGGTAGGGACTAAAAGCCCAGTGCTGCCATAGTTTCGGATCATTCTTTTAAGAAGCTGGGGCCGGGCTTCGTGGCTGACACCTGTAATCCCAGCACTCTGGGAGGCTGAGGCGGGCGGATCCCTTGAATCCACGAGTTCCGGACCAGCCTGGGCAACATGGTGAAACCCCCATTTCTACAAAAAAAAAAAAAAAAAAAAAAAATTAACCGGTATGGTAGTGTGCGCCTGCAGTCCCAGCTACTTAGGAGGCTGAGGCAGGAGGATCGCTTGAACCCAGGAGATCGAGTATGCATTAAGCAGTGATCGTGCTCCAGCCTGGGCGACCGAGCGTGATACCCTGTCTTAAAAAAAAAGGTGGAGGGTGAAACGAAAACTTAGGAATAAGTAGGGTCATGGAGCTTGTTTACATCCCCTAGTTACAGCACACCCTTTTGAAAGTGAAAAACAAACTAGAATGTTACTTAGTAGGCATGGAATCAGAGCAAAGGAAGATTAAAACTTTATTTTTATCAAGGCCGGGCGGGCGCGATGGCTTAAGCCTGTAATGCTAGCACTTTGGGCGGCCAAGGCTGGTGGATCACCTTAGGTTTAGGAGTTCGAGACCAGCTGGGCCAACAAGGTGAAACCCCCGTCTCTACTAAAAATATATTTTATCAACAGAATTTCCAAACATATAAAAGTAGAATAGTTACAATGAACTTTCATAAGAGACTTGGGCATACCTGGATTTTGGTATCCGTGGGGAGTCCAGGAATTATCCCCCTCGGATCATAAGGGAGGACTGTACTCATCATCCAACTTCAACAACAGTCAGTTTGCTGCCTTTCTCATTTCATCTATCCCTTTCTGCATTTTTTTTGAAGTGCTGTATATTAAAGCAAATCCTGTACATCGTGTCATTTCACCTGTAAATACGTCAATGTGTGTCTCTAACAGATAAGGACTTTATACTATTATCACACCCACCAAAATTTTAAAAATTATTTAACATCACTTAATACCTAGTATGTGTTTAATTTCCCCCATTGCCTTAAAAAAACTTTGTACATTAGATTAATTAGGGTCCAAACAAGGTTTACTTACTGCATTTCATAGAAATATGTCTTTTAATATATAACAATTCCAGCTGGGCACAGTGGCTCATGCCTGTAATCCCAGCACTTTGGGAGGCTGAGGGGGAAGGATCACTTGAGGTCAGGAGTTCAAGACCAGCCTGGCCAACATGGTGAAACCCTGTCTCTACTAAAAATACAAAAATTAGCCAGGTGTGGTGGTGCACATTTGTAATCCCAGCTACTTGGGAGGCTGAGGCAGGAGAATCGCTAGAATCAGGGAGGCAGAAGTTGCAGTGAGCTGAGATGGTGGTGCCACTATACTCCAGCCTGGGCAACAGAGTGAGATTCTATCTCAAAAACAAAAACAGGGCTGGGCGCAGTGGCTCACACCTGTAATCTCAGCACTTTGGCAGACCAAGTTGGGCAGATCACGAGGTCAGGAGTTCAAGACCAGCCTGGCCAATATGGTGAAACCCTGTGTCTACTAAAAATACAAAAATTAGCCGGGTGTGATGGTGCTCACCTGTAGTCCCAGCTACTTGGGAGGATGAGGCAGAAGAATCACTTGAACCCAGGAGGCGGAGGTTGCAGTGAGCCGAGATCGTGGAGTGGCACTCCAGCCTGGGTGAGAGCGAGACTCCGTGTCCAAAAATATATATATATTCATATATATATTTATATATATTCATATATATTCATACATATTTATATATATTCATATATATATATAAAAGTTTCTTATTGAAGAAACTGGATCATTTGACCAACAGAATTTTCCACTTTCTGGGTTTTGCTGATTGTATCTTCAGGTGTCATTTAATGTTTTTTGTCCCTGGTATGTCCTGTAATCATTTTTAATTCTAGAGTCAGGGGAGGTTTACAGTGAAACTAATGAAGCTTAATATTCAGGCTCTCCCTTGCATAGACCCCTGTACCTGATTTCACATAATTTTGTGTCTTTTTCTTAAAGAGGACTGTGAAATTTGTGTAGTGTAAGGCCCCAAAAAGCTTGGATTTACCCCTGGCTAGAGGCTTCGTTAGGTTTAGGTGTAATGTTGAGGTTTGGGTTTTTTTGGGTTTTTTGTTTGCAATAACACTTCATGGCTGGCACTGTGTACTTCTACTGAGGCACAAGGCGTGGTTTTCTCTTAGTAATATTGTAATTCATCTCTCAACTTGGGGGTTGTCATCCTGATTATCCATGAAGTTTACTATCAGCCTTTCTTCTAATAGTCTAGCAAACATTGATGATCATTAGACCACTGGTTCTCAACGAGGGTTAATTTTGCCCTGTCCTACTAAGGGAAAATTTGGCAATGTCTGGAGATATTTTGCATTGTTGCAACTGGGTTGCTAAACATTGTATAATTCAACAGAGCACACCTCCCCCACCCCATAGCAAAGAATTATCCAGCTCAAAATGTCCGTAGTACCCAGGTTGAGAAACTCTAGTGTAGATTTATGTTCCTTAGGGGTGCAAAGTGGTGATTTCAAATTCTCTCATTCCTCCTGCATTTATAAGATGAGATTCTTCTACAAAGGTGAGCATTCCCTCATCTCTCTGGTTACTTTGAAATACAATCCATTCAGGATAGCCAGGATGTATGCTTGATTCTTTCCGGGACGCAGTGTCTCTGCCTATAATCCCAGCACTTTGGGAGGCCAAGACAGGAGGACTGCTTGAGCCCAGGAAATGGCAAGATCCCCATCTTTACAAAATATTTAAAAATTAGACAGGCATGGTGGTGCATGCCTGTAATTCCAGCTACTTAGGAGGCTGAGGCAGGGAAATGGCTGGAGCCCAGGAAGTTGAGGATACAGTGAGCCGTGATGGGGCCACAGCACTCTAGCATGGGTGACCTTGCTCAAATAATAATAATGATGGATGGATGCCCCAGCAACCTCTAACTGGGACCAATTTAGGTTCTTTGGGGAGAAGGTGCAGTGCTATCATGAAATGATGGATGTTTAGATATTTGATGTGCATTAATCCATGACAGTCATTTTTAAATGTTCGGATTGTCTCATCAAATACTTAGTTGCTCCTGTGTCTTTATGGCACAATCCTAGTAGTCTACAATTCTAGTAGTCTTTACGTCAAGTTTGTCCAACCCGTGGCCCATGCAGCCCAAAACAGATTCATAAACTTTCTAAAACTTACGAGATTTTTTGTGTGTGACTTTTATTTTTATTTTTTATTTTTTTAGCTTATCGGCTATCATTAGTGTATTTTATGTGTGGCCCAAGACAATTCTTCCAGTGTGGCCCAGGAAAGCCAAAAGATTGGACACCCTAGACTTCCTTGCTTTCTGTTTTATACATTTACTGTCCTAGAAACAATATCAACTATTTTTCCAAGGAACTCTAATTCACATTAGTGAGAAATGGTATTTATATTGGCAAACTGATTTTTTTTTTTTTTTTAAGGAGATTGCTGAAATTTGTCTTAACTGAGAGATAATATTAAAGAGATTGTATTCTCCACTGTAGAAAATTTAACTTAGGCAGTCAGGCACAGTGGCTCATGCCAGTAATCCCAGCATTTGGGAGGCCGAGGCAAGAAGATCGCTTGAGTCCAGAAGTTCAAGATCAGTCTGGGCTACATGGTGACACACTGTCTCTACCAAAAAAAAAAAAAAAAATTAGCCGGGCGTGGTGGCATGGGTCTGTAGTCCCAACTACTCAGGAGGATGAGGTGGGAGGATTGCTTGACCCCCAGGAGGTTGAGGCTGCAGTGAGCTGTGATGGTGCTACCGCACTCCAGCCTGGGCAACAGAGTGAGACCCCATCTCCAAAAAAGAAAGAAAATTTAACTTAGGGAGTCTAATTCCCCAGATGAGAGATTTTTCTGCTCAGAAGCCATGAGGCAGTGTTTTGTCTAGACCAGCCACCCCTTCCTTCATTTGTTCAGCCAGTATGTGCTGTGCAACAATTTGTGCCAGCCACTGTTCTAATGGGAAAACATAGGTGACCAAAACAAAAATCCTTGTCTAGGCCAGGCTCGGTGGCTCATGCCTGTAATCCCAGCACTTTGGGTGGATCATGTGAACTCAGAAGTTTGAGACCAGCCTGGACAACATGGTGAAACCCCATCTCTACCAAAAATACAGAAAATTAGCCAGGTGTAGTGGCAATCACCTGTAGTTCCATCTTCTCTGGAGGCTGAGGTGGGAGGATCACTTGACTTCTCTGGAGGTTGAGGTGGGAGGATCACTTGAGCCTGGGAGGCAGTGGTTGCAGTGAACAAGATTGTGCCACTGCACTCTAGGCCTAGGTGACAGAGTGAGGCCCTGTCTCAAAACAACAACAAAAATCCTTGTCTTCATGGCTTTATCTTGATTGTCATCTGCCAAACAAGATAAATAAAGAAATATAGAGCATGTCAGATGGAGATAAGTATCAAGAAGAAAAATAAGGTAGGGAAGAAGAAAGTATAGTGGACTTAGGCCAGGCGTGGTGGCTCACACCTGTAATCCCAGCACTTTGGGAGGCCAAGGCAGGCGGATCACAAGGTCAGGAGATGGAGACCATCCTGGCTAACACTGTGAAACCCCGTCTCTACTAAAATAATACAAAAAAAATTAGCTGGGCATGGTGGCGGGTGCCTGTAGTCCCAGCTACTCGGGAGGCCGAGGCAGGAGAATGGTATGAACCTGGGAGGTGGAGCTTGCAGTAAGCCGAGATCGCGCCACTGTGCTTCAGCCTGGGCAACACAGCGAGACTCCATCACAAAAAAAAAAAAAAAGTATAGTGGACTTAATGGTGGACCAGAAGATATGTTCATGTTTGAATCACTGCAACCTGTGAATGTGACTTTACATGGAAAAAGAGTCTCTGCAGATGTAATTCAGGATTTTGAGACTTGATAATCCTGGATTAACCAGGTGGGCCCTAAATCCAATGACAGGTGTCCTTATAAGAGACACAGAAATACCTCACGTAATAATGGCTATTATTAGAACAACAAAAGCAGAAAATAAATTGTAAAAGAGTGTTAAATAATTAAAAGTAGAACAATCATATAATCCAGCAGTCCCACCTGTAAGTATTTATCTGAAGGAAGTAAAGTGAGGATCTGGAAAAGATACCTATACTCCCATTTCATAGCAGCATTATTCACAATAGCCAAGAGGTGGAAGCAATGTAAATATACCTTGTATCTACCACAAAATGTGGTATATACATACAATGGAGTATTATCAAGCCATAAAAAGGGATGAAATTCTGATCCATGTTACAACATGGATGAAACATAACATTATGCTAAGTAGTATAAGTCAATCACAGAAAGACAACTGCCATACGATTCCATTTAGATGAAGTGTCTAAGGTAGTAAAAATCATAGAAGCAAAAAGCAGAATGGTTACCTGCGGGGGGGAGCTATTGTCTAATGGGTACAGAGTTTCAGATTAGCAAAATGAAAAAGTTTTGGAGATGAATATATTTAACATACTGAACTGCACACCTAAAAATGGTTAACATGGCCAGGTGTGGTGGCTCACACCTATAATCCCAGCACTTTGGGAGGCCAAGGCAGGAGGATTGCTTGAGCTGAGGAGTTTGAGACCAGCCTAGGCAACATAGAGAAACCCTGTCTCTACAAAAAATTTAAAAATTAGCCAAGTGTGGTGGCACGTGCCAGTGGTCCCCAGTTACTTGGGAGACTGACATGGGAGGATGTCATGAGCCCAGGAGGTTGAGGCTGCAGTAAGCTGTGATCATAACACTGCACTCCAGCCTGGGCAACAGAATCTCAAAAAAAAGAAAAAAAAAAAAAAGGAAAAGAAAAAAAGAAAAGAAGGAGGCACTGTGATCACAGAAGCAGACACTGGAATAACAATGCTGCCATAAGCCAAGGCATGCCTGGAGCCACCAGAAACTGGAAGAGACAGGAAAAAAATCTCCCCCAGAGCCTAGGAAGTACAGCTCTGCCCACTCCTGACTTCAGACTTCTGCCCTCCGTGACTGAGAGAGAATACATGTGTGTTTTGTTTGTTTGTTTGTTTTTGAGATGGGAGTTTCACTCTTGTTGCCCAGGCTGGAGTACAATGGCACCATCTCGGCTCACTGTAACCTCCGCCTCCCAGGTTTAAATGGTTCTCCTGCCTCAGCCTCCCAAGTAGCTAGGATTACAGGCGCCTGCCACATCGCCCAGCTAATTTTTGTATTTTTAGTAGAGACAGCGTTTCACCGTATCAGCCAGGCTGGTCTCGAACTCCTAACCTCGTGATCTGCCCGTCTCAGCCTCCCAGAGTGCTGGGATTACAGGCGTGAGCCACCGCACCTGGCCTTGTTGTTTTAATCTATCATATTTCTGGAAATTTGCTATGGCAGTCACAGGAAACTAAAATGTAAGGAGTGTTTAGTTGGAGGTGGGGGTGGGTACAATTTTAGATGGAGTGGCAGTAAGGCTCCCCGAGAAGGTGCCAGATGAAAAGCCCCTCAGGAGGCGCAGTCGTGTGTATGCCTGGGGAGAGTGAAGTCTGGAGGCTAATGCATGTCTGGTGAGTCAGGAGGGCAAGGAAGCCAGCAGGGCAGGGGGACAGCATGGGAGAACGTCAGAGGAAAAGAGTCATAGATGGGCTGGCCTTTTAGAACATTTGAAGGACTTTGGCTTTTACCCTGAGCGAGAACTCTTTAGGGGGGTTTTGAGTGAAGAATGACAATCTGAAGTAGATTTCAGAATTATCCTGTCCAGGCAAGAGACGATCATCCTAATGTAAGGATCATAAGTGGGTACAGATAATTTTTGCAAATAGCATTTAATCTTTTTGTTTGGTTAGTTTTGTTTTGTTTTGTTTTTTGAGACAGAGTCTCCCTGTATTGCCCAGGCTGAAGTGCAGTGGCACGATCTCAGTTCACTGAAACCTCTGCCTCCAAGGTTCAAGCAATTCTCCTGCTTCAGCCTCCAGAATAGGCGTGCACCACCATGCCCCATTAAATTTTGTATTTTTAGTAGGGACAGTGTTTCAACATGTTGGCCAGGTTGGTCTCAAACTCCTGACCTCAAGTGATCTGTCTGCCTTGGCTTCCCAAACTGCAGGGATTATAGGCGTGAGCCACCGCACCGCCCGATTTGGGTTTTTTTTTTTTTTTTTTGAGGCGGAGTCTCACTCAGTTGCCCAGGCTGCAATGCAGTACTGTGATCTCCACTCATTGCAGACTCGGCCTCTCAAGCGATCCTCCCACCTTAGCCTCCAGAGCAGCTGGAGCTACAGGCGTGTGCCACCATGCCCAGCTAATTTTTGTATTTTTTTTGTAAAGATGTGATTTTGCTATGTTGCCCAGAGTGGTTTCAAACTCCTGGGCTCAAGTGATCCGCCCACCTTGGCCTCCCAAAATGCTGGGATTACAGGCGCGAGCACCTGTCCTTAATAGCATTTAACCTGATCTAAACAGGTCTTTTATCCCAATTTGCAGTTTATAGGAAATTTAGGAGACAGAGGGCAAAGTTAGAGGAAACAATAAAGCAAATCCAGAGTATGGGAAAATTTGCCTCAGCCCTTCAAAAACTAAAGTCAAGAAGAGAGAGAAGATAAAGAAAGTGGAGGAAATGTACTAGTTTAAGAGACCAAGGCTGGGCACAGTGGCTCACACCTATAATCCCAGCACTTTGGGAGGCCCAGGCGGGTGGATCGCTTGAGCCCAGAGGTACAAGACCAACCTGGGCAACATGGCTAAACCCCATGTCTACAAAAAATACAAAAGTTAAGCCAGGAGTGGTGTTGTGTGACTATAGTCCCAGCTACTCAAGAGGCTGAGGTGGGAGGACGCTTGAGTCCAAGAGGTAGAGGTTGCAGTAAGCCAAAATTGTGCCATTGCACCCAGCCAGGGTGAAAGAGTGAGACCCTATCTCAAAATAAATAAATAAATAAATAAATAAAAAGATGCATAATACCTAAAAAGATGTGAACCTTGATTGGGCTTCGGTGTGTCAGACTGTCTGCGAAGACCACTGCTGACAATTCCTCCAATCCCTATAAACACATACTGCTCCTCCCATTGAGGGGTGGAGTCTATTTTCCCTCAACTTGAATTCGGACTGGCCCTGTGGTTTGTTCCGACCAATTCAGTGCAGTGGAAGAGAAGCTATATGACTTCTGGGGCTTAGGCCACAAGAGACCTTGCAGCTTCCATTTTCATTCCCTTGGAACCCAGCTGACAGGAGGTCCAGCTCACCTAATTGGACCAATCATTGGAATGAAGCCATCTTGGATCCTGCAGTCCCAGTGGAGCTGCTCCAGCCAATACCAAATGGAACGCTGATGAGCTATCCCTACTGAAACCACACAATGCAGTTATGCAACTGGAAAAAGTCAGGAAGTTCTCTATGAACTGAAAAGCTTTATACGAATAGAAAGATTTCCAGGATATACTGTTCGATTTGTTTTTCTTTCTTTCTTTTTTTTTTTTTTTTTTTGAGACAGAGTCTTGTTCTGTAGCCCAGGCCCGAGTGCTGTGGTGCCATCTCGGCTCACTGCAACTTCTGCCTTCTGGGTTCAAGTGATTCTCATGCCTCAACCTCTCAAGTAGCTGGGATTACAGGTGTACACCACCACGCCTGGCTAATTTTTGTATTTTTAGTAGACAGGGGGTTTCACCATGTTGGCCAGGCTGGTCTTGAACTCCCAACCTCAGGTGATCCACCCACCTTGGCCTCCCAAAGTGCTGGGATTACAAGTGTGAGCCACTGTACCTGGCCATCAATTTGAAAAGCAGATGCGGAAGAGAATACATAGTAAACTCTCTTTGGTATTTGTACCTTCATGAGAAAACACTGGAAGAATATTTAAGAAACTAATATAAGTGGTTATAGGAAACCTAAGATTTAGCTCATATATACCAGTAGAGTTATACTGGTTAAAATATAGAAATATTCTTGTCCTGGTCAGTAAATGGCCACTACCAAACCCCTGAATTCCCTCCACCTCTGCTCTCACCCTGGGATAAATGATTGCCCCATAATCTAACAAGAGTTAACCCCAGCAGGGAAGGGGTCTGGCAAGCCAACAAAGAATGATATGGATGGTCATGGGGTAGGAGACTTTACAAACAAAACTTTTAAATACACTTTTTATTTCTGAGCCATATGAACATGTCACTTGGTAAAAAGGAATTTGAGGCGAGGTGTGGTGACCCATGCCTATAACCCTAGCACTTTGGGAGGCTGAGGCAGAAGGACTGCTTGAAGTCAGGAGTTTGAAGCTGTAATGAACTATGATTATGTCACTGCACTCCAACTTGGATGACAAAGTGAGACCCTGTCTCTAAAAAAATACAAATAATTTAGATAAAAAATTAAAAATCAAAGTCAAAATGAATTTGAGAGTAAAAAAGAGAAAATAATGTGTTGCTTATTTAATAAAATAAAAATCAAAAATTAAGTACTAGAGACCAGGCGCAGTGCCTCATGCCTGTAATCCCAGCACTTTGGGAGGCTGAGGTGGATCACCTGAGCTCAGAAGTTTAAGACCAGCCTGGGCAACATGGTGAAACCCTGTCTCTACCAAAAATACAAAACTTACCCGTGTATGGTAGCATATGCCTGTGGTCTCAGCTACTCGGGAGGCTGAAATGGGAGGGTGGTTTGAGCCTGGGAGGCAGAGGTTGCAGTTAGCCGAGATCACACCACTGTACTCCAGACTGGATGACAGAATGAGACCCTGTCTCAAAAAGAAAGAAAGGCTGGGCATGGTGTCTCACATCTGTAATCCCAGCACTTTGGGAGGCTGACGTGGGCAGATCACCTGAGGTCAGGAGTTCAAGACCAGCCTGCCCAACATGGCAAAACCTCGTCTCTACTAAAAATGCAAAAAATTAGCCAGGCGTGGTGGCAGGTGCCTGTAATCCCAGCAACTTGGGAGATTGAGGCAGAAGAATTGCTTGAACCCAGGAGATGGAGGTTGCAGTGAGCAGAGATCATGCCACTGCACTCCAGCCTGGGCAACAAGAGCAAAATGCAGTCAAAAAAAAAAAAAAAAAAAAAAAGAAAGAAAGAGAGAGAGAAGAAAGAGAGAAAGAAAGAAGGAAAGAAGTGCTATTGCCACTCTGAGTGAAACTTGGTCAAAAAACAAAAAAAAAGAAAGAAGAAAGAGACAGAGAAAAAGAGAGGAAGGAAGGAAGGAAGGAAGGAAGGAAGGAAGGAAGGAAGGAAGGAAGGAAGGAAGGAAGGAAGGAAGGAGGAAAGAAGTGCTATTGCCACTCTCTATCACTCTATCACAGTACAATTTTATTTATGGATTTCAAACCATCAATTACTACCTTGTTTGTACATCCTGAAAATGTCAGCTCCGTAATAACATAGATCCTGCCTGTCTGTTGTGTTCACCTCTGTATCCCTAGCACCTAGAACCAAACCAGTATAAATATTTGTTGAATGAGGCTGGGCGTGGTGGCTCATGCCTGTAATCCTAGCACTTTGGGAGGCTGAAGCTTCGAATTGCCTGAGCTCAGGAGTTTGAGACCAGCCTGGGCAACATGGCGAAACCCCATCTCTACTAAAAATACAAAAAATTAGCTGGGCATGGTGGCGGGCTCCTGTAATCCCAGCTACTTGGGAGGCTAAGGTGCAAGAATTGCTTGAACCTAGGAGGCAGAGGTTGCAGTGAGCCAAGATTGTGCCACTTCACTCCAGCCTGAGCAATGGAGTGAAACTCTGTCTCTAAAAGCAAATGAAAAAACAAACATTTGTTGAATGAATATGGAATGTATACTTTAATGAAAAATCATACTGAGCAAAAGTTATGGGATGTAGTAAAGGCAGTGTTCAAAAGGAATTTATAGTTGTAAATGTCTACATTTAAAGATCATGTGTAAAATTTGTGATAGTGGAAATGAAGAAAGATATCAAATCAATAACCTAAATTTATACCTTGAAGAACTTGAAAAAGAGCCAACTAAACCCCAAACTAGCAAAAGGAAGGACATAATAAAGATTAAAGTAGGGATAAATAAAAGAGGATAGAAAAACAATAGAGTCAATGAAAGCAAAAGTTGGTTCTTTGAAAAGATCAACAAAATGAACAAACCTTTCCCTACACTAACACAGAAAAAAGAAGACACAAATAACTAAAATCAGAAATGAAAGTGGAGGCATTATCAACCTTACAGAAATAAAAAAGATAAGAGAATATTATACAAAATTACATACCGGGGGGTGTGATGGCTCACACCTATAATCCCAGCACTTTGGGAGGCCAAGGCGGGCAGATCACCAGAGGTCAGGAGTTGGGAGACCAGCCTGGCCAATGTGGTGAAACCATGTCTCTACTAAAAATACAAAAACTAGCCAGGCGTGGTAGCAGGCGCCTGTAATCCCAGGTACTTGGGAGGCTGAGGCAAGAGAATCGCTTGAACCTGGGAGGCGGAGGTGGCAGTGAGACGAGATCGTGCCACTGTACTCCAGCCCGGGTGACAGAGCGAGACTCTGTCTCCAAAATAAAAATAAAAATACATAAATAAATAAAATACAAAAATCAGCTGAGTGTGGTGGCGCATACCTGTAATCCCAGCTACTCGGGAGGGTGAGGCAGGAAGATAGCTTGAACCCAGGAAGTAAAGGTTGCAGTGAGCCAAGATCACGCCATTGCACTCCAGCCTGGGCAGCAGAGTGAGACCCTGTCTCAAAATAAATAAATAAATAAAAATAAAAAAATTAGCTGGGTGTGGTGGCAGGCACCCGTAATCCCAGCTATTTGGGAGGCTGAGCCAGAAGAATCCCTTGAACCTGGGAGGCGGAGGTTGCAGTGAGCCAAGATTATGCCACTGCACTGCAGCCTGGGTAACAGAGAAAGACTCCATCTCAAAAAAAAAAAAAAATTACATACCAAGTTCGATTAATTTAGATGAACTGGACAAATTCCTAGAAACATACAAATTACCTAAAGTGACAAAGTCCAGGAATAGTTTCCCTAGTAAATTCTACCAAACATTTAAAGAATAATTAACACCAACCCTTCTTTTTTTTTTGAGACGGTGTCTTGCTCTGTCACCCAGGCTGGAGTACAGTGGCACGATCTCAGCTCACTGCAACCTCTGCCTCCTGGGTTCAAGCAATTCTCCTGTCTCGGTCTCCCAAGTAGCTGGGATTACAGATGCCTGCCACCACACCTGGCTATTTTTGTATTTTTAGTGGAGATGGGGTTTCACCATATTTTCAGGCTGGTCTCGAACTCCTGACCTCAGGTGATCCACCCTCCTCGGTCTCCCAAAGTGCTGGGATTACTGAACCACTTTGCCCGGCCAACACCAGTCCTTCTTAAACTCCTCCAACACACTGAGGAGCGGGAACATTTCCTAACTCATTCTATGAAGCCAGTATTAACCTAATACGAAAGTCATTTAAAGACATCACAAGAAAACAAACCAATATCTCTTATAATTCTAGACGTAAAAGTCCTTAACAAAATAGCAGCAAACCAAATCCAACAGCATAGTAAGAGGATTATATGTAGCTGGGGGCATGGTGGCTCATGCCTGCATTCCTAGAACTTTGGGATGCCAAAATAGGGAGATCACTTTGAGATCAGGAGTTCAAAACCGGCCTGGGCAACATGGCAAAACCGCATCTCTACAGAAAATACAAAAATGAGGCAGGCATGCTAGCTTGTGCCTGTGGTCTCAGCTACTTGGGAAGCTGAGACTGGAGGATCGCTTGAGCTGGGAAGCAGAGGTTGCAGTCAGCCAGGATTGTGCCACTGCACTCCAGCCTGGGTGACAGAGCAAGGCTCTGTCTCAAGGAAAAAAAAAAAAAAAAAACAAGAGGACTATACACCATGACCTAGTGGATTTTAGCCATGGATGCAAGATTGAACCCAGGAAGTAGAGGTTACAGTGAGCCAACCTCACAGTGAGCTCTGTGAAGCAGGTCCGCTGTGCACTGGTTACCACTTCAGCCTACTGCCTCTTGGGCTGCACTTTTACTACTTTCCTGAATCCAGTGAGGCAGAACACTCTGCCTCACATACACAATCAGTCACATGAAACAGGTTTACTATTTATAGATAGGCAGCAAGGGACAACGGCAGCCTAGGATTCAAGTTGAGCCAGTACCCCAAGGTTCAGGAAGGCTGCTTGAGGCAGTTAAGTCTCATCTGTACCTGCGCCACTTGCACCACAGTTGAGAGACCCCAGAAAGTAGTCGGCCAAGGGTTTTATATCCCAGGGACCACATGAAACACTGGGCTAAAGCACTAAAGGACATCCTGTTT
The DNA here is from genome assembly GCF_043159975.1 of Macaca nemestrina. Taxonomy (NCBI): domain Eukaryota; kingdom Metazoa; phylum Chordata; class Mammalia; order Primates; family Cercopithecidae; genus Macaca; species Macaca nemestrina. The sequence goes on from NC_092128.1 coordinate 115,009,989, forward strand.
CAAGGGGAAACTGGAATACAGCCCAGGCTGTTCCAGCCAATTCCCCCCATCTCAGGATGTTGCAGTACCAGCCCATTCTACAGTTACTCTTGAAAACTGTAAGTGAGAAAGTGGGGAGAACTGGATCAGTTCAAGCCCACCCAGAGACCTGTCCTGCAGGTTCAATGTAAGAAAATCAATTCATGGCCAAGCATGGTGGCTCATGCCTGTAACTGTAACTCTGGGAGGCCGAGGCGGGCAGATCACTTGAGCTCAAGAGTTTGAGACCAGCTTGGGCAACATGGTGAGACCCCATCTCTACAAAAAATATTTTAAAAATCAGCCGGATGTGGTGGGGTGTGCCTGTAGTCTCAGCTACTCAGGAGGCTGAGATGGGAGAATCACCTGAGCCTGGGAGGTGGAGGCTCCAGTGAGCCATGATCATGCCACTGCACTCCAGCCTGGAGGACACAGTGAGACCCTGTCCAAAAATAAAGAGAGAGAGAGAGAGGGGGAGGGAGGGAGGGAGGGAGGGAAAGAAGGGAGGGAGGGACGGAGGGAAGGGAGGGAGGGAGGGAGGGAGGTGAGAAAAAGACAAAGAGAAAGAAAAGAGGGGAGGGAGGGAAAGGGAGGGGAAGGGGTGAAGGGGAGTAGAGGGGAAGGGGAAAGGGAGGGGAGAGGAGGGGAGTGGGAAGGGAAGGGGAGAGGGGAGGGGGAGACAAAGGGGGGAGGGGGAAGAAAGGGGGGAGGGGGAGGCAGGTGAATCACCTGAAGTCAGGAGTTTGAGGCCAGCCTGACCAACATGGTGAACCCTGTCTCTAATAAAAATACAAAAATTAGCTGGGCGTGGTGGCATACGCCTGTAATCCCAGCTATGGAGTTTGAAGCAGAAGAAACGCTTGAACCCAGGAGGCAGAGGTTGCAGTGAGCCGACATCATGCCATTGCACTCCAGCCTGGGCAACAGAGCGAGACTCCGTCTCAGAAAGAAAAAAAAAAATCAATTCATGCTGGCCAGGTGTGGTGGTGCACACCAGTGATTCCAGCACTTTGGGAGACCAAGGCAGGGAGTGGGGGGATCACTTGAAGTCAGGAGTTCAAAACCAGCCTGGGCAATGTAGCAAGATACTGTGTCTACTTAAAAAAAAAAAAAAAAAAAAAAAGCCAGGCGCAGTGGCTCACGCCTGTAATCCCAGCACTTTGGGAGGCCGAGGCAGGAGGATTACCTGAGGTCAGGAGTTCAAGACCAGCCTGGACAAGACGGTAAAACCCTGTCTCTACTAAAAATACAAAAATCGGCCGGGCGTGGTGGTGGGTGCCTGTGATCCCAGCTACTCGGGAGGCTAAGGCAGAGAATTGCTTGAACCCAGGAGGCAGTGGTCACAGTGAGCCGAGATCACGCCACTGCACTCCAGCCTGGGCGACAGAGCTAGACTCCGTCTCAAAAAAAAAAAAAAAATTGAGACAGTGTCTCACTGTGTCACCCAGGATTGAGTGTAGTGGCATGATCAGGGCTCACTGCAGCCTCGACCCCCAGGCTCTGGTGATCCTCCCATTTCAGCATCCCAAACAGCCGATACTACAGGTATGTGCTACCAGGCCTGGCTAATTTTTGTAATTTTTTGTAAAGATGGGGTTTCACCATATTGCCTAAGCTGGTCTCAAACGCCTGAGCTCAAGAGATCCACTTACCTCAGTCTTCCAGAGTGTCAGAATTATAGGCATCCACCACTGTACCCAGCCTAAATTTTTTTTTTTTTTTTTAATTAAAAAAAAGAGGCCAGGCGCAGTGGCTCACGCCTGTAGTCTCAGCAGTTTGGGAGGCCGAGGCAGGTGGATCACCTGAGGTCAGGAGTCCAAGACCAGCCTGGCCAACATGGTGAAACCCCTCTACTAAAAATGCAAAAGTTAGCCAGGTGTGGTGGTGGGCGCCTGTAATCCCAGCAATTCAGGAGGCTGAGGCAGAAGAATCACTTGAACCCGGGAGGCGAAGGTTGCAGTGAGCCGAGACTGTGCCACTGCACTCTAGCCTAGGTGACAAGAACAAAATTCCATCTCAAAAAGAAAAAAAAATCCGAGAAGGGCACAGCATTAGGATAAACAGCTAATGCATGTGGGGCTTAATACCTAGGTGATAGGTTGATAGGTGCAGGAAACTACCATGGCACACGTCTACCTATGTAACAAACCTACATGTCCTGCACATGTATCCTGGAACTTAAATTAAGGCTGGGCACGGTGACTCACGCCTGTAATCTCAGCACTTTGGGAAGCCAAGACGGGTGGATCATCTGAGGTCAGGAGTTCCAGAACAGCCTGGCCAACATGGTGAAACCCCATCTCTACTAAGTAAAGTACAAAAAAAATTAACCAGACATGGTGGCAGGTGCTCACAATCCCAGCTACTCAGGAAGCTGAAGCAGGAGAATCACTTGAACCTGGGAAGTGAAGATTGCAGTGAGCTGAGATTGTGCCACTTCACTCTAGCCTGGGTGACAGAGCGAGACTACATCTCAAAAAAAGAAAAATAAAATGTTTAAAATTTTTTTTTAAAAAAAGAAAATCAATTAATGTGATATATCACAGGAATAGAAGGGAAAAAAAACACGATTATCTCAAGTAATGAAGAAAAAGCATTTGACAAAATTCAATGCCTTTCATGACAAAAAGAAAACATTCAGAAAACTAGGAATAGGAGGAAATTTCCTTAACATGTTAAAGGGCATCTATGAAAATCCCAGAGCAAACATCACACTCAACAGTGAAAGGCTGAAAGCTTTCCCCTGATTGTTCCACCAATTAGGAACAAGACAAGGACTCCCACTTTCACCACTGTTCTTCAAATTGTACTGGCTGCTCTGGCCAGGGCAATTAGATGAGAAACAGAAACCAAAGGCATCCTAACAGGAAAGGAGGAAGGAAAACTATTTCTATTGACAGATGACTAAATCCTACATACAGAAAATCTCAAAGAATCCACAAGAAGGCTACAAGAGCTAATTAACAATATCAGCAAAGTCACAGGACACAATATCAACACCCAAAAATCTATACGCCAGTAATGAACAACCAGAAAAGGAAATTAAGGCCAGGCACGGTGGCTCACACCTGTAATCCCAGCACTTTGGGAGGCCAAGGCAGATGGATTGGTTGAACCCAGAAGTTCAAGAATAGTCTGGGCAACACGGAGAAACCCCATCTCCACTAAAAATAGAAAATATAGCTGGCTGTAGTGGTATGCACCTATAGTCCCAGCTACTCAGGAGGTTGAGGTGAGAGGATCACCTGACCCTGGGATGCAGAGGCTGCAGTGAGCTGAGATTGCATCAGGCCACTGCACTCCAGCCTGGGCCACAGAACAAGACACTGTCTCAAAAAAAAAAACAAAAAAAGGAAAGAAAAAAGAAAAAAAAGAAAAGGAAATTAAGAGAACAATTCCACTTACATATGTATTGGAAAATATAAAGTATCTAGGAATACATTTAACCAAGGAGGTGAAAGACATATACATTGAAAACTATAAAACATTGCTGAAAGAAATTAAAGACAATCTAAATAAATGGAAAGACATCCTATATTCATGGACTGGAAGATTTAGTATTGTTAAGATGTCAGTACTACCCAGTGATCTAGAGATTCAATACAATCCCAACCTATCAAGGTCTCAATAGCTGGCCAGGCATGGCAGCTCATGCCTGTAATCCCATCACTAGAAGGCTGAAGCAACAGGATTGCTTAACAGGAGGTTGAAATCAGCCTAAGCAACATACTGAAACCTTGTCTCTACAGAAAATTTTAAAAGTACCTGGTGTGGTGGCACATACCTGTAGTCCCAGCTACTCAAGAGGCTGAGGCAAGAGAATCCCTTGAGCCCAGGAGTTCAAGGCTGCAATGAGCTATGATCCTATGATCATGCTACTGTACTCCAGCCTGGGTGACAGAGAGAAACCTGGTCTCTAAAAACAAACAAAAAACCCAACAGCCTTTTTTGCAGAAATGGAAAAGCAAATTCTTAAAATCATATGAAATTGTAAGGGGCCTTGAGTAGACAAAACGATCTTGGGAAAGAACAAAGCTGAAGAACTGACATTTCCTGATTCCAAAACTTACTACAAAGGTATAGTAATCAAAACAGTGTGGTACTTAGAATAAACAGATTTTCCTAAAAACAAACAGCGTGGTACTGGCATAAGGATAGACATACAGATCAATGGATGGAATCAAAGTGAGAGTTCAGAAACAAACCCAGGGCTTGCTTCAGCAGCACATATACTAAAAGTGGAACGATACAGAAATAAACCCAACATCTATGGTTAACTGATTTTCAAAAAGGGTGCCAAGTCCATTCAATGGAAAAAGAATAGTCTTTTAAACAAATGGTGCTGGAACAATTGGAGTCCTACGTGTAAAAGAATGAAGTTGGTCTGGGTGTGGTGGTTCACACCTGTAATCCCAGTGCTTTGGGAGGCTAAGGCAGAAGGACTGCTTGAACCCAGAAGTTTGAGACCAGACTGGGCAACATAATGAGACCCTTGTCTCAAATAAAATAAAATTAAAATAAAAAATAAAATATAGAATAAAATAAAATAGCCACATGTGGTGGCATGCATCTGTATTACTAGCTACTTAGGAGGCTGAGGTAGGAGGATCACCTGAGCCCAGTTCAAGGCTGTAGTGAGTTATGATCATGCCACTGCACTCCAGCCTGGATGACAGGGAGAGGCCCTGTCTCAGAAAAAAAACAAAACAAAACAAAACATGAAGTTGGATCCCTACTGCAGTCACATAGAAAAATTAACTCAAAATAGGTAAACAATCTAAATATGAGCTAAAACCATAACCTCATAGAATAAACATAAGGGTAAATCTTCACAACCTTAGATTTGGCAATGGATTCTTAGATATGACATAAGCAACATCAAAATTAAAAACTTTCAGCCAGGCGTGGTGGCTCATGCCTGTAATCCCAGCACTCTGAGAGGCCGAGGCGGGCGGATCATGAGGTCAGGACATCGAGACCATCCTGACTAACACGGTGAAACCCCGTCTCTGCTAAAAATACAAAAAATTAGCCGGGCGTGGTGGCGGGCGCCTGTAGTCCCAGCTACTCCGAAGGCTGAGGCAGGAGAATGGTGTGAACCCGGGAGGCAGAGCTTGCAGTGAGCCTAGATCATGCCACTGCACTCCAGCCTGGGCGACAGAGCCAGACTCTGTCTCAAAAAAAAAAAAAAAACTTTCAACCTTTTGTGAGTGGTGGCTAGCACTAAGAGAAGCCAAGAAGGCCTGGGGCAAATGTCAAGAACACAAGGTGGTGGGGTGCCTGACCACCCCCAAAAGCTGCACACCAATCCTCTACCCCATGCGAATCTTTGAGCCTCTGGCACTTTGTATCTTAGCTGAAGAAGTCTTGGTGGAAACTGTCTCCAGTGGGTAGGTGATGGAGAACCCTCCCTCTTCAGGTGAAGAGTCTGGGCATCTGGCTGCACTATCCTCCAAGTGGCATCCAAAACCTAAACTGGGAACGTGGGTCCTGACCTGGTGGACACCACCACCTGGTGACAGAGTACTGGGCGCATTCCATTCAGATGAGGAAGATGAAGGAGATTGCATCAGAAAGTGCCATCGGTCAGCGATCAATTCCACCACTTCACCCTCAAGTTCCTTCTGCCCCACTAGTTCTGCCATGCCAGCATGAACCACACTTTGCTAACAAGAGACCCAATACCTTCTCTAGGTGCAGAGTCCTCTCCACCCCCAAGACAGTCCAGATAAACTCCTTAGGAACAACAACAAAAAAAAATTAAAAACTTTTGTTCATCAAAGGACATCGTCAAGAGATAAAGAGAGGCCCGGCACATTTGAGAGGCTGACGTGGGAGGATCTCTTGAGGCCAGGAGTACAAGACCAGCCAGGGCAACAAAGCAAAACCCTGTCTCTACAAAAAATAACAATATCGGCCGGGTGCAGTGGCTCACGCCTATAATCCCAACACTTTGGGAGGCTGAGGCGGGTGGGAGGTCAAGAGATCAAGACCAACCTGGCCAACGTGGTGAAACACCGTCTCTACTGAAAACACAAAACGTAGCTGGGTGTGGTGGTGCATGCCTGCAGTCCCAGCTACTCAGGAGGCTGAGGCAGGAGAATCGCTTGAACCCAGGAGGCAGAGGTTGCAGTAAGCCAAGATCGCACCACTGCACTCCAGCCTGGTGACAGAACGAGACTCTGTCTCAAAATAAATAAATAAATAAAATAACAATATTAGCTGGGCGTGGTGGTGTGCACCTGTGGTATGGTCCCAGCTACTCAGGAGGCTGAGGCAAGAGGATCACTTGAGCCTAGGAGATCAAGACTGCAGTGAGCCATGATCACACACCACTGCACTCCAGCCTAGGTAACAGAGTAAGACCCCGTCTCAAAACAAGCAAGCAAACAAACAAAAAAGAAATGAAAACCTACAAAATGGGAGAAAATATCTGCAAATCATATATCTGATTAGATTTAATATCCAGAATATACAAAGTACTTCTATAACTCAATAATAAGAAAACCCAATTTAAAAATGGGCAAATGACTCAGATGGACAGCTCTCCAAAGAAAATATACAAATGGACAAGCAGCACATGAAAATACGCTCAACATCATTAGCCATTAGGGAAATGCAAATCAAAACCACAATGAGCCATGGATGGTGGCCCACACTTGCAGTCCTAGCCCAGGAGTTCAAGGCTGCAGTGACCTCTGATTGTGCTCATGCACTCCAGACTGGGTGGCAGAGTGGGACTCTACCTCTAAAAAATAATAATTTCTAAACCACAATGAGATACCAACTCATACCTATTTATTATAGTTGGCTGTAATAAATTTTTTTTTAGAGATGGGGTCTTGCTATGTTGCCCAGCTGATCTTAAACTCCTGGCCTCAAGCAATCCTCCTGACTTAGCCTCCCAAAGTAGTGGGATTACAGGCATGAGCCATTACACCTCACCAAATGTTTTCTTTGGGGAGTGGGGAAGTGGGAGAACAGGGTCTTACTTTGTGCCCAGGCTAGAGTTCTGTGGCATGATCATAGCTCACTGCAACCTCAAGCTCCTGGGCTCAAGCAATCCTACTGTCCTAGCATTCCAAATAGGCAGGACCACAGGCATGTGTCACCACTCCTGATTTTTTTTTTTTTTTTTTTTTCTGTAGAGACAAAGTCTCATTGTGTTGCTGAAGCTGATAATCCTCCTAATTTGGCCTCTTAAAGTGCTGGGATTACAGGAGTGAGGCACCATGACTGACCGATAATAATTTTTTAAAAAATAGAGACAGTAAAAAAAAATAGAGACACACCTGTAATCTCAACACTATGGGAGGCTGAGGCAGCAGGATCGCTCGAGGCCAGGACTTCGAGACCAGCTTGGGCAACACAGCAAGACCCTGTCTCTAAAAAAAATAGAAAAAATTAGCCTAGCATGGTGGTGCGTGCCGGTTGTCCCAGCTACTCAGGAGCGTGAGCTGAGAGGATTGCTTTAAGCCCCGGAGGTTGAGGCTGCAGTGAGCTGTGATTGCACCACTGCACTACAAACTGACACCTTGTCTCAAAAACAAACAAACAAACAAAAAAGGTGTGGTCACTGTGGGAATTTATCACTTCCTGAAAAAGCTAGACGGAATTCCCATATAACCCAGCAATTACACTCCCAGGTATACAGGCAAAAGAATTATAAACAGGTGTAACCACAGGACCAGTTCAATCTGGTTCAGCTTTTTTTTTTTTTTTTGAGATGGAGTTTTGTTCTTCTTCTTGCCCAGGTTGGAGTGCAAAGGCGGGGTTTTGGCTCACTGCAACCTCCGGCTCCTGAGTTCAAGCGATTTTCCTGCCTCAGTCTCCCAAGCTGGGATTACAGGCACCCACCCATGCGTGGCTAATTTTTTTGTGTTTTTAGTAGAGATGGGGTTTCACCCTGTTGGCCAGGCTCATCTTGAACTCCTGACCTCGGGTGATCCACCCACCTCAGTCTCCCCAAGTGCTGGGATTACAAGTGTGAGCCACCACGCCCAGCCTGGTTCAACTTTTATCAGTAACAAAATGATGAGTTGTTTTTCAGTTATAATAGATCCCCAGGCTGCAAGTCATGTAACCTGAGCATGCCCAGATGAACCAAGCGTGCCTGATAACTGACCCTGGTGTCGGTGGGAACACAAAAGTCAACCATAGGCATGACTTAAGCACTCAAATGGAGAAATGGACACCAAATTAGGAAGCATGGGGCGTCCTGTTTTGCTGCAATATGAACTCAAAGATCCAGCATTGCCTCTTTGCATGACCCAAACAGATCATGCCTTGTTGTATTTTCCCATCTCCCTCATAGTTGCTCTTTGCCTATAAAACCTGCCCCCAGATTCCATCTCGGGGAGACAAATTTGAGTGTTGCCTCTGGTTTCCCTGCTGGTCGACCTTACAATAAAGCTTTTTCTCAAAAGCTGATGACATAGTATTGGCTTCTATGTGTGTCTAGCAGTGAGCCCATTGCTTGGTAACACAATTGGCTCAAACATTTATAAGCCAATGTTCATTGCAACATTATTCAAAATAGCAACAAAGCAGAAATAACCCAAGTGTTCATAAACAGATGAATGAATAAACAAAATGTGGTATATACATACAATGGAATATTATTCAGCCATAAAAAGAAATGAAGTTCTGGCCAGGTGTGGTGGCTCACGCCTGTAATCCCAGCACTTTGGGAAGTCGAGGTGGGTGGATCACTTGAGGTCAGGAGTTCAAGACCAGCCTGGCCAACATAGTGAAACCCAATTGCTACTAAAAATACAAAAAATTAAGTGGGTGTGGTGGCAGGCGCCTATAATCCCAGTTACTTGGGAGACTGAGGCAGGGGAATTGCTTGAATCTAGGAGGCAGAGGTTGCAGTGAGCTGAGATGGCACACTGCACTCCAGCCTGGGCAACAAGAACAAAACACCATCCCTAAATAAATAAATAAATAAATAAATATAAAATAAAATAGCCAGGCATGGTGGAGCGTGCCTGTAGTCCCAGCTACTTGGGAGGCCGAGGCATCAGAATTACTTGAACCTGGGTGGCGCAGGCTGCAGTGAGCTGAGATGGTGCCACTGTCCTCCAGCCTGAAACTGAGGGAGATCGTGTCTCAAAAATAAAATAAAATAAAATAAAATAAAAAGAAATGAAGTTCTGGGTCAATGCTACAACATGGATAAACCTTGACAACCCCATGCTCAATGAAACAAGGTGGACACAAAAAGACATATAGGGTATGATTCCACTGACATAAGGTAATTGAGTAACCAAATGTATAGAGACCATATAATAGAGGTTACCAAAGGAGAGAAGGACAGGAGGAGAGGGGGACATAGGAAGTTATTGCTTAATGGTTACAGAGTTTCTGTTTCAGGTGATGAAAAAGTTTTGGAAATAGAGTGATGATGGTTGCACAATATTGTGAATGTAATTAATGCCACTGAATTATACACCTAAAAATGGTTAAAATGGCATTAAAAAAAAAAATACAGTATCTTGCTCTCTGGTCCAGGCTGGAGTGCAGTGGTACAATCATAGCTCACTGCAGCCTCAATCTCTCAGGCTGAAGAGATCCTCCTCCTGCCTCAGCCTCCTACAATTAGCTGAGACTACAGGTGAGTGCCACTACACCTGGCTAATTTTCTTGATTTTTAGTAGAAATGAGATCTTGCTGTGCTCTCCAGGCTGATCTGGAACTCCTGAGCTCAAGTGATCATCCCGCCTCCACCTCCCAAAGTGCTGGGATTACAAGTGTGAGCCATTGCACCCAGCTGCAAATTTTTAGTACATGCATTTTTACCGTATTACAAAAAAAAAAAAAGGAAAAAAGAATACTGAAGTTTATACCCTGGTCTCTTACCTTCTTCCAGTCTCTAGATCCTTGTCACATACATTAGCCTAAGTTTGCTCTATCATAAGCACTTATACGCCCCCTTTTTGGGTGTGTGTGTTTGTTTTTTGAGACGGAGTTTCTCGCTCTTGTTGCCCAGGTTGGAGTACAATGGCATGATCTCGGCTCACTGCAATCTCCACCTCCCGGGTTCTAGTGACTCTCCTGCCTCAGCCTCCTGAGTAGCTGGGATTACCAGCTACTGCGCCACCACGCCCAGCTAATTTTTGTATTTTTAGTAGAGATGGGGTTTCACCATGTTGGTCAGGCTGGTCTCGAACTCCCAACCTTAGGTGATCCGCCCGTCTCCACCTCCCAAAGTGCTGGGATTACAGGTATGAGCCACCACACCCGGCCTATACTCCCCATTTAAAACATAAAAAAACACCTCTTTGACTTTTCCCTTTTATAAGTCGCTTTAAGTCTATATCATACCCACCTGTGGGTGGCATAGCTTTGGTCTGAATACTGGCCCAATTGAGATATCTGTGTTCTCTATGGGACTATCGTGCTTGATGGATCGCTGTTCCTCGTCACCCCAATATCTGCTGCTGTGTGCCACATGACAAAATCCTTGTCTTTAAGTAGTTATCTACTTGGGAAAATATATTCAGGAGAACATTCAAGACAGTCTGCAACAGCGTTTCCCTAATGTCAGTTATTTGGATGCTGCCTTCCTATACTAGTATCTACAATGGTTAACATCTTCTTTAAATAGAACCATTTATTGGAAAAAATTTTTAATGTAAATAAGAAAACCAGTATTACCTGCCACAAATAACAAAGATAAACTGTCCAAAATCATGAATACAAAGCAGTTTAAGGTCTAGCTTTATATAATAATATTGCCCACTGAAAGCTTTGAGCCTAAAGTCTGATCTCTATCTAAAAGGGAAAGAAGAAAAAGTGAGGTTAAAGACATGAATATGAAATGAGGTTTTCTCCTGGCTGTAAGACTGAACAAGTGCAAGGGGCTTTCTCAATATGTGAGTGAATATAATTTGCGATATTATTTAATCAATTCTGAGATACTTTTCCCCCAATTTTATTACTTTTATTATTATTATTATTATTTTGAGACTGATTCTCACTCTGTCGCCCAGGCTGGAATGCAGTGACGCGATCTCGGCTCACTGTAACTTCTCCCTCCCAGGTTCAAGCTATTCTCCTGCCTCAGCCTCCCGAGTTGCTAGGATTACAGGCGCCCGCCACCACGCCCGGCCTTTTAAAATTTTTGGTAGAGACTGGGTTTTGCCCTGTTGGCCAGGCTGGTCTCGAACTCCTGACCTCAAGTGATCTACCCAAAGTGCTGGGATTACAGGCTTGAGCCACCGCGCCCGGCCTTTCCCCAAATTTTAATACTTTAAAATAGGGAACATTTTACAATCAACAGGTTGTGACAGGTTAATTAGCCGCGTTTTATCTTTGATAGGTAGCTCTAAAGTCAAGACAACTCGGGCAAGATCCCGGGCAAGATTCCAGCACTGCCTATTGTCATTTGTAGACCGGGGACAGGAATACCTATCTCACAGGCTGTTACACAATAGCGCCGGTGAAGCGCTTGTCACAAAGCCTGACCGAGGACAATCTCAAAAACGGAGATTCTGTTATTTAAATTGTTTATTTTTGTGCGCTAAGTTTCACATCAACCCAACTGTCTCTTGATAGGTTCCTACCAGGCACTAGAGATATGTTTTAGAAATTACTTATGATCGTAGAAGCCGCTGGAAGTCCATACACTCAATCTCATCGCTCTAGCGGAGCAAACAGCTGCGCTCCCGCCGGCCCAAGCTTCCGCAACTGCGTAGTCGGCGCTGTGACGTCCGGCGCGGCTCTGTGACGTCACGAATCGGTTCCCTGTAAGAGGGGAGGGCCTTCTTCTCCAGGGGAGGGCTACGTGTTGACGCCATACGCCAGGGCGGGGCCGAGAGTTTAGAGCCCCGGAGTGGGGTGTCGGCGCCTCATTCGGGTGGAGCTGAGCCGGAGACAGGTAACCTTGCGCTGTCGCTGCGCCCGTCTCAGTGCTGGGTAGCGCGGCGCTTGGCGGCCCGGGGTTGGAGATCGCGGTAAAGGGCGAGGCCGCCGCGCCCTTGGTGCTGCGGGTGCCGCGGTGACAGGGGAGTGGAGCTGGATGGAGTGGGGCTGACGGAGGGTGGTAGGAGGGACGGGACCTGATGGATGGCCGTGGTAGCCAATGGCGCCGCGGGGCCCGCCCGGCGGGCGGAGATTGGCGGGTACGAGCGCGCTCCGAGGTCGCGCGGGGCGCGGAGCGACGCGCCATTGGCGGTGGTAGAGCAAGGGGCGGGCGCGGCGGCGGATGTGAGGGAGAGGGCGGTGCGTCCGCAAGGGTGACCCCCAAGGTCGCCGCGGGCGTCACGTGGGCAGGCAGCTCTCCGGCGGCGTCCTTCCCGACCGGGACGCACTCTCCTTCCCGCCTGTGAGGACCGCGTCGCTTTGTCCGAAAGATAGTGTGGCCTGCTCGAGTCGCGTCGGAGCATCTAGCCTTGGGGTGGCCCTGGGTGGGACTGCCTGTTTAGATTACGGCGCAGACCTTGGCCCCGCCCCCACACCTGCTGCCCAAAGTTGGGACGAACAGATTGACTGAGATGAAGCTTGTTTTCCGTAGAAACATCTTTCAAGCACCTTTTTCCCTCGAAAATGTATCAGACCATGGATATGAGTTTTAACCTACTGAGATTTAATAGAAAACTTGCCGTGCCCTCGCCCTGACCCGAGTGCGTCCCACCTGCCATCCCCATCCCTTTGCCCAGAATATAGGACTTCGTGTTAGGGTTTCCTTGTGCCATGTCTTGCAGTCCGTACCCTGAGGCTGATTTCCAGGTACACTGCTCTGAACAGCTGGGTTTAGGATGGGTGGCATAGGATAAAGCCTTTTTGTATAAGGCAGCATTAGTTGCAACAAACTGTACTTTGCCGTGTAGACCTAGGATAGTATATACCACTATTGTAGTTTTGTAAATTAGCTGAGGACTGGATCTTGGAAAGTTGAATAAAGGTCACTGTATGCTCATTTTTTGTTGTTGTTGTCTTGTTTTGTTTGAGATGGAGTCTCACCCTGTCGCCCAGGCTGGAGTGCTGTGGCATGATCTCGGCTCACTGCAACCTCTGCCTTCCTGGATTCAAGTGATTCTCCTGCCTCAGCCTCCCGAGTAGCTGGTATTACAGGCACGCGCCTGGCTAATTTTTGTATTTTTAGTAGAGATGGGTTTTCACCACCTTGGCTAGGTTGTTCTCGAACTCCTGACCTCTGGTGAGCCACCCGCCTTGGCCTCCCAAGGTGCTGGGATTACAGGCGTGAGCCACTGCACCCGGCCCCTCATTATTTTTTTTTAAGCACACTTTTCACATTTCAGTTACTTTTTCTGTTTAAATAATATCTTTATTGGGATAAAATTCACATACCATGCAGTTCACCCATTTGACGTGCACAATTTCAGCCAGTCGTGGTGGGTCACGTTTGTAATCCCAGCACTTTGGGAGACTATGGAAGGAATATCGATTGAGCTCAAGAGTTCAAGGACACCACCCTTAGCAACCTAAGTGATACCCTGCATTTACCAAAAATAAAATTCTCAGGGTATGGTGGCATATACCGCATATACCTGTAGTCCCAGCTACTCAGGAGGCTGAGGTTGGAGGATGGCATGAGCCAGGGGAGGTCCAAGCTGCAGTGAGCCATTATTGCACCACTACACTCCAGCCTGGGTGACACAGTGAGATCCTGTCTCAACAAAAAAAACAAACCAGGTGCAGTGGCTCACACCTATAATCCTAGCACTTTGGGAGGCCAAGACAGGTGGATCCCCTGAGGTCAGGAGTTTGAGACAAGCCTGGCCAACGTGGTGAAACCCCGTTTCTACTAAAAATACAAAAGTTAGCAGGGCGTGGTGGCGTGGGCCGGTAGTCTCAGCGGGAGGCTGAGGCAGGAGAATCACTTGAACACAGGAGGCAGAGGTTGCAGTGAACCGAGATCACGCCACTGCACTACAGCCTGGGTGACAAAGGGAGACTCCAGGTCAAAAAAAAAAAAGGAAAGAGAAAACTACAGTATCATCTACTTTTTAGATTTTTAGGTAATTTTTATTTTGAGATCATTGTACAAATTATTGATAAATTTAAGAACAGTAAAATTTTAAGAAATTGTACATAAAAATTTATTCTATGCAGTCAAATAGTACAGAGAGATCCTGTGTTCCTTTCCCACTTCTCTAACATTGTGCAGAACTGTAGTAAATATCACAACCAGATGTTGACATTAGTAAAATTCAAGATACAGAATATTCCCATCATCACAAGGATCCCTTCCATTGCTTTTTTATAGCCACACCCACATCCCTCCCATTCCCAGTCTTTCAACTCCTGACAACCATTGATCTGTTCTCCATTTCCCTAATTTTGGCATATTAAGAATGCCAAATAAAGGGATTCATAGAGCCTTTTGGGATTGGTTTTTTCCACTCAGATTAATTCCCTGGAGAATCATCCAGGTTGTTGCGTGTACCAGTAGTTCATTCCTTGGCCAGGCACAGTGTCTCACGCCTGTAATCCCAGCAACTTTGGGAGGCTGAGGCAGGCAGATCGCTTGAGCCCAGAAGTTCAAGACCAGTCTGAGGAACATAGTGAGACCTCATCTCTACAAAAAAAAAAAAGAAAAAAGTAGCCAGATGCAGTGGTAAGTTCCTGTAATCCCAGCTACTCAGGAAGCTGAGGTGGGAGGATCGCTTGAGCCTGGGCTGTAGTGGCTGCAGTGAGCCAAGATCGCGTCACTGCACTCCAGCGTGAGTGACAGAGTGAGAACCTGTCTCAAAAAAAAAAAGAAAAAAAGAAAAGTACTTCATTCCTTTTTTTTTTTTTTGAGACGGAGTCTCGCTCTGTCGCCCAGGCTGGAGTGCAGTGGCGCGATCTCGGCTCACTGCAAGCTCCGCCTCCCGGGTTCACGCCATTCTCCTGCCTCAGCCTCCCGAGTAGCTGGGACTACAGGTGCCCACAACCGCGCCCGGCTAATTTTTTGTATTTTTAGTAGAGACGGGGTTTCACCGTGGTCTCGATCTCCTGAACTTGTGATCCACCCGCCTCGGCCTCCCAAAGCGCTGGGATTACAGGCGTGAGCCACTGCGCCCGGCCTACTTCATTCCTTTTTATTGAAGCTGGGCTATGGATGTACCACCGTTGGTTTATTTATCCATTAAAAGACATCTTTACTGTTTCCATTCTGTGGCTATTACAAATAAAGCTGCTACAAACCTTCATGTACAGGTTTTTATGTGAACATGAATTGACATTTCTCCAAGATAAATGCCCAGGAATACAATCACTAAGTCATAAGTCGTAGTGCATGTTTAGTTATTAACAAACAGCCAAACTGTTTTCCAGAGAGATTGTACTATTTTGCATTCACACTGGCACTGTATGATCTTGTTTCTCCACATACTTGCCAGCGTTTGGTGATGTTACTTTTTTTATTATAGCCATTCCATAGATGTGTAGTAATGTCTCTCTGTGGTTGTAATGGGCATTTTTCTGATGGCTAATGATGTTGAACATCTTTTCATGTGCTTATTTGACATCTGTCTATTCTCTCTTTTCTTGGAAAAGATAGGATCTTGCTATGTTGCCCAGGCTGGTCTTGAACTCCTGGGATAAACTGATCCTCCTGTCTTGGCCTCCCAAAGTGCTAGGATTTCAGGCATGAGCCACCATACCTGGCCCCTGTATACTCTTGGGTGAAATGTCTGTTCATATATTTTGTCCATTTTGTAATTAGATTGTTCAGTTTTTGTTAACTGTTGAGTTTTGAGAATTTCTAATGTATCCTAGATACCAGCGCTTTGTTGGATATGTAGTTTGCAGATATTTTCATCTTTGTTTGTTTGAGACGGAGTCTCGCTCTGTTGCCCAGGCTGGAGTGCAGTGGTGCGATCTTGGCTCACTGCAACCTCCGCCTCCTGGGTTCAAGCGATTCTTCTTTTTCAGCCTCCCAAGTAGCTGGGACTACAGCCACGTGCCACCACCCCCGGCTAATTTTTTTTGTATTTTTAGTAGAGACTGGCTTTTACTGTGTTAGCCAGGATGGTCTGGGTCTCCTGACCTCGTGATTGACACCCCCTCAGCCTCCCAAAGTGCTGGGATTACAGGCGTGAGCCACCACGCCCAGCCACCTTTCTTTATTATATTTATTTATTATTTTTGAGACAAGGTCTCACTCTGTCACCAGGCTAGAGTAGAGTGGCATAATCACAGCTCACTGCAGCTTCTACCTTCCAGGCTCAAGCAATCCTCCCATCTCAGCCTCCTGAGTAGCTGGGACTGCAGGCACGTGCCACCATGCCTGGCTGTTTTTTTTGTTTTGTTTTGTTTTTTTGAGATGGAGTCTCACTCTGTCGCCCAGGCTGGAGTGCAGTGGCGCGATCTCAGCTCACTGCAACCTCCGCCTCCCGGGTTCAAGTGATTCTCCTGCTTCAGCCTCCTGAGTAGCTGGGACTGTAGGTGCGTGCCACCACGCCCAGCTAATTTTTTTGTGTTTTTAGTAGAGACAGGGTTTCACCATGTTAGCCAGGATGGTCTCGATCTCCTGACCTTGTGATCCACTCACCTCGGCCTCCCAAAGTGCTGGGATTACAGGCGTGAGCCACTGCGCCTGGCTTGTTTTTGTTTTTGTTTTTTGAGACAGTCTCACTTTGTCGCCCAGGCTGGAATGCAGTGTTGTGATCTCAGCTCACTGCAACCTCCACCTCCCAGATTCATGTTATTCTTGCACCTCAGCCTCCTGAGTAACTGGGACTATAGGTGCCTGCCACCACACCTGGCGAATTTTTATTTTTTTAGTTGAGATGGGGTTTCACCATGTTAGCCAGGCTGGTCTCAAACTCCTGACTTCAAGTCATCTGCCCGCATCTGCCTCCCAAAATGCTGGGATAACAGGTGTGAGCCACCGGGCCCAGCCACCTGTCTTTTTTTTTTTTTTTTTTGGGACAGAGTCTCGCTTTGTTGCCCAGGCTGGAGTGCAGTGGTGCGATCTCGGCTCACTGCAAGCTCCGCCTCCCGGGTTCACGCCATTCTCCTGCCTCAGCCTCCTGAGTAGCTGGGACTACAGGCGCCTGCCACCGCGCCTGGCTAATTTTTTTGTATTTTTAGTAGAGACGGGGTTTCACCGTGGTCTCGATCTCCTGACCTTGTGATCCGCCCGCCTCAGCCTCCCAAAGTGCTGGGATTACAGGCGTGAGCCACCCCGCCCGGCCCTGTCTTTTTTTTTTTTTTTTTTTTTTTTTAGGGGGGATGGAGTTTTGCTGTTGTTGTGCAAGCTGGAGTGCCATGGCATGATCTGAGCTCACTGCAACCTCCACCTCCCGGGTTCAAGTGATTCTCCTGCCTCAGCCTCCCAAATAGCTGGGATTACAGGCATGCGCTGCCACGCCCGGCTAATTTTGTATTTTTAGTTGAGACAGGGTTTCTCCATGTTGGTCAGGCTGGTCTCAAACTCCCAACCTGGGGTGAACTGCCCGCCTCAGCCTCCCAAAGTGCTGGGATTACAGGCATTTTTTTTTTCTTTTCTTTTCTTGTATATAATGCACTATTTCTCTCTGGCTTCCTTCAAGGTTTTTTTTGTTGTTGTTGTTTTTTGGGGGGGGTTTGTATCGAGTTTTCTGAATTTGTTTATGATGTGTCTTGGTGTGCATTTATTTGGGTTTATTCTGCATGGGGTTCTTTATGCCTTTTTGCCAAATTTGGGAGATTTGTAGCCATTATTTCTTTGAATGTTTTTCCAGCCCCTTCTTATGCCTTCGTCTGGGACTCCGATGACATAAATATTAGATCTTTTGTTATTTTCCTGAGGCCTTGTTCTGTCTTCAAGTACAGTGATTTCCTCTGTCTTCTTTATTCTGCCATTTAACCCATGCTTAAGTTTTTTTTCTTTTGCTTAGTGCATTTTTCAGTTCTGAAATGTCTATTTTATTCTCTACATCTTCTCTTTGCTGAAACTTTTTCATTTGTTTCAAGCATGTTCATAGTTGCTCGTGGAAGCATTTTGAGGATGCCTCTTTTAGAATCTTTGTCAGATAATTCTAAGTCTGTGTCATCTTGGTATTGGTGTCTGTAGATTGTCTTTTTTTTTTTTTTTTTTTTTTTGAGACGAAGTTTCTCTCCGTCGCCCAGGCTGGAGGAGTGCAGTGGCGCAGTCTCGACTCACTGCAAACTCCTGGGTTCAAGAGATTCTCCTGCCTCAGCCTTCCAAGTAGCTGGGATTACAGGCGTGTGCCACCATGCCAGGCTAATTTTTGTGTTTTTGTAAAGATGGGGCTTCACCATGTTGGCCAGGCTGGTCTTGAATTCCTGACCTCAAGTAATAACACCCACCTCAGCCTCCTGAAGTGCTGGGATTACAGCTGTGAGCCACCACCCCCAGCCAAGATGATCCTGGCCCTTGATGTAAAGAGTGATCTTTGACTTACAACCTGGACATTCTGGGTGTTATGTTATGGACTCTTGATCTTGTTTAAATCTCTAAGTAATGCAGGCTTCCTCTGCTGGGGCAGGGAGGGGCTGCTTCCTCATTGTTGCTGGGTAGGGTGTCTGGGGGAAGGGATTCCTTGTTACTGCTGTATGGCTGTAAGAGTTCCCCATTAGGCCTTGGTGATATCACTCTGCCTGGGAAGGGAGGGGTGCTGCTTCATTACTGCTGGATGGGATTGAAATCCAGACTCCCTGCCTGGTCTCCACTGACTTATCAGGGAGTGAGTTGCGGAGGACTCATTACTCACCAGGTGGGGATGAAAGTCCCTGATCTCTATTCTGACATCAGCTGAGTGGAGTGAGGAAGTTTCCTGTGGAGTTTGGCTGCAGTAGAGCAATTGTTCTTTAAAACTTTAAAAGTGTTCCATCTTGCTGCTCTTTTCCTGGTCCTTTGGCTAGAGAGAACAGGTTTCTGTTTGTAGTTTTCTTTGTCTATACCTATTGGCATTTCTGGATTGTAGGCTTCTCCAGTACCTAGGTCTGAGACATATGAAGCAAAAAGAAAATCAAGGACTCAGTGCTCGGCCAGGTGTGGTGGCTCATACCTATAATCCTAGCATTTTGGGAGTCCAAGATGGGCAGATCACTTGAGGTCAGGAGTTCGAGGCCACCTTGGCCAACATGGGGAAACTGTCTCTATAAAAAATACAAAAATTAGCCACGCATGGTCATGTGTGCCTGTGGTAGTCTCGGCTACTTGGGGGACTGAGGTAGGAGAATTATTTGAGCCCGGGAGGTCCAGGCTGCAGTGAGCCGAGATCATGCCACTACACTCTAGCCTGGGCAACAGAGCAAGACCCTGATAAAAACAACAACAACAACAACAAAAAACTCAATCCTCTTTCCTTGGGTCCTCTGGTTCCTAGCCAGTCTGCTTCCTTCTCTCCACCCTTCAGAGTCTTGTTTTGTCTTAAATGTAGTACCTCGTGTTTTTAGCTATATTTAGCAGGAAACAGACCTTTTATATATGCTTTAATAAGATGTTGAAAAATTGTCCTGCTTTCCATAAAGATTTAATATCAATACCTTTTAAAAGTGCCTCTTTATGTACACCCTCCCCTGTCAACCTATTTATACCACTTCAGTCATGGGCATCTCTGATGCCATGGGACCACATCTCGGGGAAGGGGCAGAACAGTCTTCAGACCTATATACTGAAGCATACTCAGGGATCTGATCAGAGAGGTGTCAGTCACTACCAGTGGTGACGGCCCATGATTGGTGAGCTAAAAAAGCTTCTGTGCTAAATGATGGAGACAGCCTACTAATGTTTTGGAAGTTACCAGTTGACCACCACTCCAAATTAGCTAATGTTTAGGTTTAAATATCTTGGAAACTTGAACTTTTTTTTTTTTTTTTTTTTTTTTTTTGAGGCAGAGTCTTGGTCTGTCGCCCAGGCTGGAGTGCAGTGGCGTGATCTCAGCTCACTACAAGTTCCGCCTCCTGGGTTCATGCCATTCTCCTGCCTCAGCCTCCTGAGTAGCTGGGACTACAGGTGCCTGCCACCACACCCGGCTAATTTTTTGTATTTTTAGTAGAGATGGGGTTTCATCGTATTAGCCAGGATGGTCTCGATCTGCTGACCTCGTGATTCGCCCGTCTCGGCCTTCCAAAGTGCTGGGATTACAGGCGTGAGCCACCGTGCC
The DNA here is from genome assembly GCF_043159975.1 of Macaca nemestrina. Classification (NCBI taxonomy): domain Eukaryota; kingdom Metazoa; phylum Chordata; class Mammalia; order Primates; family Cercopithecidae; genus Macaca; species Macaca nemestrina. The sequence continues at coordinate 115,030,076 of NC_092128.1, forward strand.
CGGCCAGAAACTGGAACTTTTTATATCACTAGTTTGCCTTTTCTTTTCTGCACACACTATATATATATATAGAGAGAGAGAGAGAGTGTTTTTTTGAGACGGAGTCTCACTCTGTCGTCCAGGCTGGAGTGCAGTAGCGAGATCTCAGCTCACTGCAGCCTCCACCTCCCAGGTTAAAGCGATTCTCCTACCTCAGCTTCCCAGGTAGCTGGGACTACAGGCGCCCGCCACCATGCGACGCAACTCATTTTTCTGTAGTTTTAGTAGAGGCGGGGTTTCACCATGTTGGCCAGGCTGGTCTCAAACTCCTGATCTCAGGTGATCCACCCACCTTGACCTCCCAAAGTACTGGGATTACAGGCATGAGCTACTATACCCAACCATTTCTTTAGTCGTAGATATATCTTCAAGTTTTCAAAGTGCTTTCATATTTGTGTTACAGTTACAAAAAGACATTATGAGGAGGTTAGGAGTAATTACTGTCTCTACTTTATGGCCCAGGAAAGCTCACATGGTGACTTGGTGTCACGAGGCCTCTGTACTTGCAGGCTCAGTAATTGTTTCCACTAGCAACCGAAAAAAACTTTACAGTTTAAAAGTAATCCTCACTACTTCCCTGTCCCTCAGCTTTTGTGTAATGAGGTGTCACTAGTGAAAGATACTAAATTCTTTGAGATTCTCAGCCAATAAGGGAGAATTGATAGCTGTACTCTGTATATGAGTTCTTTGTATTACTACTAAAAAATAATTGCAGGCATGAGATAACAGCCATAGGTTTGTAGCGAATGTTGTGTTCATGATTCATCAGAAAGATTGAGTCCGAAACTGAAAAAAAGAAAGTGGATGAGTTGTCCTTTAAAATGGTTGCCAGCTAACACTCATAGGGTATAAGGATCATATAATGATGTGTCGTTTTTTTTCTCTCAAAGACTCATTTGCTGAGAAACAGCAGACTGTTTTTGCTCGGTCTTGCCTTTTTAATTACCCCTCTACCTAGCCAACGTCATATTGATAGGCGTCAGTAGTCGGTTTATTTCCCTCATTCTTTGTGCCCTGGGATAGGGTGCCTCCTGCCCAACTGGGGAAATTCAAGGCATAGACCTCAAAGGCTTCGTGTTTCAGACAGAACCCTATTTAAGTATATCATTTCCTAAGGGCAGGGCATTTAACACCTGAAAACTAATTTTCCTTCGGTTTTTACTTTTTTTCTTTTTACAACTTACTTTTCCCAAATGTATGTGTTTATTCTTGTATCTTGAAATTAATGAATTACAACTTGTATCATTTTCATGTGCAGTGATAAGTTCAGTTACATTTTTTCTTACACATTTAAAAAAATAACTTTATTGAGACGTAATTCACATACCATACAATTCACTCATTTAAATTGTAAGGCGAACGTTTTTCAGTATATTAGAGGATTGTGACACCATCAATACAATCTAGTTTTAGAGCATTTTCATCCTCTCCTCCCAAAAAGAAAGCCCTGTATCCACTGAGTCACTCATCCTCCTCTCATTCCTCTGCCCCAGCCCCGGGCAACCACTAATCTACTTTCTCTCTGTATAGATTTGCCTATTCTGGAATGTGATATTATTATAGGTATATAGGTTTTTGTCCATGATTCCTGGTTATAACTCCCATAGCTCTTGTTATTTCCTAAGTGACTAAAATAAGCTTGTATTTTGTTAAAGTATTTATCCTTGGTTCCTGAAGTAGCTTCCAAACAGCTTCAGAGTGATAAAGGTGAAAGACAGTCTTTCGTTATAATGTTGGGGTGCTTTAGGCCCCAGAAGCAGGCCTGTGGCACTCCTTTCACCTGCTGCTTTTTCTCCCCGAGGGAGGCCATAGAAACTAAAAATATACTCTAATATTCCCCCACTGTTCTGTCTTGGAGCCGGCCATAAAGAAATTCTCTGACCTACCTTGTCTGATTGTAGGTCACAAGACACCCACTTCAGGAGTCCTGCCTCACACGCACAGGAAGGAATCCTGCACAGAGAGACCAAGAAGAATCTGAACAAACAGGCCTGTCTGGGTTTCCCCACTCAGTCTGTTGGTATTAGATCATACCCTTTTTGTCTGATCACGTATCTACGTGGTTATCTATGCTTCAGTCATGTGTATCCAAAGAAGTCTCCATAAAAGGCCCAAGATAATGGGGTACAGAGAGCTTCTGGATAGCTGAACATGTGGAGACTCCTGGAGGGTGGGATGCCTGGGGAGGGTATGGAAACTCCGTATCCCATCCTACACCTTGACCTGTGCAACTCTTAATCCACATCCTATGTTATATTCTTTGAAAAAAACAGTAGATGTAAGTAAGTATTTCCCTGAGTTCTTAGAAATTTATTGAACCAAAGGAGGGGGTCATGAGATCTCCAGTTTCTAGCTGGTTGGCCAGAAGTACAAGTAAGACAACTGGGGGCTTGCTATTACATCGGAAATAGGGGGCAGCCTTGTGGGATTGAGCTCTTGACCTGTGGTATCTGATGCCATCTCCAGGTAGGTAGCAGCAGACTTGAATTGCTTATTGGTAGGGAGAATTCCTCATACATTTAGTCACAGAAATCTTCTGTGTTGATTGTTGTGCGAGAGCAGAGGAATAGACTCATAATGTCTTTTGCATCTGCTTCTTTTTACTGAGCATAATGTTTTCAGGGTTCCTCCAGGTGGAGCATGCGCCAGCACTTCTTAGTTTTCATTGCAGAATGCTATTATATTCTATAGATATAACATGTTTTGCTTATCCATTCATCAGTGATGGACATTTGAGTTGTTTCTACTATTTGACTTTTACCAATAATGCTGCTATGGGCATTTGTGTACAAGTTGTTTGTGGACGTACATTTTCATTTATCTTGATTATATATCTAGGAGTGGAATTGCTGAGTTATATGGTAACTTTATGTGTTTATTGGCTATTAGTATATCTTATTTGGAGAAATGTCTATTCAAATCCTTTGCCTACTTTTTGATGGAGTTGTTTTTTTTACTGTTGCATTGTAAGAGTTCTTTATATATTCTGTATGTAAGTTCCTTATCAGATAATTGCAAATATTTTCTCCCATCTATATCATTTCTTTCTTAATAAGTTATTTGAAGCACAAAAGTTTTTTTTTTTTTTTTTTTGCTTATTTTGAGACAGAGTCTCACTCTGTCAACCAGGCTGGAGTGTGGTGGTGTGATCTCAGCTCACTGCAACCTCTGCCTCTTGGGTTCAAGGAATTCTCCTGCCTCAGCCTCCCGAGCAGCTGGGACTACAGGCGTGTATGACCACGCCCAGCTAATTTTTGTATTTTTAGTAGAAATGGGGTTTTGCCATGTTGGCTAGGCTGGTCTCGAATTCCTGACCTCAAGTTATCCACCTGCCTCAGCCTCCTAAAATGCTGAGATTACAGGCGTGAGCTACCGCTCCTGGCCAAGTTTTTTATTTTGATGAAATCCAATTTGTGGGTTTTATTTTGTTGTTTATACTGGTGGTGTCATAACTAAGAATCCATTGCTTGAACCAAGGTCACAAAGATTTACTTCATGGAAGTTATAAAACTTCTAAGTATCTTATAGTTTTATCTCTTACACTCAAGACTTTGATCAATTTTGAATTTTGTATATGACTGTGTGACTTCATTCTTCTTTACACGTGGAGCTCTAGTTGTCCCAGCACCTTCATTTGAAAAGACTGTTCTTTTCCTCACCGAATGGAGTTGGCACCCATTTAAATAGAAATATTCTTTTAAACCAAGTTTGTCCAACCTCCAGCCCATGTGGCCCAGGACAGTTTTGAATGTGGCCCAACACAAGTTCGCAATCTTTGTTAAAACATTATGGATGTTTTTGCAATTTTTTTTTTGTAAGCTCATCAGTTGTCGTTAGTGTTAGTGTATTTTATGTGTGGCCCAAGACAATTCTTCCAGTGTTGCCCGGGGAAGCCAAAATATTGGACATTCCTGTTTTAAACCAAAATTCAAAACACTTAGATATTTTGGACAGCTCAGAGGCACTTTCAGAAAAAGCGTTTTAAACAATTGAATGTCTCTACCAAATAACATACTATTCTTAAAGTTGACTTAGTATCAGTTACAGAATTCTAAGTTGAATTTCAAGACCTAATGTTGACTGGCCTGCAGTTTTCCTTCTTCTTGTATTTAATATATTTTGTTTGTTTTTTATTTTTTTAGAGATAGGGTCTCGCTCTGTCACCCAGGCTGGAGTGGAGTGGCACGATCATAGCTCACTGAAGCCTGACCTCCTGGGCTCAGGCGATCCTTCCACCTCATCCTCCTGGGTAGCTGGGACTACAGACATGTGCCACCATACCCTGATAGCTTTTAAATTTTTTGTGGAGACGTGGTTTCACTACCAGGCTGGTCTCAAACTCCTGGCCTCAAACAGTCCTTAAGCCTTGGCATCCCAAAGTGCTAGGATTATAGGCATGAACCACTGTGCTTGGCTTTTAATATCTTCTTATGCCATTTTATGTAAGAGAGAAAGGTGAAGAATGGGTATTTACCAGAATTGGAAATTTGCGTTAGTGTTGGCTCTGTGGGTCTGTCAGAGTGTGGACAGCAAACAGCTGTCCTGGCTGTTCCTGGGTGGAGTTGGGGATGTTGAGCCATCTGCTGAAGGGCACCTCTTCCCATGAGTCATCTTAAAGAAAGTTTAAAAATCTCAGCTGGGCATGATGGCTCATGCCTATAATATCAGCACTTTGGGAGGCCGAGGCAGGCAGATCACAAGGTCAGGAGTTTGAGACCAGCCTGGCCAACATAGTGAAACCCTGTCTCTACTAAAAATACAAAAATTCGCCAGGTGTGGTAGCACGCACCTGTAGTCCTAGCTACTCGGGAGGCTGAGGCAGGGGAATTGCTTGAACCCGGGATGGAGAGGTTGCAGTGAGCCGAGATCACGCCACTGTACTCCAGCCTGGACTACAGAGCGAGACTCCATATCAAAAAAAAAAAAAATCTAGCTGTCCTGGCAGCTCTGCTGGGCAGCACTTAACTGTTTGTCAGATTCAGTGATTGTGGATAGCAAAATGTCATGATTTACTTAAACAGGATCATGTTGAAGGGGGCACTTTGGGAAGAACAGATGAAATGGGTGTTTTACAGTTGTCAGTTCGGTGCCTGTTAATTGGGCTGTTGCAGCAACTGAATACTGATAGTTAATGAGGTGATGCTATTGTTTTCTGGGAGAAACCCAACCCAGAGGCAATTGGGTGTTTAATGTTGCCTAGATAATGACATTAAAGGAAAAAAATGAGCATTTTCCTTTGAGCCTGAGAAATTAAAAAAAAAAAAAAAATAGCATAAAACGAAGCAACAGTAGTATTTTTGCTGTCAATGTTAGGGCTCCTTGTTTCCCTTAAATATATCAGTGGAAAAAGTTGGAGTGTAGTTGGAGGTAGGAAGAACTACTGAATTAACTTAAAGGCCGGGCGCGGTGGCTCAAGCCTGTAATCCCAGCACTTTGGGAGGCCGAGACGGGCGGATCACGAGGTCAGGAGATCGAGACCATCCTGGCTAACACGGTGAAACCCCGTCTCTACTAAAAAATACAAAAAACTAGCCGGGCGAAGTGGCGGGCGCCTGTAGTCCCAGCTACTTGGGAGGCTGAGGCAGGAGAATGGCGTGAACCCGGGAGGCGGAGCTTGCAGTGAGCTGAGATCCGGCCACTGCACTCCAGCCTGGGCGACAGAGCATGACTCCGTCTCAAAAAAAAAAAAAAAAAAAAAACTTTTGATTTTTAAAGTAAAAACCCAGGAGTAAAAATTGCATTCCCTAATTATATCCAGAATATATTGCTTGTTTACCTTTAATTTGTAAGGAGCAAGTTTTTGTTTGTGTTGTTTGTTTTTAAAGAATATGTTCTGCTGTTTCCTCTTGCTGACCTATCTCTTCTCAGTGGAACAGGCCAGAGATGAATGCAGGACACTCTGAGCCCTCTCTCGGTGTCCCTAATGTGTATCCTGAGCATATTTGGGCCAAGAGGAAGGTTCCAATAAATAATATAGAAGATATTTTATGTAACAATTCACACTATGTTTCAGAGCTTGGATTTCCTTCGGGTAGGTGTGGACACGGGGTATAGTTCCAACTTTACAACCCGGGCGCCTGCTTTGAGACAAATTCATGAGCAACCATGTAGGCCAGCAAGCACCTTTCTTCCCACAGGCAGCGTCCTTGTGAACTTTCCTCTTGGATCCTGACTCTGCTGCTAGTAGCCTGTGACCTTGGATGAAATGTAAGGGAATGGAAACTGAAGCTATCTGTAAAGTGAAAGAGCTGATGCCTGCCTTACAGGGAACCTCTGGGTTTATGCATGAGTCAGATGTGTGGAGTTACTCACCATGGAGGACCCAGGGCAGGCAGGCATTATTGAACTGCTCCATGTGCTCTTTTCAATCTTTGCAGGGCCCACCCACGTCTCCCTTGCTCAGACCTGGCTCCCCATGGCTTATGAAAGGGGGCTGAGTGCAGGAGGTGGTGGGTGGGACACTGGACATCCCTCTGTGGCTTTTCCTTACCCTTCCTAGTACCATGAGATTCTGGCTCTTCCCATCTCTGTTTCCGCCTGTGGGTCCTGCCACATGCAGTGCCGCCTCTTCCCTCCTTCCCATCCATGTCCTTTTACCCTGAGACGCACCCACCTGGAAGGAGCCCATCCTTTCACAGGTCTGCTGGATATTCTGCGCCTCTAAAGTACTCAGTGTTTCCTCTGCAATCTTTTCTCTGTTGTTTTCCCTCTGCTCAAGGGTGAATTGAGAGTAAGGAAAGTATTTTTCTAATTTCTTTGTATGTTCCGTAATATCGTAAGTACAGCAGGTACTCAGTAATTTCTGGACAGATTAGAAATGTTTTTCTTATTCTGCAATTAATCCTAATTCTAAATCCTTGTTGCCTTTTTTCTAATTGTTTTATATATATAATATGTAAATTTAAAGAACATGGTATATTTTATCATCTCAGCCCTTAAACTAGATTTTATTTTTTTTATTTATTTTTTTTTGAGACAGAGCCTCACTCTGTTGCCAGGCTGGAATACAGTGGTGCAATCTCAGTTCACTGCAGCCTCCGCCTACCGGGTTCAAGCAGTTTTCCTGCCTCAGCCTCCCAAGTAGCTGGGTCTACAGGCGTGCACCACCACACCCAACTAATTTTTGTATTTTTAGTAGAGATGTAGTTTCACCATGTTGGCCAGAATGGTCTCGATCTCCTGACCTCATGATCCACCCGCCTCGGCCTCCCAAAGTGCTGGGATTACAAGCGTGAGCCACTGAGTCTGGCCAAGATTTAAATTTTTAAGTGAAGATGGTAATATTTGCAACTGTACACTAACCTTCCTTGGGCTAGCACAGGCATCCTGTATTAGTCGGTGCAAGAGTGTGTGTGAGTTTCACACAGTCACGGCTCTGCTGTGCTCTCAGGCACATGAACTGGTGGCACTGAGCAGGTAGTATTCTTGTGAATGTATTTATAGGCCAGGGTCTTTCTCCTCAACAGTTAAGAGTTGAACAAGTTTTGTTTTTTTGTTTTTTGTTTTTTTCTAGTAGCTTTTTAAAAAAAATTATCCTTTCTCTAGAGCATCAGGATCTAGTAGCCTTGTCTTAAATGCTCATTTTTAAAATCTTTCTTTCTTTTCTTTTTTTTTTTTTTTTTTTTATACAGGCAGTTGTGAAAAACTTCAGGACAAAAATGTTTCATTTAAGGACTTGTGCTGCTAAGTTGAGGCCGTTGACGGCTTCCCAGACTGTTAAGACATTTTCACAAAACAGACCAGCAGCAGCTAGGACATTTCAACAGATTCGGTGCTATTCTGCACCTGTTGCTGCTGAGCCCTTTCTCAGTGGGACTAGTTCGAACTATGTGGAGGAGATGTACTGTGCTTGGCTGGAAAACCCCAAAAGTGTACATAAGGTAAGGCTCGCAGGGCCGTGGGTCTACCTCATGTTGGTGCGTTGGCCTGTTCCTGACTGGTCACCAGGTAAGTGTGTGCGTCCTGAGGAGTCAGCGGGCAGGCAGGCAACTGAAGCGCCGTACCAACCACCACATCTATATCGGACCCAGCATGGCCCCAGCAGAAGCCATGGTCCCTGGATTGGCGTCCAGCGGTAGACATTGCACTTAACTCTGCGAGGATGTGAAGAAGCATGTGTGTGACCCTCCAGAATCTCCGCAAGGGCTGCTTCAGGATGAAGCCTCTGAAGAAAGAAGAAAAAAAGAAAGAACGTGTGTGGAAAAGAGCAGGACCTTAGGAAGCTCCTCCATTCTGTCTGGAGAGGATACTTTCATATGTAACATGCCTTAGTCACCTCATGTAATTTCTGTATGAATGGCCTTTTAGATCATTATGTTCCTATTTTTTTCCTGTTTGTTTCTAACTTCTCTGTATTACATATAAGGGCATTTTCTAAACTTTTCACCACATGATTGCTGATGTAAGTCATGTCTTGTTTTTTTTGTTTGTTTTGTTTTTGTTTTTGTTTGTTTTGTTTTGTTTGAGACAGAGTCCCACTGTTGTCCAGGCTGGAGTGCAGTGGATCTCAGCTTGCTGCAACCTCCGCCTCCTGGGTTCAAGAGATTCTTGTGCCTCAGCCTCCCGAGTAGCTGGGACTACAGGCACACGTCACCGCGCCTGACTAGTTTTTGTATTTTTAGTAGAGATGGGATTTTACTCTCTTGGCCAGGCTGGTCTCGAACCCCTGGCCTTAAGTGGTCCACCCATCTTGGCCTCCCAAAGTACTGGGATTACAGGCATAATCCACCATGCCTGGCCAAGTCATGCCTTGTGACAGAATTCCTTTATTCTATTTTGAGCCAGTGAATATTTATAGGTTTTGCTAACCATTCCTTGATTTTCAGGGAAAGCAGCCAGCCTCCTGAAGGAATTGGGAAAGCAGCATAGTATAGTAATAAGAGGGTGGGTCCCAGCGTTTCTGAGCTCCTGTGCCTCATCTGTAAGAGGTTGGGAGAATGAAAGGAGGTAGCATGAGCAAGGCACTCAGCTTGGAGGCCGTGCCTAGCCAACATTGCTTATCTTCACTGTGAATTTGGCTTTTTTTCCTACTCTTGAATCTTGGGGGCTTATCGCCAAAAGGTAGTCTGCTTCCACTGGGCTCCTGTTAACAAGCTTTCCCTTTAAGTATTAGTGACACTTAGGAATTGTTTTTTTTAAATTTAGCTAGGTGTGATGGCACATGCCTGCAGTTCCAGCTACTCCACAGGCTGAGGCGGGAGGATCGCTGAAGCCCAGAAATTCGAGGTTACGGTGTGCTATGATGGTGCCACTGTACTCCATCCTGGGCAACAGAGGGAGAGCCTGTCTCTAAAATTTAAAAAAAAAAAAAAAAAAAAAAGGTGCAGGGGGGGCGTATATTCCTGTGACTGCTGGGCCACCAGGTCCCATTTTTTCAGGAATGCCGCTTTGTCTCAGCCTTATTGCCCAGCAGTGGTGGGACTCTAACCCAATCCTTCCCCGTTTCCATGGCAACCTAGGAGCAGCATTGCTTCCTGGGCAAGGTGAGACCTGGTTTTCTGTAAGAAATCTGTAGTTTATTTCCCTAGTCTGTAAACAAATTACCCAAAAGAAGTGCTGTGTGAAACTGGCCCCTGCTTTTAATGTCATGGATGTTACTGAAGACTGTGGTTGCAGATTGTGGCAGATTTCACACACACACACACACGACTACAGCTGTAGATTATATCTAGAATAAAACTGAGCCCTGAGGTTTCAGAATCAAGGACTGTTATGTGCACAGGCCTATTCTTTTACCTTCCTTTTCTCAAACATAACCTTTTCTTGGAACCAACCAAGTTGTTTTCAGTGATGTTAGGATTTGGAGTCAGTAGCTCCTAAATGACAGTGCCTAGTGTCTGAAAGGTGAAGAGCACCTGGCTGAGACTGCATGTCCTTGTGAAGGTTTGGTCCTCAATGATTCGTGGGTAAGAGGTGCACTCTGTGAGCGGTGTGGCCACAGTGCTGTGGACACTGGGCCTGCTGCCATCATAGCTGCTCCTGCTGGAAGCCTTTGAAGATGGTTTTTGTAGGGGCATGCTGGCTTTATGTCTTTATGCCTGTTTCTGTTGCCAGGAATCTCCAGGGGGCACCGTGTGGTACTCACATGCATGCTCTACTCCTCCCTGCTTGTAGAGGGGAGGGGACAGGATGGTTAAATCAGTGGGCGTGCCCTCCAGCAATCCCGGTTGTCATCTGGCAGGGACTTCACTCCTCTGCCATCCCAGACGACAAGGTGGGTCCTCTTTAAGTTGAATTAGGCCCAGTATGTGGTGTGTGCATGTTTTTCTTTCTTTTTCTTTTCCTTTTTTTTTTTTTTTTTGATACGGAGTCTCACTCTGTCACTCAGGCTGGAGGGCAGTGGTGCGATCTCGGCTCACTGCAACCTCTGCCTCCCAGGCTCAAGTGATTCTCCTGCCTTTAGCCTCCTGAGTAGCTGAGATTACAGGCCTGTGCCACCACGCCTGGCTAATTTTTGTATTTTTAATAGAGACGGGATTTCACCATGTTAGTCAGGCTGGTCTTGAACTGCTGACCTCATGATCCACCTGCCTTGGCCTCCCAAAGTGCAGGCGTGAACCACAGAGCCTGGCTGTGTGCATGTTTTTCAAGGGAGATAATCCATAACTTCTGTCCAATTTTCAAAGCATCTGTCACCCATGAAAGGTTAGGATCCATAGCCTTAGAGCTATTTTACTTTATTTGTGCTCTTATTTTAGAACACATAGATTAAATAGAGATAATAATGTTTAAATAGAGATAATACAATTAGAAGTGCTGTAGGATTTAGATAGATCATCTATCTCATCTTCTGCTTAAACATCAGAAATGTCCTGAGGTCAGATTCCGTACTTATTTTCGGAGAGCTTAACGGGGCCTGCAAGGACTAAACTCATATACAGCAAAAAAGGAACAAACTCAACATCTTCCCCTCCTGCCCTTTGGCACACTTTCCCATTGTTATTTTTATTTTTATTTATTTTATTTATTTATTTGTTTTTTTTGAGACGGAGTCTCACTCAGCCCAGCCTGCACTCACGCCCAGACTGGAGTACAGTGAGGTGATCTCTGCTCACTGCAACCTCCACCTCCTGTTTCAAGTGATTCTCGTGCCTCAGTCTCCCGAGTAGCCGAGATTACAGATACATGCCACCACACCGGGCTAATTTTTGTATTTTAGTAGAGACGGGGTTTCACCATGTTGGCCAGGCTGGTCTCAAACTCCTGACCTCAATCAGTCTGCCCACCTCCGCCTCCCAAAGTACTGGGATTATAGGTGCGAGCCACTGCACCCAGCCCCATTGTTACTTTTACATCTGTGTTACAGTGTTTCTAAGCATACATAGCAGTAGAGAGAAGAGTAGATGATAAACCTTGTGAGGAGACTGGTCACGCAGCTTCAACAGCTGTCCACCTTTTGCAGGTATTTTAAAAATCTGTTCCTTACCCCAGTGACTTTTTTATTTGTTGGTTTGTTTGGGGTTTGAGGAGTAGACACTGGAGTATTTTAAGGCAAATTCCAGACCTGTGTCATTTCTGGCATATATGCATCAGTGTAACTAACTGATAAGTAAATGTTTTCATAACCACGCCCAACAAACTTTAACAGGCTAATCCTCTAATATAATTTTTTCTCAGTCTATGTTTAAATATTTACTCTTCTCTTAAAGCTGTCCTTTTACATTTGTTTTGTTTTGTTTTTTAATTTTTATTTTACTTATTTTTTTACATTTGGTTTTATACTTTATAATTGGTTGTTGTAGTCCTTATTTTTAATTTAATTTATTTTTTAATTTAAAACTTTTTAACATAAGTAGGAGTCATGCCTGTAATCCTTACACTTTGGGAGGCTCCAGCCTGGGCAACATGGCGAGACCTTGTCTCTATTAAAAATAAAATAGAAAATGTTTTAAAAAATAAAAAAATGTAAATAGAGACGGAGTCTCTCTATGTTAACCAGACTGGTCTTGAACTCCTGGGCTCAAGCAATCCTCCCACCTTGGCCTCCCAAAGTTCTGGGATTACAGACGTGAGCCACCACACCCAGCCTCTTAAAAAAAACTTTTACTCTTAAAATGCTTAACTGTTATGAAAATTATATTTGTGGTAAAATATTTTGGCAAATCAGAGCTGCAAGTACCTTTTTTACCCTAAACCCACTCCCCAGAGCAGTATCTGGTTAACTAGCTGACCTGGGTCTGTCTCTGTGGTGGGACCATCTGCCATCTCCTTTTTGTTCCTACCTTTGGTTCTATCCTAGACTTTTGTCTCTGTTATAGTCTGGCATTTGTGTTCCTCACTGATCCCTCTTAAGAAGCTTCAGCAGTGGGCTGGGCTGTCAGCATATGAAGCCTTCCTCATTAGGGTCTCAGCACGTTTGAGGTCACATCAAATGGTGACATCTTACCTTTATTTGTGTCTTTAAGACACAGTCAGAGCTAAGTTATCCTTGTTAATAATGTTTAAGACAAACAGGTAATTAAGAACTGCTAAGCCCCCATGAGTCTGGGTGTTGGTCTCATTTTGTTTTGTAGGGACAGGTGCCCACTTATAGCTGTAGCATAATGTTAAGTTCCTTGTAATGCATCTGCCAGGTTCTGGCCCTGCTGAGGAAGAGCCAGGATTAGGTCCTGAGGGAGTGGAAGGAGCTGGGGCCTGTTCTTCTCCCAACAGTGCCTACAGCGGCTGCCTTGAGGGTGCCATCATTGGCCCTGCTTTTCTTCTAGGCCCTCTTAGCCATTTGGCTTTCCCACAGCTTGCTTTGTACCTCCGGGCTCTTCCTCTGCTCTATGCCTTCCTCTGCCCTGCCCATCTCCCTAAAGCCTGCCTCCCTGTTCTTGTTAACTGATGCCCATTTCTTTTTTCTTTTGTTTTTTTTTTTTTTTTTTTTGAGACGAGTCTCGCTCAGTCTGGAGTACAGTGGCGCAATCTCGGCTCACTGCAACCTCCGCTTCCTGGGTTCAAGCAATTCTGGTACCTCAGTCTCTCAGCTAGCTGGAATTACAGACGTGCGCCATCACGCCTGGCTAATTTTTGTGTTTTCAGTAAAGATGGGGTTTTACCATGTTGTCCAGGCTGGTCTTAAACTCCCGACCTCAGGTGATCCGCCCGCCTAGGCCTCCTGAGGTGCTGGGATTATGGGTGTGAGCCACCATGCCTGATGCCCATTTCTTGATGGTTTTTTCTTCTTGTACTTTTCACATGTCAGCTCCTAAAGTGTGTACATGTGGTCACTGCAGGAGGGAGGGGCTCTATGTGTTCAGATTACAGGTGCAGGCTGTTGGCCCGCTGCTAAGTCTGGCCTCGCTGCTCATCTGTCAACACCGTTCTGTTTCCTCCTTCCATGCTTATGAAACACAGTACTGGTATTTTCTATGAGTGAAACTAAGTGGAGGAAAAGCACAGATACACACGCTGTCCCATTATGGGGTGATATCGGCCTTTTCAACTCTGCAATGTTGAAACTGCCTTGGCCTCACTTTGAAAAATAGGACTGTGGTACCCACAGTTCTGTCCTGGCTTGGGGCTCCTCCCTTGGCAGGAGCCCTGCTCCAATTTACCCTCCTAGCTGCTGCATGTGCAGTGAAGGGGCTTCCCACAGTGGGTATGTGGAAGTATGACGTACTCATAAGGAGAGCTGATGTGTTCACGTGACAAGGAACAGCTGTGTTGAAAAATCTGCAGAACACTTTGGTGCCACTCAAGTTATTTATTTCTGGGAGTAATTCACAAGGCATTTTAGGCAATGCCAGTTGGGCGGTTGGAATACATTTTGAGTATTTTAATCTTTTATGTAATTGATTTATGAATGACTTATCAGAAATACATGTAGTCAAGGCCGGGCGCGGTGGCTCAAGCCTGTAATCCCAGCACTTTGGGAGGCCGAGACGGGCGGATCACGAGGTCAGGAGATCGAGACCATCCTGGCTAACGCGGTGAAACCCCGCCTCTACTAAAAAATACAAAAAACTAGCTGGGCGATGTGGCGGGCGCCTGTAGTCCCAGCTGTACGGGAGGCTGAGGCAGGAGAATGGCGAAAACCTGGGAGGCGGAGCTTGCAGTGAGCTGAGATCTGACCACTGCACTCCAGCCCGGGCGACAGAGCAAGACTCCGTCTCAAAAAAAAAAAAAGAAATACATGTAGTCATTCCTCGGTGTCTGTAGGGGATTGGTTCCAGGGCACACTGAGGATACCAAAATCCAAGGATGCTCATGTCCCTTCTATAAAATGAAATATAAACTATGCACGTTCTCCCGTATACTTTAAATCATCTCTAGATTACTTGTAATACCTAATACAAGGTAAATGCTATGCAAATAGTTGTTATACTTCATTGTTGTGGCAGCAGTCCCCAACTCTTGGCACTAGGGACCAGTTTCGTGGAAGGCAGTTTTTCCATGGACTGAGGGATCAGGGGAGGATGGCTTCACAGTGAAACTGTTCCACCTCACATCATCAGGCATTAGTTAGATTCTCGTAAGGAGTGAACCTAGATCCCTTGCATGCGCAGCTCACAATCCTGTTGGCTCTCCTGTGAGAATCTAATGCCCCCACTGATGTGACAGGAGGCGGAGCTCAGGTGGTAATGCTCCCTTGCCGCTCACTTCCTGCTGTGCAGCCCAGTTCCAAACAGGCCACTGACTAGTACTGGTCCATGGCCCGGGGGCTGGGGATCCGTGGTTTAGAGAATAATAACAGGAGAAAAAAAGTATACATGTTCAGTACAGACGGTTTTTTTCCAACTGTTTTCAATCCACGTTTGGTTGAATCCATGGATGCAGAACCCATAGATATGGAGGGCTGACTGTATACATAAACTGCATGGTCTACATAAATGGGGTTTCAGCGACAAGCTTTGAAGTTACCCCTTGATGATTTTTTGTTTTTGAAGATTCAGGAGGTACATGTGTAGGTTTGTAACATGGGTAGGTTAAGTAATGGTGGGAATTGGGCTTCTAGTATACCCGTCACCCAGATAATGAACGTTGTACCCAATAAGCAATTTTTCAACCCTCATTATTCTCCCACCCTCCCCCCGCCACTGGCTAATCTTTAACTTCACATGTTAAGAGCAATCTCAGCACTTGTGGCTTTTTATGTTAAATCAGCTAAACTGACTGCGCCTTCTCCAACTTTAGCACAGTATTTCACTCTTAAGCAGTTTGCATTTATGGTTTATTTAGGGTGATAAAATTATAACCTCTTTGAAACAACAGGAAGCATGAAGCAGCACACTCTCTTGTGTGGTAGTTTGCAGCTCATGACAGCTGTGTTCGAAGACTGTGCTGAGTGGCGGCTGCAAGAGGAAAAGCAGTCTTGCCCTGTCATCCTAGCAGGATGATTAAATAAGTTTGAACAACAGTTAAAATTCTACCTCTCTCTTCTCTCTCTGTCCCCCCCGCCACCCCCTTCTCTCTTTCCTTTGTCTCTCCTTTCTCACTCTCCCCGCCGGCCCTTAAAAATGAAAAAAACAAAAAACAGTTAAAATTCTAATAGAACCTACTGAGCTTCTGAAGGGAAGTACATTATGCTGTGCTGTGAAGGAGCCCAACAGGGGCTCACAGTCACTCAGCAGGGTGATGGACGCAGACTTCAGGGCCAGGAGCCAGATGCAGCAAGAAAAGAGCAAAAGTTTGGGTTATGAAGTAAATGGAGAGGTTCCAAGATCAAACCAAGAGGTGTTTGTTGATTTTGTTATGTGCTGTGGGAGCGTGGACCCCTCAGCAGGTAGAAGGAGAGCAAGTTTGAGGATGTGGTGCAGGAGGAGTTGGGATCCCCAAGAGCAGGAGGGACTGAGGCCAGGACAGCAGGCATACGAGGTCACTGAGGCTGGTGGGAGGAGAGAGACTACTCCACATGAGGATCACTGCATCTTTTGGAGCTTTTCTTTTTGAGATAGGGTCTCCTTTACCCATACTGGAGTGCAGTGGCACCATGATAGCAGCCTCAAACTTCTGGGCTCAAGTGATCCACTCCCCCACCACTCCTCCACGCCTCAGCTTCCTGAATAGCTGGGACTACAGGTGCACACCACCATGCCTGACTAATATTTTAACTTTTTTGTAGAGACAGGGTCTTGTTTTTTTGCCCAGGCTGATCTCAAACTCCTGGCTTCAAGCTGTCCTCCTGCCTCGGCCTCCCAAAGTGCTGGGATTAAAAGCGTGAGCCACTGTGCCTGGTGGATGTTTGTTTGTTTTTTTGAGAGAGACTCTCTCTGTTTCGCCCAGGCTAGAGTGCAATGGCATGATCTCGGCTCACTGCAACCTCCACCTCCCAGGTTCAAGTGATTATCCTGCCTCAGCCTCCCGAGTAGCTGGGACCACAGGAGTGTGCCACCACGCCCGGCTAATTTTTTGTATTTTTAGTAGAGATGGGGTTTTGCCATGTTAGCCAGGATGGTCTCAATCTCCTGACCTCATGATCTGCCTGGTGGATGTTTTTAATGATTATCCTTTTGTACTGTACTTAAAGCAAAAAAAAAATTTTTTTTTTTAATTTAATGTCAGAAATTAAAGGAAAAGGGAGAGAGATCAAAAATACCCTAATGGGGCCAGGCACAGTGGCTCACGCCTGTAATCCCAGCATTTTGGAAGCCCAAGGCAGGCAGATCACGAGGTCAGGAGATCGGGACCATCCTGGCTAAGATGGTGAAACCCCGTCTCTACTAAAAATACAAAAAATAGCCGGGCGTGGTGACGCATGCCTATAGTCCCAGCTACTTGGGAGGCTGAGGCAGGAGAATGGCGTGAACCCGGGAGGCATAGCTTGTAGTGAGCAAAGATTGAGCATTCCAGCCTGGGTGACAGAGCGAGACTCCGTGTCAAAAAAAAAAAAAAAACCTTAATGGGAAAGTAGACTCCAAGAGTGAAAAGGAGCAAATTGTTCCAGTGAGTTCCATTCTGTAGCACAGGTGTCCACAGGTGCTTGCCTTTGAGGAAATGAAAGAGCCATACTTTGTAAGTCAGAGGCAGCTCAGCTTCCCCGCACAGTCTGAAGCTGGGTGGCAGTGAGAAATTACTAAAAGGTTAGTGCCAGTTTTTCAGATGAAGTCATGTTATTAAAAAAAAATCTGTTTAGTCTCTGGGTTACTGTTCTCTGGCTCCCCTCCCCATCCAAGACTCCCTTGGAGGGAGGTTTGAGGGCTTTGGGATTCTCATATCGCTTCACGTCCATGAATGGATCGTGAGGTGAGGAGATAGCTTTTAGAACCCTCTCTTTGAGTGGTCACTCACGTGGTATTCGGTCTGAAACCCTGTAGCAGGTGCTTTGCATAGCTGAACGGGGGTTCCCCCAAATAGGGTTGCATAATTATTGAGGACAGATGAGGCAGGCCTCAACCAGATGACCACAGGTGACCCCAGACTGTGGGTCTTCCCCACCTCCCTTGAGAGTTGCAATTCTGAGAGTTGATAACATGTGCCGTTGTGTGCAGATCTGGGTAGTTTTAAGTGTTCCCATTTCCTGAGGGATGTCAGAAAGACTGTGAGAAAGTGATCACAGTATCTTGGATATCATCTTTTCATGCAGTGAAAAGTCTGGTTTCCATGAATGTTTGTATAACAAACCATCCCAAAACTTGGCACCAGTGTAGCATGTCTCATGACTTTGTGGGTTGGCTAGGTTTCCCCACTCCTCCCACTGCCAGCTCCCGTGGAGCTGAGGCTCACACCAGGCTAGAAGTTATGAAGGCCTCTGATGTGTCTGGCATTTTGTGCTGGCTGTTCACTGGGCCCTGCCATCCTCCAGTAGACCAGAACAATTCCTGCACAAAAAGTCCCAGAGTAGCTCCAGACAGGGAAAGGAAAGGCTGTGGGGCCTTTGAGGCCTAGGTCCAGACCATACACTGCTACTGCCCACCCCATTACCTTGGTTAGAGCAAGTCACAGACAGCCCTTAGGGACATCCGTCTGGGGAGAGGAGAAGGTGTGGCCACTGGACAGCCCTCCACAGCCCTTTTCATAATGACCCTGATAGAGCAGCCACCTTTAATCTAGTGCAGAGTCCCAGCAAATATCATTCTGATATCAGTAGATTCCATACGGCAGAGCTGTAGGAGCTGTTCTTTGCTAATCTTGGAAGTTTATTGATGTTTTATTTACATACCTGTACAGAGAGAAGATAAGAGAGATTGTTTAGAAATATTCTGTCACCTTTAATGACTAAGCATTGCTATAATGGAGCATGTGGTTTCCTTAATTGAAGAATACCTAAATAGAAGCCCATTCTTAACTGGCTTCAGTATCAACAGTCTGTAGTGGCAGGTCAGCAGGCCTGGATGGCAGTACCTTACCTTGTTTTTGCTTCATAGGCAGAATGGTGGTAGGTGGTACTCTGGCCTAGGCAAGGTCTGAGCAAGGCCTGCATTGATGGAAAGTGCAGAGTCCAGCTCTACCATCTGCACATTTTCTTTGGAGACTTGTGCTTAGCCCAACAGCAGAAATCATTTGCTGAGGGCTCGGAGGTGGGCATTCCATCCGCAGGTCTCCCCAATAGGGAGTACCCTGTTTGGACGTTCAGGGCAGTCACACATACGGGTTTTAAATCTTATTCAGGAAAGGCTCTGGCCCACACATTGAGGGCCATTTCCTGGGCAGCATTGGAAGGAGTGGCAGAGGTCATGCAGGCCTGCCCTGTCTTGTGTGCAGGAAAGGAATGAGTTGTTGGTCTATACACTGAGGCCGGGATGGGAGGCCTGCCCCTTACAGCAGTGCCAGGTGAACTCCAGGCAGGCTGGTCACATGGTGCCCAGCAGCTGACTTTTTATCAGTTTGGCTGGTTTAGAAATACGCCCGTGTTCCTTGGTTACGTGGTGCCCTGTAGTTCATATTTATAGCAATTAAAAAGCATAGTTAGTGTCAGAACTTAATAAGTGAGGTGGTGTGGATAGCGCTGGGCCTCATCAACTTATCAGCTAAGTGATGGCCTTTGAGCCTGAGTGTGGCTCCATGCAGCAAGGAGACCAGAGCCTGCCCCACCCGCGCCCCGCATTATTTAGACAAGGTGGCAGTAACGTGGTGACCAAGGTTAGCTGTGTGTGGGCAGGACTTGTTCTGTGGCTGAGGTGGAGTGTGGAGTAGGGAGGGCAGCTGTAGGAGTGGCATCTGTAGGGGCTATGGATAGATGACAGGAAGTGGTCTCATCAGTCCAGAGCCACCCATAGTCATAGAGCTTGGGCTAAGTTGTAACACTCTCCTCATGTTCCTCATCAGCTTCTCGAACAAATGCAAGTATATATGCAAGGACTTTATAAAATTTTTTTTTTTTTTTTTGAGACAGAGTCTCAGTGGAGTGCAGTGGCGCGATCTCAGCCCACTGCAACCTCCGACTCCCTGATTCAAGCTATTCTCCTGCCTCAGCCTCCCGAGTAACTGGGATTACAGGCACGCGCCACCACGTCCAGCTAATTTTTGTATTTCTAGTAGAGATGGGGTTTCACCATGTTGGCCAGGATGGTCTCAATCTCCTGACCTCGTGATCCTCCTGCCTCGGCCTCCCAGAGTGCTGGGATTACAGGCATGAGCCACCACACCCGGCCAGACTTTATAAATTTTAAAAAGCTGTGCAAATGCAGGGCCATCGTCTTAAATAGCCTGTGTTTGAGACTTATGGACAAGAAAACAGGCCAGAGAACTGAAGCAACTTCCCAAATCCTCATGCAGCCCATGGGAGGCAGACCTAGGGCCTGGGGACCCAGGAGGTGGCCACAGTCAGTCCTGCTGGTCTATGAGTGGGCACTGGGGCTGTAGAGCACTGTCCTGCATGACGATGGGTGTCAACTACTGCTGGGGGAAGGGATGTCAGATGGTATATTTGCCACCCTCAGAAGTAGGAAGCCCTACCTATTGGAAACCTCACAACCGAGGATTTGCCGGGAGCTTGGCCCTCGAGACTCCCAACTGCTGACTCAGGAAGGGCAGAGTCTGCTGCGTGTAGCTGCTGATGTGTGGGAACAGACAAGTGCTCCTTGGTTAGCAGAGTGGCACCTGCTGAGGTCAGCACCTCTGCGCAGTGAGGGGCACCCTTGGACGCAGACACTCCCAGGGTGGAACCTTGTACTTGTCAGGCTGTTCCCCCAGAAAGGAGGCTGAATACCATTGGAATTTAATTTGGTAAAGGTTGGGTGAGCAGCTGCCACATGCAGAGAGCATTGAGGTGTTTCCAGCCTTTCAAGAGCTTCCTTTGAAGAAAGAGCACTGGTCACTGTGAGGAAAGTACATTGTGGTTGAATAGAATTCTGAGTTTGTGGGAGCTTGGGTAGCGGTGACTTTTGACTTGGAAAACTGAGCTTCATTTATTACAGCTAAGTGCCTTTAGTTACCTAAAATTAAATAGGAGGTCTGGTTTCATTTCATCTAGAATGTAAAAATTATTTACTGCTGAAATCTATCATGTTTAAGTCATCTCAGCAACAAGTTGATGATCAAACCCGCTCATGGGAAGTTGGTGGTGGGTGGGGTCGGGGGGCACACAAGCTCCCTGCCTGCAAACCACCCCTCCCTCCAATGCCATTTGGTGGCAAAGGTCAGCCACTACGCTGGTCAGGTGCTTCCTCCTCTTGAGGGTGGTTAGTGGTTTTCTCCTTAATCTCTCGTGTTCTTTTTCACTCACCTGCAGCCTGGTTCCAGCTCACCTGCCCAGCCTGGTTTCTTTTTTTTTTTCTTTCTTTTTTTTTTTTTTTTTTTTTTTTTGAGACAGAGTCTCGCTGTGTCTCCCAGTCTGGAGTGCAGTGGCGCGATCTTGGCTCGCTGCAAGCTCCGCCTCCCGGGTTCACGCCATTCTCCTGCCTCAGCCTCCCGAGTAGCTGGGACTACAGGCGCCGCCACCACGCCTGTCTAATTTTTTGTATTTTTAGTAGAGACAGAGTTTCACCGTGTTAGCCAGCATGGTCTCGATCTCCTGACCTCGTGATCCGCCTGCCTCGGCCTCCCAAAGTGCTGGGATTACAGGCGTAAGCCACCACGCCCAGCCCAGCCTGGTTTCTTAACCATCTGTATACCCTGCATGTGGCAGTACCGTGAGTCTCAGCACGTGGTGGACAGGCACTGGCCAGGTGCTCCCGCTGTCTGTTCTCTTTGGCCAAATGTCTTCTCTCTCCTTCTCAGTCTCCTCAGGCCTTACCCTGCCTTTAGGGCTCAGACCATGGACCCCTCCTCAGAGCAGCCTTGCTTTCCTCTCCCACCCCGCTTGTCTTACTCTTCGTTTCTCAGCACTTGGATCCATTCTTTGAATTTACACATTTACTGGTTTTTCTTATTCTTGTTGAGAGTAAGAATCTCATTTTAGTCATCTTCCTGTTCACAAATCTTATAGTATGCCACATATAGTTAATAGATATTTGTTGAATTGAATGAGAATTATTGGATTTTTAGAAATAATGGCATTCATGGGGCCAGCATGGTGCCTCACGCCTGTATCCCAGCTACCGGGGAGGCTAAGGCAAGAGAATCACTTGAAACTGGAATGGGGGTTGGGGGGTGGTTGCAGTGAGGCGAGATCACACCACTGCACTCCAGCCTGGGCGATAGAGCCAGACTGTGTCTCAAAAAAAAAAAAAAAAAGGTATTCATTTTTTGACATGGTACATCCCCACACATCTGACACTCTTAGGAAAATGTTTATGTGTGGTAAGAACTTCATCAGAATCCCATAGCCCCTTGTAGGGCTCAGAAGTTGGCCTTCTGGAAGTGAGTACTTTCCTTCACCGTTCCCCTGGCCCAGGACCCTCACTCCTTCTGGCTCACCTTTTCTGGCAGCTTCCTGCCCCTTGAATGTCATTTACAGCCTTGCCCACTTACCTTAACATTTTAACATTTTTTCCCTTATCAGTGACATTGTCATTGAATGGCCAGAGAATTAACTGTCTGTGACTGTATATTTGAGGCAAGGCAAGAGGACAGATATTTTCCTTACGTTATTAGTTGTGCAACAGAAGCCAATTAAGAGATTGGAGAGGTGAATAACCCTAGTGATGGGTTGCAACTTGGGTGTGGAGCTGGGCACACCCGCGTACGTCACTGTGACTCAGAAGTCCATGTCACTGCCCTGAGCCAAGTACTAAAGTAAGACCCAAATACCACACTTACTTCATAAAGAAGCCAAAGTCTGACTGCCTCCATTTCTCATGAGTGAAAAACTATTTCTGTTATAGGAAACTTTTGTCTTCAGTGTTTTTGATGGTAGCAGGCTATTAGATTGTGTATTCTTAAGTCTGATTTTCCCCATTACTGTGCTTTCTCCTTTTCACTTCTGCTTTGTCACTTGGAATGTTTCTAGAAGTAGAAGTCACTGCCCCTGCCCACATCAGACTGCAGTTCCGGGACATCCAGGCAACAGCAAGGGATAATTAGGAATAAATTTGGCTGGAAGAAAGGGAGAATGCAGCTTAGGCAACTTAAACCAACAGGCTTATTTTTCTCACTTAGTTAAGAGAGCTGAGGTTGCCTGACTCAGCTCAGGTTCTCAGTGAGCCATCAGCCACCAGGTGCCACCTTCCAGTGAGTGGGCTTCTATCCCTTCCAGGTGTCTCTTCATGCTCCATGGGAATTAGATGGGACATGCTTTGGCTCTCACTTCCAGAAGCTTTCTCTTCGTTTCAAAGGGGCTTCCCTTTGCGCTGGCTGGTCAGTGACTCAGCCTAGTCTCGATTTATGCCCCAGGATGGGGACAGACAGCAGGGGAGAGATCTCAGGTTGAGATGAGTATACAGTAAGGGCTGGGAGTATCAGAAGGGGAAACCCTCTCCCAGATAGTGACAAAGCTAAGCGACCATGTGAAGGGAGAGGACAAACATCCCATGGAAAGAAGGGTAGCTGCCAGGCCTGGGGGAAGGAAGGAGCATGGTGCCGGGGCATGGGAGCAGGTGGACAGGGAGGGCTCTGCAGGTCCCCTGGAACCTAAAGCCAGGGGTCATGGAAGTCAGATCCAGATTCAGGTGTTCAGAGGATGAGGCAGGGGTGGGTGGTTTGCGCTGGAGAAGAGGTATCTCCTTGGGGAGTGGAAGATGTTGGAGAGATGCAGGGTTGCAGGACAACAGGGAGGTGGAAAGAGAGTGGGGGATGGACTGTGGCATCTGGCCCCCTGCCAGGAAGGAAGTGGCCCCACTGGTGACTCATACAGGGAGGGGTGGGGCCATTGGGTGGCTGGGAGCTCTGGTACTTGGGCAGGTCTGGCTTCCTGCTGCCACATCTGTTGGGAGGTGAAGCCCGTAGGCCAAAAAATGACCTTCATTTTCAAAGCCTTTTTGAATAAATAAACTTTTTTGAGGTTTAACTTACATTAAAATTCACTTGTTTTAAGTGTTTAGTGCAGTAGGTTTTGCCAAATGTATGCAATCACTACACTCGATACAAAACATTCTATCACTCAAATTCAAAAACCTTTCAGTATACCTCCAGGTCTTGGTGCAAAGAGGGCTTGCTGTTGTTGGGTGTGCAGGCTCACCCAGTCCTGGAGACAGAATGGGCTCTTTGTCTGAAGGTGGGGCAGGGTGCTCCCCCAGTGGTGTGGGAACTGAGCCGACCAGAGAGTGAATGGGATGCATGGTGTAAGATGAATAAGGGAAAGGCTGCAGAAGTTGCATTCCCAGCATTTTCCTTCCCGGGGATTCCCAGCAGCTCAGCAGTACCGGTATGAACCAGTTTTTTTCTGCCCGCCTCCAGCATGCGCTGAATTTCCGTCTGTGCAGTTGTCCTCAGCCAATTGAAAATCACCTGGAGTTTTATTCCAAGCACAAAAGAAGGTCAGAGAGAGGAGGCCCGATGATCATGATCGCCCTCTTTCCAGGGCCTAGGCTGGAAGGAGTCCTGCAGCCTTTGTGCTCTCAGGACCAGAGAGCTGACTTTGTGGAAATTCCTTTCATTTTATTGTTGAGCCCAGAAGCTCCCAGCTCTCTTTGACAAGGTTAAGCTAGGATAAGAGGCACTATTACTAGAGTGACCAGAGTTCTTTATATAAGTGTTGCTCTGCTATTGCTCAGTTAACCTTATTAATACCCTGCGTGGTGACTGCTGTGTATAAATTCTGCCAGTGGGAATATGATTGACATTCCAGTTGTTCCAAGTAAGTTAGAAAAGCCCACAGAGAGCCTCAGTAAAAGTTAGCTATACCTATCACTGCTGCTATTATTTTTTTTTAATTTTTTACTGTTTTAATTGTTATTCAAAGCTAATTTTATTGAAAAGAAGTAAACTTGTGATTTTGCTGTGACTTTTGGCTCTGGATTCAAAAGTGGATATTGTCCCCTAGGATAAAGGAGGCTGTTTATACAGCTGGAGAGACTCTTGATCCAAGGTCTTGCTCTTGGGTGACTTGGGTGACTTTGCCCTGTGTTTCTGGAAACTTAATGGGTTTTATGAAGTAGAAGAAAGACAGTATGTTTTAAGGGTTTAATAAAGTTTGGGTTGTGCTGCTCTCTTGTACTTACTGGGGTTGAGGATCATGCCCTATCTGTGAACCTTGTTGTGGCCCCAGGGAACTAAGTAAGTGTCCACAGCTAGACTTGGGGTGCGGGTCACATGGTGTGAGGATAGACATTCTAACACTGGAGCAAGTTTGGGTTAAAGAAAACTTTGGACTATGTTTTTTGTAGGGTTTTTTTTTTTTTGGATGGAGTCTCACTCTGTCACCAAGCTGGAGTGCAGTGGCGTGATCTCAGCTCATTGCAACATCCGACTCCCTGGTTCAAGTGATTGTCCTGCCTCAGCCTCCCGGGTAGGTGGGATTACAGGCACGCATCACCATGCCCAGCTAATTTTTGTATTTTTAGTAGAGACAGGGTTTCATCATTTTGGCCAGGATTGTCTCGATCTCCTAACCTCGTGATCCATCCGCCTCGGCCTCCCAAAGTGCTGGGATTACAAGCGTGAGCCACCCCACCTGGTCTTTTTCTCTTCTTTTTCTTTTTTCTTTTTTTTGGAAACAGGGTCTCGCACTGTTGCCCAGGCTGGAATACCATGGCGCAATCTCAGCTCACTGCAACCTCTGCCTCCCGGGTTCAAGTGATTCTCATGCCCCAGCCTCCCAAGTAGCTGGGACTGCTGGCCTGTGCCACCACACCCAGCTAATTTTTGTATTTTTAATAGAGACGGAGTTTCACCATGTTGGCCAGGCTGGTCTCAAACTCCTGACCTCAGGTGACCCGCCCACCTTGGCCTCCCAAAGTGCTGGAATTACAGGATTACCCTGCGCCCGGCCTGATTAGGTTTTACATGACAGTGGCAGCTTGCTGTTGGTTCTCGCTATGCAGGAGTGGGATACAGCCAGACTGAACTCCTGCCCAGTTACCTGCTGTATTCGAGGGGCTTCTCCTTTTAGGTCAGATCCTCAGTTATTGGAGGCCTGGGTAGAGGCCAAGAAGTGCAGTCATTGGTCATCCCTGTTTTCACAATGAGGATAGATGTCCAATGCGTGTGGTCCCCAGTCATCTCTGCTTCTAGAATGTAGGGAGCTGTCTGCCCTGCTGGAAAAGGTCCGTGAAGTCAGAAGTACCTGAGGGTGTCCAGTGTGTTTGTGCACAGCCACCTTTTAGATCCCTGTGTCCTTGACAGAACCAGTCATGGACTGAGTGGGAGGCAGCCTTTACTTTGCCTAGGGTGTTGATGCTGAGACATCCTCTGTTTTATGTCGTAAGAGTAAGTCAGTTTTTTTCTCTGGTGGAAATACTGCCTTTTCTCATGTTGGAGAACACTAAGTTTTTGTGAGAACCAATTTAATGGAGGAAGATTGAGAGAATCTCTTTGGAGATTCCAAACTCTGGGTTACTTTAGCAAACATTTTGATAGCATCTGTTGAAAAAGAAAGTTTAGGCCCAGCATGGTGGCTCATGCCTATAAACCTAGCACTTTGGGAGGCTAAGACGAGCAGATCACTTGAGCTCAGGAGTTCAAGAACAGCCTGGGCAACATGGTGAAACCTCATCTCCACAAAAAATATTTAATAAAAAAATTAACCGTGAGTGGTGGTGCATGCCCGTGGTCCCAGCTACTCAGGAGGCGAAGCAGGAGAATCACTTGAGTCCTGGAGGTGGGGGTTACAGTGAGCCGAGATCATGCCACTCCAGCCTGAGCAGCAGAGCCAGACCCTGTCTCAAAAAATAAAAAAGAAAGAAAAGGAAAGTTTGCAGCCTTTTTTCATGTTCCTGATTGTTGGGTTACATTTGTATAAGATGCTTCTATAATAGGTTTTGTGGGAGGTGCCAGAAGAGAACCCCACATCTCACTTCTACATCAGCCAATACAACAGAAATTCACCAGAAAGGTAAAAACAGTAAAACCTCAAATAGTTTGATTTGTAAAAACATTTTAAAGACTGGGTGCAGTGGCTCACGCATGTAATCCCAGCACTTTGGGAGGCCGAGGCGGGTGGATCACGAGGTCAGGAGTTCGAGACCAGCCTGGCCAACACAGTGAAACCCCGTCTCTACTAAAATACAAAAATTAGCTGGGCATAGTGGCGGACGCCTGTAATCCCAGCTACTCGGGAGGCTGAGGCAGAAGAATCGCTTGAACCTGGGAGGCAGAGGTTTCAGTGAGCTGAGATTATACCACTGCACTCCAGCCTGGGCAACAGAGCTGGACTCTGTCTCAAAAAAAAAAAAAAAAAAAAAAAAATTAAATGTAATTCACGTAACATAAATGTCATTATTTGGCCTGATCCTGGTGACTCACAACTGGATTCCCATCACTTTGAGAGACTGAATCAGGAGGATTACTTGAGGCTGGGAGTTTGAGACCAGCCTGGGCAACAGAGCAAGAACCTGTTTCTTTAAAAAAAAAAAAAAAAAAAAAAAAAAAGTCATTTTTACATGTACCATTCCGTGGAGTATTGTTTTGTTTTTAACAGATGGGATCTTGCTGTATTGACCAGGCCAGCCTTGAATTCCTAGGCTTAAGTGATCCTCCTGATTTTGCTTCCCAAGTGCCTGGGACTACAGGCGCATGCCACTGCACCCAGCTACAGTGGTTTTTAGTATATTCACAATACTGTGCAGTTACATCTCTGGTGGTGGTTTTCTTTAAATTATTTTTTCTGAATGCCAAAAAAAAATGCTTATTATAGAATGTTTTAAAGATTCTACAAGAAAGAAAAAGGAAAGGAAAAAAAAAAGTATTTCACAAAACTTCCTTCAAAAACATATTTCACTGAGAGACCAGACTCCCCTTCATGAGGCAGATGGTCCAGGCCTGCGCGTTATCATTGTGTGTTTTCTAGTTTGTGTCTAGCAGCAGTATATAGCAGTGCTCTTGGTATTAGGACCATCTGAGTGATGTACGTCTATGCCCTAGCCAGCATTATAAAAGAACCTGTCTGAAAAAACCAGAAGACCTTAAGGACCAGCATACTGGATTCTGTAGCCATCTCTACCTTCTTATCTCTAGACCCAGACAGACCCATTTGATATCCACCCATATCCCAGACAAGGAGCACATCTGGGTGGCATCTTGTTAGAAGGAGAATGCAAAGATCTCATAAAGTTTTGCCTTTGCCTCTCCAAGTTTTTCAAGACAGTCTTATCAGAGTTTATTGATGGAAGAATTTTAGAGGCTAGAAAATGTATTGCAGGAAAGAAAAACAATGTTTTTATTTTTTTAAAACTGGTGTTTTGCCAGGCGCGGTGGCTCACGCCTGTAATCCCAACACTTTGGGAGGCCAGGGCGAGTGGATCACTTGAGGTCGAGAGTTTGAGACCAGCCTGGTCAACAAAACCCCGTCTCTACTAAAAATACAAAAATTAGCCAAGCCTGGTGGCATGCACCTGTTATCCCAGCTACTCAGGAGGCTGAGGCAGGAGAATCACTTGAACCCGGGAGGTGGAGGTTGCAGTGAGCTGAGATCATGCCACCACACTCCAGCCTGGGCAACAGAGCGAGACTTCATCTCAAAAAAAAATTAAAATAAAATAAAATAAATAAGCTGGTGTTTAATCGTGCTTTTCTTTTCTTTTTGCAATGAACTTTTGTGAAGTCTTAGTATGTCTGATCTCTTAAATATTTTAAAAACTTGCATCTTTGTATGAGGTGAATAAACTATTACAGTTCACAGTATCTCTGCAGATTGTAAATCAAATAATTCAGACGTGAACTAGCCAAAAATAGTAGGAATATAAGTGAATTATAGTTTTTCTAAGGAAATTCAAACTGATACTAACACCTGACTTTTGTGAAGTACTTGTGAAGTATTAGACTGCATGCTAATGCCTTTAACTAGGGTAGTCTTTACAGCATACCTATGAAGAATGTATATCTTTCTCTCCTCATAGATGAGAAAACAACACAGAAAGGTAACTCACTAAGAGCTTACCTCTTGAATTTGAATTTTTGTCACCAACACAGAGATCAGATTTGAATTTCCATCTCTGACCCCACACCTTGAGCTCTGAGCTCCTGAGTGCCCCCTGAAGTAGCAATGAGATTATTTCTCTGTGCGGTCAATGCTGCCTCTTACAAAGGATCAGGTTCTGCTTTGTATCCAGGGAAGTGAAAGGACATGAGCAAGGTGACCCTGGGCTCTTCACAGGCTGTGCTGAGCCCCTAGGGTCTTGAGGGAGGCGCTTGATGGGGTGTGAGCATCTGGCACCCCACAGAAGAACCGGTAGGGTTTGCAAACCTATAGACAGAAGGTCAAGAGATCACCTCCCAAGGGCTGGGGCCTGGGGAGAAGGCTGAGACAGTAAGTGTCTCTGTTGACCTACTTCCTGAGTCTGTCCCCAGGCCCAGTGTATGGGAGCCGAGGAGAGCTGTCTGGCATTGGGCCTTTGGGGTATGTGTGTTAATGGAAGGCGGCCACAGGGCATCTGTGTTACAGCTATGGGGGTCAGAAAGTGCATCCCGAAGACCAAAGGAGTGGAAAGCAGGGGGCCTGAATGCTGAGAGAAACCCACCATTTGGGAACAGACAGAGACCCCACTGTCCAGAACAGGAGGAAGCGGGCTCAGCCAGCCTGTGGTAGACTTGCCTTGCCTGCAGAGAGCAGTTGTCTGTGGCCACAGATGCATCCTGGACTTAGGGGAGCAGTGAGGTAACCCTGTACCTTCTTTGTCTTTAGTCATGGGACATTTTTTTTCGCAACACGAATGCTGGAGCCCCACCGGGCACTGCCTACCAGAGTCCCCTTCCCCTGAGCCGAGGTTCCCTGGCTGCTGTGGCCCATGCACAGTCCCTGGTGGAAGCACAGCCCAACGTGGACAAGCTCGTGGAGGACCACCTGGCGGTGCAGTCGCTCATCAGGGCATATCAGGTAAGGTGGGCGCTGACTCTCCACACGGGAAAGGGTGCAGTGTTCCTTAGGTCATGCCTCATGGGCCCTATTGACCTTTCTGAGTGTATGTTGTCGTTTTACTTATACCTCCTCAAATACTAGGTGCTTTCTCCCTGCTTTGGGAGGCTAAAAAATAAATACACGAGAGAAAAGGAACCAGGCTAGCCCTATTTGAGCAAATCTTCTGGCACCACTAATGCCTGCCCCATAAAGGGCTCCTTATTTCTTTTCCTTACTTGGCAAGAAATATTTGTGGGCAGGGAAACCAAGTCAGTACCCGGGCATCAAGGAGAAGTGCTGCCCATCCACCCGTGAGCCGTGGCTGGGAGGGGTGATGCTGTTGGGTAGTTGATGCCCCCTTCCCAGTTGCTAACAACTGAATACTATAAGAGAAGAAAATCTATAGAGTTTGAGGATATGGAAGCAGGGAGAGGCAGTTGAGGGTACAGCTGAGCCTACAGAGAGTGATGAGGGGCAGGGGAACTCTCCAAAAGCATTGCAGTTAGTGGCGAGTCTCATTAGGCAAGTGTTGAGCAAGACAAGGCTTTTCCTCCCTGTCCTTTCCCAGAGCACAATGACAAAGTTTTTCTAGGATGTCCACCTGATACATGGGGAGAGCCCAGAGTTCAGATCTTAAGACTTCATCTGTGATAGTTCTAAGGAGGACAGGTGGAGACAAGTGAGCCTGGTGCTTCCCTTCTGGAAGCTCCCATGGGCGTCCAGGACCCTGCCACCTGTTCTTATGTAACTGCTTTGGTGGCAACAAGGGGACTCATGTGCCTGGGCTGTCTTTTCTCTCTCATGCTTTGGTTTCTGGTGGCGTGGGCCATTTCCTGTGCCAGCAGGGCAGCAGTGCAGGTGTTGTAATAGGGCAACATGGGGGAGGTCCTGGGTCTCTGGCCCTTCATGCCGTGGCCTGGCAAGTAAGGCTGTCTTCCCTGGGGCAAGTGTATTCTGCCTTAGAATGGAGATGCATGGAGTTTTGTAAATGCCATAATGCTTTAAAGTGCTGTCCACGTGGATATTTGCATAAGGAGGAGGCCCAGTGGTGTTTCTTTATCACTGCCTGCACACAGTTGGCCTCAGTAACAACTTCAGCCTGATCTTGCAGTGACTTACCAGCAGCTGTTCCCTTCTCAAATTGCTAGCAAGAAATAGTGAAAGAATCTTAAATTGGAAGGGATTTTCTTTCTCCTTTTGGTTTTTAAATAGTTCAAATCAGATGCTTTAAGTCTGTGGTGTAGCAGGGTTTTTTTGTTCTGACTACTATGTGCTGACCTACTCGGCAGCAGCCGGACCGGAACCCTCACTCCTCACGGGGATATATAGTAAAGGCAAACCTTCTCTTAGTAAGATGACCTCTTAACTGCACTCCTTCCCAATAAAGGCCAACACTTAAACCTTCATTTTCCTCCTTAGGAAAATTTTTCTTTAAATTTGATTTATTTATTTTAAATTGAGATAGGGTCTCACTGCATTGCCCAGGTTGGCCTCAAACTCCTAGGCTTAAGAGATCCTCCTACCTCAGCCTCCCAAGTAGCTGGAACTACAGGCATGTGCCACTGTACCCAGCACCTTAGGGAAATGTTTATATTCTGAGCTGAGGCAGGCTTCACATTGGAGTAAGAATTGTTCAGCACATCTCATTTCTGTTTATCCATGGAAACTGTATATGATCCCAAGAAAGGATTGTTTCAGACTCCTAAGTTTGTCATAACCTGAGTTTATCTCTTTTTTATAAGAGTACGTTTGTACACAGTAGTGCTTTTAAAATAAGTTATTCCAAGACTTTTAAAAACTAATTTTGTCGTATGGGTTTATTGGTGCCGTGTTCCTCTTTGCAAAAGGTTTGCATAATGTATGACTCTTTTAACCCTCCCCACAGCTTGCTGGATCTGCTTAATGACTTACTTGTGTTATTGCTTCCAGGTCAGGGGTCACCACATTGCAAAACTTGATCCTCTCGGAATTAGTTGTGTAAATTTTGATGATGCTCCAGTAACTGTTTCTTCAAACGTGGGTGAGAATTAAGCTGTAAATGCTAATTTTAATGTAATTTTACTTTTTTTTTTTTTTTACCCCTTCCCTCTTTTTTTTCTTCTGTCCTTTTGTGTGTGTCCTTCCCTCTCATCGTTGCCCACTCATAGATACGAGGGCACCATGTAGCACAGCTGGACCCCCTGGGGATTTTGGATGCTGATCTGGACTCCTCCGTGCCCGCTGACATTATCTCATCCACAGACAAACTTGGTGAGGGTCTGAGAGCAGTCAGCTGCGTTGCTTGAGCTCCTCTCGCTGTGCCACGACCTGTGGTAGCCAGGATGTCCAGGCAGGAGGGAAAGGCTCTTAAGTTTCCTTTCGTTCTGATCACTTAAAATTTATCAGTATTGCAGCCTTAGTGTGTTTTGGGCAAGTTATTTTTATCTTTTTCAGCCAGATTGTCTAAGTCTCAAAATTTGAAAATAAAATTTTGGACAGAAAGGTTTGTGGCACAGGGAAAAATCTTGTCCACCTGGGGCAGGTGGATCAGAAGCACTTCAGAGTATAGCTCTTTTGGCTTCAGGTTTTCAAATGTCAGTGCAGCACTGCCTTCAGTGAGGCATATCCATGAGTCCTTGCTCAGGAACTGCTGACACAGCCATCCTTTTCTGAAGCCCGGTGTGGCCTGCCCTTGACCAGAGGCTGTGTCCCTTAGGGGACGAATTCCAGAGCAACTTGTGCGGTTTGGGTCTCCTGATTTGTAATTGCCGGTGATCACACTGAGGAAACTTTGGAAGGCATTCCCACAGCGTCAGGAGGTCAGGGCCTTTGGGAGGTGCATGTATGGAGCACATTGGGGTTTTGTCACGGTTGCCAGAAGATAGTCCCACCTACATCCCCTCCTCCTCATGAAGTGAGGTGTTGTGGCTGGGCTCTCACCTGCAGTTGCTTTGCAGAGTTAGTCTGCTTTACGTCACTGTGCTGCTAACCTGTACTAAAGAAATTATGATGTGACTAATTTTTAAATGGCCAGGTTGTTCACAATAGACACTGTGCATGCTGATGAAATTGATGATCACTTACCTGCCTAATACTGCTCTTGGGATGGGTACGAAATTAGCCTCCTCACAGGCACTTTCGGGGAATAGTGCAGACAGTCTCTAAGGTTCTGCAGTGCCTGAATGTCTTTATAGGCATTACCAAGTTATGTCTAGGGGATGAAGCATTAGTCATGAAACATCATTGACTTTGGAATTGGCATTGATGGTTTGTAATTGTTTTTTTTTTTATACCAGCCCTTTAGCAGATTTAGGAAGGGAGTTTAGAGAAATCCTCTTGGATTTTATTAAGGTCAGTTCAGATTGTAGACTAGGCACGAGTTGAACCCTGTTTTTTCATTCCGTGGTGACAACTTTGTGCTCCCAAGAAGAGGGCCTCTCTTTGCAGTGTCCCAGGAGGTCTTGGAGCCTCTTCTCTACTGCTCACCCCTTAGTATAGAGATTCTCCCCGCTGGCACTCCCAGTCCCATCACATCCTGTCTGCCCTGAGCCTCTCCAGCCCCCTGTGTTCACTGCCCCCAGAGACTTCTAGACCTGTGGGGTCCCCTTCAGGTGCTCAGAGCAAGCCAAACTCCCCAGCTGGTAGACCTGCTGCTCCCTGATGAAGAGCACAGGCGCTTGCACCTGGAAGCCACCTCTTCAGAGGAAAACATCCCTCTGCATTTAGGCAGGGTAGGGGAGCTGTGGAACGCACGTTTTCTTTTTTCTTTTTCTTTTCTTTTCTTTTTTTTTTTTTTTTGAAACAGAGTCTTGCTCTGTCATCCAGGCTGGAGTACAGTGGAACAATCTCAGCTCACTGCAACCTCCGCCTCCCGGGTTCAAGCAATTCTCCTGCCTCAGCCTCCTGAGTAGCTGGGACTACAGGTGTGCACCACCAGGCCGAGCTGATTTTTGCATTTTTAGTAGAAATGGGGTTTCGCCATGTTGGCCAGGCTGGTCTTGAACTCCTAACCTCACGATCCGCCCACCTTGGCCTCCCAAAGTGCTGAGATTATAGGCGTGAGCCACCGCGCCCAGCTGGATTGCTCTTTTTTTTACAAGCAGCAAAACATTCGAACAGGAGAGGAGCAGATGAAGTGACCAACTCTCCCTCTCCTGCCAGAACCTGCATTGTCCCAGCTCCTGTCCCAACTCTGCCCGTTAGTATAACTAGGGGAGCTCTAAAGCTCTCCTCTCTCCCGCTTCAGACTAATATCAAGAGGGGCCACACCTAGGTGAGCCCAATCCAGCATAGTCTTTTAAGGGTGAGAAACCCTAAGCACTGTCAACATATGCACTAATTTCCCATCTCATTAGTGGCCAAGGCAGGGCCAGAATGTAAGAATCTCTTCCCAGGCCATCACAAGGTCTCACCATATATTTCACTCTGGAATAGTGTCCTCAGGTATTTCTGTGAGGTTTGTGGTTCCAGATTCAGCAACAACATCATGGTGAGGGTGAGAGAACAAGAGGACTTTATAAACCAAGAAACTAAAACATACAGAAGTGGCCCTAAAGCTTCCTGAAATCCTTTGAGGAAGGAAGACTTCTGACCTCTCTGGCCAGGAACCCTTTGGAGCCACTGAGAGAGAGAGTCAGGGAGTAGTTTCCACGTTTCAAGAGGAAGGTGCATTTTAATCCTGTGGATTTGAAATAGTGTGACCTAAAAATCGCAATAAAGTCTTCAGGTACAAAAAATGGAAACCGTGTAAACTTGTTAAAACATTTGGATCTGTAGAAAAATTGGTCTCGAACTCTCACCCTTGATGTATGCAGGTTTTCAAGAAAACAGCAGGTCAAATGTGACCGCTAGACAGTTTGTAGAACACTTCAAGACTCGTTAGACAGTTTGTAGAACACTTCAAGACTCGTCATCTCATTCGAACCTCAGGGAGCCTGGACTCTGGAACCACACTCCCTGGATTGGAATCCCAGCCCACTATTACTAGCTGTGTGACCTTGGGCTAATTGCTTAACCTCTCTGTGCCTCAGTCACCTCATCTGTAAGGCAGGGGTGATGGTATCAACCTCCTCAGGTGGTTTCAAAATTGAATAAACTCCTTAAAGTAGTGCCTGGACTTTACTATGCTCCAAGTGGGCTTACTAGCAATCTTTTGAGATGAGTAGCTGCCAAACTCTCTGGTAATAAGATAAATTCAGAAACTGAGAGGTCAAGCAGGAAGACCAGGAACACACAGGAGTTAGTGGTGAAGACTGCCCTGTAGCCAAATGATAAGGAAGCAGCGTAGCATCTAGTGCAGGAATTCGCAAACTAAGAAGTGAGGACTCTACATGGGGGATGTTTGGGACCCAGAAGAACTGTTTGCCAGCTTAGGAATGGGGCAGTAGAAGGGGATAGGCTGAGTGGCCACCTGGTGACCTGACCAGTGTGTAGACTGCGGGTCAGGGACCATTGTGCGGTAGTGTCCAGTGTCACATGACTATTTCCCCAGAGCTAGGATTCTTCCCATGTCTCCACTTAGCCGCCGTTCCCCCCTCCCTGTGGATGCAGGCACAGTTTCTGCCTCTCCTTGGGGAAACAGGCTCAGAGCAGTGATCATATCCATGTTTGAACATAGCCTTTGGTGCTTCCGTCAGAGCTTTTTCTGTCTTTTGTTGGAAAAGCTCCACGTAGGGGGCAGCGATGGAGGGCAGGAGCCGTTGGCAAAGCCATTCATTCTCAGAGGGCACTGATGATGCTGCCCTGAAAACACTCTGCCAACTGAGCACCTGGGTGGTTGGCCAATTTGGTCTGCAGTGCAAGCAGGGAATTCTGTCCACTCTGAGTTTTTTAATAAAGTGGAATATATGCTATAGTTTCCACTGAGTTGACCTTTTATGACCATTTTTGAAAAGTTTGGGAAATTCTGGCTTAGGGCACCTGTCTTCACTTCTCAGAAATTCTCCTGGTCCCTAAAGTGATAAGGAAAGATAATTAACAAGTAGACTCTTGCCAGTTAGGAGAGACTCTACAGACACAGAACTCCTCAATAGCGCCAGAGTGTCAGGATTTACCATCAGATGTTATGGACACACTCTTGCCCTCAGTTTTATCTTTCAAGTATAGCACGACAGAACTTGTTATGAATACAGTAAAAAATATTGTTGAGATGGTAGGGCTAGTGTTTTATTACTATTATTATTAATTTTATTTATTTAATTTTTTGAGATGGAATTTTGCTCTTTTGCCCAGGCTGGAGTGCAGTGGCGCCATCTCGGCTCACTGCAACCTCCGCCTCCCAGGTTCAAGTGATTCTTCTGCCTCAGCCTCCCGAGTAGCTGGGATTACAGGCACCCATCACCATGTCCAGCTAATTTTTGTATTTTTAATAGGGACCGTGTTTCACCGTGTTGGCCAGGGTGGTCTCAAACTCCTGACCTCAGGTGAGCCACCATGCCCAGCCTAATTAAATTTTTAAAATTTAAACAGAGACAGTTTCACCACATTTCCCAGGCTGTTCTCAAACTCCTCTGAGCTCAAGCAATCCCCCTGCCTCCACCTCCCAAAGTGCTGGGATTACAGGAGTGAGTCACCATGCCCAGCCTAGTGATTATTTTCATTAACAATTTTTAAAATTAATTTTAGAACAGTTTCTCAATGTGTGGATTATGTTCCATAATTGTGCAGGTGATGGCCTGAACGGAGGTAACTTTTTTTTTGAGACGGAATTTCGCTCTTGTTGCCCAGGCTGGAGTGTAATGGCATGACCTCAGTTCACTGCAACCTCCACCTCCTGGGTTCAGGTGATTCTCCTGCCTCAGCCTCCTGAGTAGCTAGGATTACAGGTGCCTGCCACCATGCCCAGCTAATTTTTTGTATTGTTAGTAGAGATGGGTTTCACCATATTGGCCAGGCTGGTCTCGAACTCCTAACCTAGGTGGTCCACCCGCCTTGGACTTCCAGAGTGCTGGAATTACAGGTGTGAGCCACCACGCCCGGCCAGAGATACCTTTTTAATGAAGTGTCAAAGTTAGGGGTCAGTTTCCAGGTAAATCCCCAGATGCCCATCTTAATTTGTGCCAGGCTCTACTATAGACCTCATTTCCCTTGGGAAAGAAGGTTGAGCGTTCCAACATGAGATGCTTTATTTTTTTATTTTATTTTATTTTAAAAATAGAGACAGGGTCTTATGTTGCCCAGGCTCATCTCGGACTCCTGGGCTCAAGCAACCCTCCTGCCTTGGGCTTTCAGAGTGCTAGAATTACAACAGTGAGCCTCCGCACCCAGTTGAGACGTACTGAATACACATTTCTCTTCACTCACATTCCATAGTGAGATTCCTTGACAGCAAATTTGCAGACCTGGAGAATGAGGCACCAATCTCATGTTATAATATCCCTGAATGAATCCAGTCAGGTCGGGAGGTAGTGGCAACCCAACATCTTGTGGTAGGAGGGCTCATAGGGAGGCTTTCTCCACTGGCTCTTGAAGAAGGGTCATCAGTTGAGGTGCCACGGTAGATATGGGGGTATATTGCAAAACACTAGAACCAGGGTATTATCAATGGAAAGGTCTAGACAGTGAGGCCCACTCATTTGCCTAATTAGAAACAGTTAGAGACTTGCTTAATTAGAAACTCTTGCCCTCAGTTTTTTCATGCTGTTGTTTGGTTTTTTTTATTATTATTTTTGTTTTTTGAGACAGAGTCTCACTCTGTCGCCCAGACTGGAGTGCAGTGGTGCAATCTCAGCTCACCGCAACCTCCACCTTCCACATTCAAGTGATTCTCGTGCCTCAGCCTCTATCAAGTAGCCAGGATTACAGATGTGCACCACCATGCCCGGCTAATTTTTGTATTTTTAGTAGAGAAAGGGTTTCACTGTGTTGGTCAGGCCGGCCTTGAACTCATTTTGAATTGCCTGCCTTGACCTCCCAAAGTGTTGGGATTATAGAGGCAAGCCACCGCGCCTGGCCCAATTTTACCTTTCAAGTGTAGCATTTGAATTAGTTTCCCACTTAAAAATGCCACTGTCTGTGGTTTCGATATAAATTCTATAGTATTACTTTTCACAGTGACAAAAATGATTGAGATGTACTTTACTGGGTTTTTTGTTGTTGTTGTTTCTTGAGATAAAGACTCGTTCTGTCGCCCAGGCTGGAATGCAGTGGCATGATCTTTACTCACCACAACCTCTCCTCCTGGATTCAACCAGTTCTCCTGCCTCAGCCTCCTGAGTAGCTGGGACTACAGGCGTGCGCCACCACACCAGGCTAATTTTTGTATTTTTAGTAGAGACAGGGTTTCACCATGTTGGCCAGGCTGGTCTCGAACTCCTGACCTCATGTAATCCACCTGCCTCGGCCTCACAAAGTGCTGGGATTATAGGCGTGAGCCACTGTGCCTGGCCTAAGTAATTTTTTTTTTTTTTTTTTTGAGACGGAGTCTCGCTTTGTTGCCCAGGCTGGAGTGCAGTGGCAGGATCTCAGCTCACTGCAACCTGTGCCTCCCAGGTTCAAGTGATCCTCCCACTTCAGCCTCCCACATAGCTGGGATTACAAGCATGTGCCACTATGCCCGGCTGTTTTTTGT
The DNA here is from genome assembly GCF_043159975.1 of Macaca nemestrina. Taxonomy (NCBI): domain Eukaryota; kingdom Metazoa; phylum Chordata; class Mammalia; order Primates; family Cercopithecidae; genus Macaca; species Macaca nemestrina. The sequence goes on from NC_092128.1 coordinate 115,067,896, forward strand.
ATTTTTAGTAGAGACGGAGTTTCACCATGTTGTCCAGCCTGGTCTCAAACTCCTGAGCTCAAGTGATCCACCTGCCTTCGTCTCCCAAAGTGCTGGGATTATAGGCATGAGCCACTGCACTCAGTGAGATGTACTTTAATGTGAGATTTAAACATAATTAAAGGAGAATTAAAAACCAATTGTATAAATAAATGGAAAGAAAGTGTGAAACTTCTCTCCCATTTACCATTGATGTTTACAAATTGCTAATGCCATTTTAGGGAATGAACTTGAGTTAAATAGTTAAAAAGTCAATTTAAAAGTTCAAAAATGTGGCAGAATGTCAACCACTTAGCTCTTGCCTTTCCCTGACAACCTGCTGTCATTAACAGCACAGCGAGTGATGACAAAGTTTCCACACATCCTGCTGACCTTCCAGGGCTCTCCAGTTTGTTCCTTTGGTGGCTGAGAAAAATAAGCTAAAAATAGAGTTGATGTTTAATTAGCTTTTGTAAATTTCAGAGTGATACAGAGCAGTTCATTTAGTAAACATTGATTGCCATGTGCAGCGTGCTGTGCCACAGATAACTGAGGAGCTGGAGATGAGGTTTCCTAAGTGACTTGGGAGGGCGGGGCCAAGCTAAGAACATACCCAGGGTGGTTGAAGCCGTGGGCGATATGGTCACCCTCAAGGAGAATGAAGCGTGGCCAAGCAGACATCTGACATTTGAGAAGATTCTTTGACTGGAGATACCCAGAAACTGGTAAACCAAGTCCCCTAGGTCCTGGCGTCACATTCCTGCCTCTGTGCTTCACTTGGAAGTACTGTGGCCAACTCTCCATCCACTCCCTCTCCCCTCCCTCACACACCTGCACTCTTCAAGAAGTAATTTACAGTGCTTCAAAGCACTCAGGTGTTGGAAAATCTGTGTGCTTTCTGTAAATTGTGACAACCAGAATATCTTCTATTGTTCTCTTCACTCTCCTCTTCTTTGGTTTGTATCTTTTGTTTGCCTTTTATTTTAAAAATACAAAAAAGTACAGATAAAAGTAAGAGCATTCACATACTCAGTACTGAGAATTACCACATTACCTTTAGATTTTTAAAAATGGGAATGAGTATTTAAGGTTCCTTTTGAGGCCCTCCCCTGTGTGAATCCTTACCTGGAGTCTGCAGGGTGACTAACATACACCTCGGAGCTCCACAGGAGCACTCACGGCATCTTGACATGGTCTCATGTCTTGGTTTTGAAGATTGAAGGAAAAATTTAAGATTCTTCATCCTTGCCTTAAGCAAAATATCGACACTTAGCTATTCTGTTGTCTTAAGAGCCACTTGGCTCTGAGTTCTTCAGAGGTGGTTGTTCCTTAGGGGAAGGAGACAGTGTGGCTTGCCCAGGACTGGAGACCTGCAGCCCCTGCCACAGCCCTCGGAAGCAGGCCTGTTTCTTGGGGATCTGAGTCTGACTTCAAAGGAAGCGCTCGCTGGCCTTTCTCTGCAGTCCCAGCACGGAGAGCATCCCCAGTGACAACCCTCTGAGTCCTCAACCATCAGCCTCTCTGTGTGCCTGTGTTACTGCCTTCCTTCCTGACCCTGCCCCCAGGCCCACACGCCCAGACAGCAAGGGTCAGGAGCATGTTTTGTGTATCCAAATAAATGTCTTGATTTCACCAGTGGCTCAGAAGGCTGTTTATGTAGAGTAGAAATCTGATGAAAAGCGTACAGGTAGAAGGAAATGTACAGCTGTGCAGATGTGGCTGTTGCTCTTGGGTTGTTTTCAGCTCTTCTTTTCTAGTTGCCTTCTTGAGATGGGAGATCAAGGACTCCTTCCATTCTTGAGAATTCTTCAAAGTCTTACAGTTTAGAGTAGTCTGCCCCCTGATCTAGTGCTGAGAAATGGCTACTCTAAAAGTTAGGCTTTTTCATTTTCTTTTCCTTGATTTTCATCTCAAAGTAGTGACTTCCCAGGAAAGTGCTGTTATCCGCCACTTCTTGAAGCTAAGGAGATGAGGAGCTCTCAAACGACACTGCCTGATGGCTTTCCATGGTCAGGGTGCTAACCTCCCCTCCTTCTGATTCACCTTATTCCAGCTGTTCTATGAATCATTTCCATGTTTAACAAAATTGATCCCCTGATCATGTAACCCACCCATTTCTCCCTTGATGTGTGTGTGTCCCTGTGATGATGTCTGTGCTACCTGTTACTGCGGTAATGGTGTAGGGTTTTGGTGTTTGGGTCTTTTTAAAACTAACTCTCACCTGTCTTTTTCCTTCTGCGCTCACCCATGATACCCCACTCTGCCTCTCAGATCTTGCAGTTTTCAAGGAACGACTTCGAATGCTAACAGTAGGAGGTATGAAAATAATGAGCCTTTCACCTTTTCAGAGTTGAGGACTTCATTTGAATAGGATGTGCAACTTTTCCTAGCATGCAATATGGGGAAAGTTGACACAACTTCTGTCGCGTGTTTTTAAGTTTGCTAATTGTTCTGAAATATGTTTTTCCCTTCATTTGGTTATTAACCAATAAGTAGATTTACTTATATGGTATTGTTTTGTTTCTGTTCATTTTGTGTTTCGAAGAGCATTTTTCATCTTCATGTGTGCTTCATCGCTTCACTGTGAGCTTCCATCTTCAGCATCGTTCACCTTTAGCTGCTGCCGTAGCCAGCTGGGCATATGAAGCCATGTTCAGCTCTGCATGGTGGCTTGTCCTGTCCTCCACATTCTGTGCTGAGGCTTTGACTGGACTCTGGATTCTTCCAGATTCTGCTTCCTGGGCATTTTGGGCAAGATTTCCTAAATGTTTTATGTTTGAAGGCCAACTGAAGTATTAATAAAAACTTACCGAGAACTCTTAGTGACCCCCGGTTGGGCGAAACACATTTGAGGAATCCAGAGTTGAAATGCTGGGGGATCATCTGCCTGTTGTCATCCTCCCTGGTGATCAGTCTCTTCTTTGCCCTCTGGCTTCTCTAAGCAGTTGTATTTTTTCTCCTTCTAATATCTGTGAGACTCTACATTTTAATTACACTTTTTATTTTGAGATCATTGTAGAGTCATATGCACTTGTGAGAAATAACAGTTCTGTGCCCTTTGGCCAGCTTCCCCAATGGTAACATCTTGCAAAGCTATAGTACAACATCACACCACTACACTAAATTGATAAAGTAAGACTCTAGACATCCATCACCACAAGAATTCCTCCTGTTGCCCTTTTATCACCATATCTACTTCCCTCCCATCCCAGCCACTACTTGTATTCCCTGGCAACCACTATTGTGTTCTCCATTTCTATAATTTTGTCATTTCAGGAATGTTGTACATGTGGGATCACAGTATGTAACCTTTGGGGATTGGCATTTTTCAATCAGAATAATTTTTTTAGAGATTCACGCAGGTTGTTGGTGTAAATCAATAGTTTGTTCCTTTTCATTGCTGAGTAGTGTTCCATGGTGTGGATGATTGTTTTTAACCATTTACCTGTTGAAGGACCTCTTCATTGGAAGGGATTGTTCCCATTTTTTGGCTAATAGGATCTTTTGCAGAGCAGAAGTTTTTAATCTTTTTTCCCCCTCATTTCCCAGCTCAGCTTCTATGCCCAAAGTTTTTAGCTTGATGACATCCAGTTTGTTAATTTTTCTTTTATGGATTGTGCTTTTGGTATGAAGTCTAAGAACTTTTTCCTTAGCCCTCGATCCCCAAAATGTTCTCCTATGTATTTTCCTAAAGGTTTCATAGTTTTGTGTTTTACATTTAAATGATCCATTTTGAGTAAATTTCTGTATAAGGTATTTAGATCAAGATTATTTTATTGTTCATTTTATATTTTTGTGTGTAGATGTCCAGTTGTTCTGGCGCCATTAGCTGAAAACTATGTCCTTCCTTCATTGAATTGCTTTTGTACTTTTGCCAAAAATCAGTTGGACTTACTGGTGTGGGTCTATATCTGGATTTTCAGTTATTTTCCTTTGTGTGTCTGTTTTTCCTTCGATACCACAGTGTCTTGATTACTGTAGCTACTAAACTTTATTTTTCATTTACAAAATTATTTTGACTATTCAAGGACCTTTTCCTTCTCCATGTAAATTTGAGGATAAGCGTATCTATGTCTACATATACCTCGCTGCCATTTTGATAGGAATTGGCTTAAACGTATAGATCCATTTAGGGATAAATTACATTTTTACCATGTTGTCTTCCAATCCATGAACATAGTGTGTCCCCTCATTTATTTGGATCACTGATTTTTTTAATCAGCTTTTTGTAGTTTTCAGCATATACATTGTGTATACGTTTTGTTGTATTTACACTTAACTATTATTTTCTTTTTAACATTGATGTCCACATATTCATTGGTAGTATATAGAAATATAATTGATTTCAGTGTTTATGTTGCATTCTGAGATCTTGATGAACTATTCTAGGGCTTTTTTTTTTTTTTTTTTTTTGGTAGATTCCTTAGGATTTTCTATATGGACAGTCGTGTCATCTGAAAATAGGAAGTTATTTCATCCTTTCCAATCTGTGTGCCTTTTATTTTATTTTCTTGCCTCATTACAGTAGCTACAACTTTTAGCACTGTATTGAATAAGAGAGGTAAGAGTGGATAGCCTTATATGCCCTGTTCCTGATCTTAGGGTGAAAGCATTTAGCCTTTCATCATTAAGTATAATGTTAACTGTAGATTTTTTGTAAATGCTCTTTATCAAGCTGAGGAAGTTTCTCTGTTTTCATATTTTTTTCTGATAGTTTTAATTATGAATGTATATTGAATTTTGTCAGATGTTTTTCCTGCATTGATATGATCTTGTGATTTATTATTATAATTATTTTTTGAGACTGATTCTTGCTCTGTCGCCCAGTCTGGAGTGCAGTGGTGCGATCTCAGCTCACTGCAACCTCTGCCTTCCAGGTTCAAGCAACTCTCCCACCTCAGCCTCCCAAGTAGTGGGGGCTACCAGTGTGCACCACCACTCCTGGCTAATTTTTGTGCTTTTAGTAGAGGTGGGGTTTCACCATGTTGGCCAGGCTGGTCTAGAACTCCTGACCTCAAGTGATCTGCCCACCTCACCCTCCCAAAGTTCTAGGATTACAGGCATGAGCCACCACACCCGGCCAATTTTTATTCTTTAATGTAGACAATTTAATGCTAATGTAGTGGATTGTATTGATTGATTTTTGATTATTCAACCAGCCTTGGATTAGTGGAATAAACACCATTTGATCATGGTATATAATTTTTTTAATATGTCTTTGTCTCTTTATATATTTTGCATCCATATTGATGAGGGATATTGGTCATTTTCTTTTTTTGTACTCTCTTTGTTTTTGGTATCAGGGTAATTCTGGCTTCATAAAATGAATGGAGAAGTGTTTCTCCTATTTTCTGAAAGACATTGAATAGAGTTGGTGTTAACTCTTCTTCGTTTGGGCTTAGAGGTTAATTTTTCACAAGGTTTTTATTTATTAATTAGATTTCCTTATTAGCCATAGGGCTTTTCTAATTATCTGTTTCATACTGGGTGAGTAGTGGTAGTTTGTGTTCTAGAAGTGGTTTATTTCATCTAAGTTGTCAAATGTATGTAGTGTTATTTATAGTATTCCCTTATTATCTTTTTGATAGTCATTCTTTTTTTTTATTTCTTTTTCAACTAAAAGAAAAGGAACAGAATCTTCTTGATATTTGAAGGGTCTGTATTGATATCCCGTTTCATTCCTGATATTGGTAATTTGTGTCCTCTTTTTGTCAGTCTTATAAGAGATTTGTCAATGTTACTAATCTTTTCAAAGAACCAGTTGTTTGTTTCATTGGTTTTTCTCCGTTGTTTTGCTGTTTTCAATTTCATTGATTTCTGCTCTTTATTATTTCCTTACTTCTATTTATTGGCTTTTGGCTTGTTTGTTGTTTTTCCCTCTTTTCTAGGAATGGAAACTTAGATTATTGATTAGAGACTGTCCCTCTTTTCTGATGTATTTACTACTATAAATGTTTCTCTCAGTACTGGTTTAGCTGTCCTACAAAGTTTGATATGTTATATTTTTATTTTCTTTCAGTTGTTTTTGAGACAAGGTCTTGCGCTGTCATCCAGGCTATAGTGCAGTGGTATGATCACAGCTCACTGCAGCCTCTAATTCCTGGGCTTAAGTTATCCTCCCACCTCAGCCTCCCAAGTAGCCGAGACTACAGGTGTAGGCCACCATGGCTGGCTATTTTTAAAATTTTTTATAGAGATGGAATCTCACTGTATTGCCCAGGCTAGTTGTTATTGTATTCTTCGTATGCCCCTTGATATTTTATCTTTAGCTTTTGGATTATTTAGAAGGGTGTTGTTTAGTTTCCAAGTGTTTGGAGATTTTCTTGTTACTTTTCTTATTATTGCTTTCTAGTTTGACTTTATTGTGGTTGGAGAATGCACCCTATATGATTTCAATTGTGCTAAATTTGTTGAATTTTTAATAAATGGCCCACCATATTGTCTGTCTTGGCATATGTTTCACGGCTGCTTGAAAAGAATGCTACTGTTGAAATGCTATTGTTGGGTGGAGTATTCTCTAAATGTCTGCTAGAGCCAGGCATGGTGGTTCATGCCTATAAATCCAGGACTTTTGAGAGACTGAGATGGGAAGATCACTTGAAGGCCAGGAGTTTGTTGCCTGGCAACATAGCGAGACCCCTGTCTCCACCACCAACAACAACAAAATTAGCCAAGCATGATGCCACATGCCTGTAGTCCTAGCTACTCAGGAGGCTAAGGTGGTGGGATCATTTGAGCCCAGAAGTTTAAGCCTGCAGTGATCTATGATTTCACCACTGTACTCTGGCCTGGGTGACCCTATCTCTAAACTACACACACATGCATGTGCACACACACACGTCTGTTAGATCCTGTTAGTTAATGACTGTTGAGTTCTTCTATATTTTTGCTGAATTTCTGTCTAGTTTTTTAGTCAGTTATTGAGAGAGGAGTATTAAAGTCTTCAGCTATAAATGTGGGTTTGTCTCTTTCTCCTTTTAGTCCTATCAGATTTTGGGTCACATATTTTGCAGCTCTGTTCTTTGGTGTTTACACATTTCAGATTGCTGTATCTTCTCAGTAAATTGACCCTCTTACCATGATGGAATGTCCCTCTTTGTCTCCGGTAATTTTCTTTGCTGCGAAGTCATTTCATCTCATATTAATATAAGCCACTCGTACTTACATTTGATTAATGTTTACATGATACATTTTTTCCTCCTTTTACTTCAACCTGTCTGTATCACATATGAAGTGAATTTCTTGTGGATAAGCATATAGGTGGGTTTTGTTTTATATTTATCCACTCTTCATAATCTCTGTCTTCTATTTAATATATTTAGGTCATTTATGTTTTTTGTTTTTTGTTTTTTTTTTTGAGACGGAGTCTCACACTGTTGCCCAGGCTGGAGTGCAGTGGCGCGATCTCGGCTCACTGCAAGCTCCGCCTCCTGGGTTCACGCCATTCTCCTGCCTCAGCCTCCTGAGTAGCTAGGACTACAGGCGCCCGCCACCGCGCCCAGCTAATTTTTTGTATTTTTAGTAGAGACGGGGTTTCACTGTGGTCTCGATCTCCTGACCTTGTGATCCGCCCGCCTCGGCCTCCCAAAGTGCTGGGATTACAGGCTTGAGCCACCGCACCCGGCCAGGTCATTTATGTTTAATGTAATTATTGTATGTTAGGGCTCAAGTCTGCCATTTTATTATTTATTTTTTGTTCTGCTTTTCATTGCTTTGCTTTCATTTTCCTGTGCTGTGGAGTTTCAAACCCACATTTAAAAAATTTTTTTAATTATGTATAGTTTTTTTTTGTTGTGTGTTTGTTTGTTTGTTTGTTTGAGACAGAGTTTTGCTCTTTTACCCAGGCTGGAGTGCAGTGGCACGATCTCGGCTCACTGCAACCTCTGCCTTCCTGTTTCAAGCGATTCCCCTGCCTCAGCCTCCCGAGTAGCTGGGATTACAGGCACCCGCCACCACGCCCAGATAATTTTTTTGTATTTTTAGAAGAAGAGGGGTTTCACCATGTTGGCCAGGCTGGTCTCGAACTGACCTTGTAGTCTACCCACCTTGGCCTCCCAAAGTGCTGGGATTACAGGTGTGAGCCACTGCGCCCGGCATGTTTTTGAGTGTATCCTTTTATGTAGCATTTTTAGTAGTTATTTTAGGTATTACTACTTTATATAGACATAACTTATAGTCTACAGTGTCATAACTTTTCAGTACATATTAAGTGTGGAAACTTTACCTCCTTTTGTATCTCTTTACCGTCCTGCATTTATAATTATCTTAGATATTTTCTCTACATACATTTAGAACTTCATCAGACAGAGTTATAAGTTTGTTTCAACCATCAGATATAATTTAGAAGACCCAAGAGGAGGACAGTCTGATGTATTTACCCAGATTTTTGCTTTTTGTGTTCTTTCTTCCTTCTTGATGTTCCAAGATTCCTTCTTTATTTATTTTCTGTTTAAAATGCTTCCTCTGGCCAGTTTTTTAGAGCAGGTCTTCTGGTGACAAACTTAATTTTCCTTTACCTGGGAATCTCTATTTCTTTCCCCTTCATTCCTACAGGATATTTTTGGTGGATATAAGATTCTAGTTGGACATAATCCTTTTCTTTTAGCTCTTGAAAGGTGTTGTGCCCTTTCTTCCTTTCTCTCTTTCTCTCTCTCTCTTTCTCCCTTTATCTCTCTCTTTCTTATTTTTCTTTCTTTCTTTCTGACAGAGTCTCGCTCTGTCACCCAGGCTGGAGTGCAGTGGTGCGATCTCTGCTCACTGCAACCTCCGCCTCCTGGGTTCAAGTGATTCTCCTGCCTCAGCCTCCTGAGTAGCTGGGATTACAGGCGCGCACTACCACGCCTGGCTAATTTTTGTATTTTTAGTAGAGACAGGATTTCACCATGTTGGTCAGGCTAGGCTTGAATTCCTGACCTTGTGATCTGCCCCACCTCAGCCTCTCAAAGTGTTAGGATTACTGGCGTGATTCACTGTGCCCGGCCTGTGCCACTTCTTTCTAGCCTCCATGGTTTCTGATGAGAAATCCTGTCATTTGAATTGTTTTCCCTATAGGTAAAGTGTCACTTTACAACCATTGCTTTTAATTTTCTTTGATTTTGTTTTTCAGAAGTTTAATTATCATATGTTTTGGCATGGATTTCTTTGAGGATATCCTCTGGATTCACTCAGCTTCTTGAATTTTTGGGTTTGGTCTTTTACCATATTTGGGAAGTTTTTAGCTAAGTACTTTTTCAACTACCCTCTTTATTCTCTGCTTCTTTTATTTTATCCATTTATATGTTTGTGAAATCTTTGATTATACTGTCACATGTCCCCTGAGGCTCTGTTCATTTTTTATTTTCTTTCTGTTCTTCAGATTGGTTAATTTCTGTTGTTCTGTCTTCAAATATACTGATTCTCTGCCCCTCCATTCTGCCATTGAGCCTATCCATTGAACGTTTTTTGATTTTTTTAACAAATTTCTATTTGGTACTTGTTTACATCTTCAGTTTTTGGCTGAAACATTGTATTTTGTGACTCACTTTTAAAAATTTGTCTCTATCATGTTCTTAATTGCTCATTGAAATTGTTTGGGCCAGGTGCGGTGGCTTACGCCTGTAAGCACTTTGGGAGACCAAGGCAGGCAGATTGCTTGTACTCAGGAGTTCAAGACCAGCCCAGCCAACATGGCGAAACCCCATCTCTATTAAAAATACAAAAACTAGGCTGGGTGCTGTGGCTCACGCCTTTAATCCCAGCACTTTGGGAGGCTGAGGCGGGCACATCATTTGAGGTCAGGAGTTCTAGACCAGCTTGGCCAACATGGTGAAACCCCGTCGCTACTAAAAACACAAAAATTAGCCAGGTGTGGTGGCACACGCCTGCAGTCCTAGCTACTCTACTCAGGAGGCTGAGGCAGGAGAATTGCTTAAACCCAGGTGGTGGAGATTTCAGTGAACTGAGATCATGCCACTGCACTCCAGCCTGGGCAACAGAGCGAGAGGCTGTCTCAAAAAAGTTATAAAAACTAGCTGGGCGTGGTGGCGTGCGCCTGTAGTCCCAGCTACTCAGGAGGCTGAGATTGGAGGATCACCTGAGCCCTGGAGGTTAAGGCTGCAGTGAGCAGTGATCGAACCACTGCACTCCAGGCTATGCGACAGAGTGAGACCCTGTCTCAAAAAAAAAAAATGAAATTGTTTGATGATGACTCCGTTCACATCTTAGGTGATTCTAACATCTTGGTCATCATGGTATTGATGTCTGTCGATTGTCTTTTCTCATTCACTATGAGATATTTTTGGGTCTTGTTATGAATTATAGTTTATTGAAACCAGGACATTTTGGGTATCATGAGAGTCAGGATCTTATTTAAATCTTCTGTTATAGCAGACCTTTTGTAGACACTGTTCCCCACTGTGGTGGGGGAAGGGGAGGGCCCAACCTTGTTATTGCTGGCAGAGGTGGAATCCTTCTCCCACTCAAGTATCCACTGTTACTGGGGTTAGGGGAAGGGGCTGATGCATTACCTCCCAGAGAGGAGGACATTTTGGATTCCCTCTTGGGCCTTCCCTGAAACCTCTGGGATGGGGTTGGGTGCTAGGGCCCATTACAGCCTGGTGAGGGCGGGGTCACAGTGTTTTATCTGGTATTTGGCTGTAGTAGAGCAGTTTTTGTCTAAAAGTTTTTTGTCTTGATAGGCTACCTCTTTCCTGGTCTTTTGATAGAGAGCAGCTTTTGTCGGGCTTTTGTTATCAAATACACCTCTTAAAGTTTTGGGGTTGCTGGTTCTTCTGCTCCAAGTCTGCGGTATTTGAAGCAAAAAAGAAACTCCAGGGAACTCCTTGGTGTATTTTGCCTTGAGACGTCCCTAGCTGGTGTGCCTTATTCTCTCCACCTTTCGGAGTTGTCTTATGATCGTTTTGCATATAACGTCTAGGATTTTTAGTTGTACTTATTGGGGGAGTAGGGAAGAATATGTCTACTCCACTTTCACAAAGCACTCATCTATAGATTTAGTTTCTCAGATAGCTAAAGAACTAAAAGTGTACCAGCAGTTCTGAGGCTCTAGAACTATGAACTCAGGATGATAGAAGTGAAAAACCATCACATGGTGAGGTCGGGGGATATCTGTAGGCCCCTACTTCACAGGGTCTTCATGCTGAAAGATTGCAACCAATATACAGTCCTTATCTGGGGGCATACACTGGACTGATTAGTTTCACAATCAAAATATTTCCCAACAAAATGTGCATTGTTATTCTGGTCCCCAATCAGCTGCACCTGGCCTGAGTTTTTTAGTCAGGAAAAATTTCTCAAAGATGATTCTGTTTTTCCTCCATAAATACTATAGGGCAACTGCCTGAAAGCCAGGCCATAAATGGCAAGAGCCTTGTACTTCACCTAGGCCCAAGTGGTTGCTGTGCTTTCAGTGTTGACAGACTAACAGGAGGGAATGGGTAGGCAGGCTTAACTAAGCCACTACTACCATCACCACCCTCCAGGTTAAAAAAAAAAAAAAAAAAGCCAGATTTGCTTTGTTTTAATAAAACAAACAGGGCTTGGAAAATATAGAGTTTGCTTGTAAGACTTAAAAAACAAAACAAGGGCGGGCGCTGTGGTTCACGCCTGTAATCCCAGCGCTTTGGGAGGCCAAGGCAGGCGGATCACGAGGTCAGGAGATCGAGATCATCCTGGCTAACACAGTGAAACCCCGTCTCTACTAAAAATACAAAAAATTAGCCGGGCGTGGTGGTGGGTGCCTGTAGTCCCAGCTACTCGGGAGGCTGAGTCGGGAGAATGGCATGAACCTGAGAGGCAGAGCTTGCAGTGAGCCGAGATCGCACCACTGCACTCCAGCCTGGGCGACAGAGCAAGACTCCGGCTCAAAACAAAAAAAAAAAACCTCTCCTAAAACATTAGATAAATAAAGGCTGTAGTTCCCAAACCATGCTTGAATCAGAATCTCCTTGGGAGAATCGTGGACCCACCCTGAGACTCACTGAGTCGGTACCAGGGTTGGAGCCTCGAAACAAGCCTTTTTATATATCTCCAAGGAGATCAAAATACACAATTGTGTTTGCAAACTACCATCTTTAATCCTGTGCTGGACCCTTACGTCTCACGGTGGCTCCTTTTAGTCTTAATTTGGCCAGGAAACAATGAGAACATTTCATCAGGTCCAGTCAGATGTTGGAGACTTTGCAGAATACCGGTTCATTGTGCATTCCTGGAGCCTGAGAAAATGCTGATGTAAGGTATTCAAGTGCTAGTGACTCTTGAACTGTGCTTTTTGCTGTACTGTAGCTGATATATTATGTCAGGAGAGATGCCAAACTGGATAAAAGAATGTATGGTGTCATTTGATAGTCTTCCTCTTTGATACAACAAGATGAAACAAGCATATAATGCCAGGGAAAGAGCTCTTCCAGCATTATTCTTTCTCAAACTGAGATGCACTTTCAGGTGAGGTGGTGTCTTCCCCCACAGTGCTGCAGCGAATATTAGTGCTTACTTAGTTGGTTCCCACTGAATGATTGGAGTCGGGAGAAGGGAGGGTTACACCTGTGACTGCTGAGTATTGCCTGCAGAATGGGCTCAGAACGCACAGTTCAGGAATTTCAGAAGAGGACGTCCTTAATCCAAGGCCGGTGGCTGTTTGCACGCTGCTGTACTGCCCAGTGGTGCACCCCTGCCTGGAGCTCCAACAGACCACTTGACTTCTGGTGACGGTTTCTCCCTCACTTCTTAGTCCACCTCTCCCAGCTCTTTGACATTCACCACATACATATATTATTGTCATATGATCTGTTCTTCTATATCAGTTCTTCATTTTCTGCTTTAATTCCTCCTTAACTATTGTATTGATTTTTGATTGACTTACCCAGTGCCTTTTCATGGACCTCTCTTCCCACCCCCAAAATTGGTTATCTTTGGGACCTTGAAATAAATTTGTCTCTAAATTATGAATAATTGGTGTACGTAACTAACATATGCATAATATGAATTTTATTGTGACTTACCTGTCATACTCTAACATCCTCAGCTTCTATTTATTGCTAAAGTTTGTTTTTCTGGCTGTAAAATATTACTTATTTCACATATATCAGGGGCTTTTTATATGATTTTTTTCTTCTCTTTTTGCTCCCTTGGGGAGTTCCTTCCCCTTTCCATAAACTGTGGTCCCTGCGTGGCCCTGCCCCGTCCCTCCTCATCGGGCTTGTCCTGCCCACATCGCCCTGCAGGATTCTATGGCCTGGACGAGTCTGACCTCGACAAGGTTTTCCACTTGCCCACCACCACTTTCATCGGGGGACAGGAATCAGCACTTCCTCTGCGGGAGATCATCCGTCGGCTGGAGGTAAGAACAGTTTCTGGAAAAATCTAGTGGACTTTTTAAGAACTTGTATTAGCAGGATGACTTTGAGGCTAGTTTTATTTTTTTTCTTTGTCCTTTTTATTTTATTTTTTCTCTGAGACAGAGTTACTGTCACCCAGGCTAGAATGCAGTGACACAGTTGGGCTCAATGCAGCCTCAACCTCCCAGTCTCAAACCATCCTCCCACCCCAACCTCTCGTAGCTGGGACTGCTGGTACACACCACCATGCCCAGCTAATTTAGTTTTTCATTTTTTATTGTAGAGATGAGGTCTTACTGTGTTCCTCAGGCTGGTCTCAAATGCCTGGGCTCAAGTCATCCTCCTACCTCAGCCTCTCGAAGTGCTGGGATTACAGGCGTGAACCGGTCCTGTCTTTCTCAAAATTGTAAGGAAGGAGGACATTTGTTGTTGTTGTTGTTGTTGTTGTTGCCATTTTATAGATAGAAACCAATGGTTTTGCGATCAGCCAGATAGGGGAAGTAAACTCTGCTTTCAGATCCCACTAGGAGTTTATTACAGATGGTAGGAGAGTCACCTCAACCCTGAGGGACAGGCCTCAAGTCAAGGGTGGCTTCCTGCACAGCTCACTGCCAGGGCTGCTGAGTGGTGGCCACTCTTCTTCTTCCCTCTCTCCCTCTGTTCCTCTCATCCTTCTGTTTTGTTTCATTTTTTTCCTTCTCTGTGGACTCTGTTAGTACTAAGCCTGCCAGGGATTTCTTTCATGCACACACATTATAGACAGTGGCTAAGAGTTGTGGCTGTGCTGTTAGGCCACCTGTGTCTAGTTCTTCCATCCTGGGCAAATCATAGCCTCCCTCAGTATAAGGGTGGCTTCCATGCCCATTGCAGAGGGGAGAATGGATTTGATGAGAGGTCCATGCCAAGAGTTGGCTATTACTGTTACTTAATGCTGTTCCTGGTATTCAGAGCTAAAGGATCCAGGTTAAAATAAACTGAGAAAATACTCTGGAATGGAACCCTCAGAATTGAGCATATAAATCACCTGGGGTCCGCCTGTCATGCACAGTCTGAATCCTGACGTCCCTAACTAACCCAAGTTGAACCACACTGGCCATCAGGGCTCTCTGAGGCTGTTCCTCTCATGGCTGGACGCATTAGAACCACCTGGAGAGCTTACAGAACTGATACCCAGGCCACAGCCCAGGTCCCCTAAATCAGAATCCCCCTAGCACCCCAGGGATTAACCCTTGCTGCAGCAAGTGAATTTTAATTTAAAATTCTCTTGTCAGTGTTTCCACAATTGGCTGCACGTGGCTTAAAAAGATCTGAGTGTCCAGGCCAGGCACGGTGTCTCACACCTGTAGTCCCAGCACTTTGGGAGGCCAAGACAGGTGGATCACAAGGTTGGGAGTTCAAGACCAGCCTGGCCAAGATCATGAAATGCTGTCTTTATTAAAAATACAAAAGTTAGCCAGGTGTGATGGCGGGTTCCTATAATCCCAGCTATGTGGGAGGCTGAGGCAGAGAATTGCTAGAACCCGGGAGGGGGAGGTTGCAGTGAGCAAAGATCACACCACTGCACTCCAGCCTAAGCAACAGAGCAAGACTCCATCTCAAAAAAAAACCTGAGTGTCCAATGCTGGCACTTTCTGTAGTTTATGATGAGCATCCTGAAGTATTGTCAGCATCTCGGAGCTGCTTCACCGCCTGCCTTCCTCACGTTGGGGAGAAAGGGGTGGAAACTAGAACTATGTGCCAGCATCAGAAGCTTGTGGCTAATGGGATGTATTGGGCACCAGGAGGGAGTGATAAGGCTTAATCCAAGAAGAATGAACCTTTGGGTCCTTCCTGTCACCTTTATCTGCACCCGCATGACCACACTGACGATAGTTTCTAGTTCTGCCTACTAAGCCACGTTACTATTGAGCACTTGAAATGTACAGAATATTTGAATGACTTTTTTTTTTTTTTTTTTTTTTTTGAGATGGAGTCTCGCTCTGCCGCCCAGGCTGGAGTGCAGTGGCCGGATCTCAGCTCACTGCAAGCTCTGCCTCCCGGGTTTACGCCATTCTCCTGCCTCAGCCTCCCGAGTAGCTGGGACTACAGGCACCCGCCACCTCGCCCGGCTAGTTTTTTGTATTTTTTAGTAGAGACGGGGTTTCACCGTGTTAGCCAGGATGGTCTCGATCTCCTGACCTTGTGATCCGTCCGTCTCGGCCTCCCAAAGTGCTGGGATTACAGGCTTGAGCCACTGCCCCCGGCCTAATGACTTTTTAAGTGTTGAAAAGACAATGTTTGATATATTGGGTCAAATAAAATAGGAAAATTTCATGTGGGTCTACTAGAAAAATAAATTACATATGTGGCTCACGTAATGTTTCTATTGAATGTTGCTGATCTATAGAAGTTCTTGTGTTGCCTGGACCCCCACAAATGGCACCCCATATAGCTTCTCCAAGTGGCCCTACCCCCAAATTATTTCACTGCTCACGTGTTCCACCCAGTTCCCTCAGTGTATTTTCTGTTACAGCAGCCGTCTGGTGAGACCAGTCTGCACTGAGAGTAGACTCAGCACTAATACCTTTTACCTCAGAGGAGTCCCCTGTGGGGAGCCTGGCAGCTCATCTTTTTTTTCTTTTTTTTCTTTTTTTTTTTTTTTTTTTTGAAACAGGGTCTCACTCTGTCGCCCAGGCTGGAGGGCAGTGGCACAATCATGGCCCACTGCAGCCTCAGCCTCTGGGATTAAGCGATCCCCCTACCTCAGCTACCTCAGCCTCCCGAGTAGCTGGGACTATAGGAGAGCACTACCATGCCTGGCTAATTTTTTTATTTTTTATGGAGATGAGATCTCACCATGTTGCCCAGGCTGATCTTGAATTCCTGGACTCAAGTGATCCTCTTGCCTTGGTCTCTCAAAATGCTGGGATTACAGGCATGAGCCACTGCGCCTGGCCCCAGCAGCTCATCCTTAACATGCTCTCACATTGGAAAGCTCCCATAGAGTCACCATCTCCATAGCACATCACAGTGTCACCTCTCGGGGGCCTCTTCAGCACCTTCCTTCCCAGACAGCAAAATGAGGGGCAGAGGCATTGATGTCCCTATGGCTAACTTCCTCTCTGAATCTTGCATCCCAAGTAGTTCCAATTTCATCATACGAAGGGGGTGTAGGGAGCTGAAGCATGTTGAAGGGCTGCCTCCCTTTCAGTCCAGTTGATGCCAGAGCCCTGGAGTTGGCTCTTGTTGTCGGAGACAGTTGGACCTGTACCCAGGAGTCTAAGGCTGTACGCCCTCCTGGCCCCAGAGTGGCCTCAACTTAGAAGACTCCATTTTCACAACAGTTTACAGACATTTGCATAAACTTCTCAGCACCCTGCCTGATGGTGATGCTTTACTTACATTTAATGTATGTGTATGTTAGATTGGTGGTATAATCAGACAGATCTTAAGCTATTGATCGTGTGACGTGGTGGTCAATTTGTACCTTTTTCAAAAATTAGAGGGGATTGGCTGGGCGCAGTGGCTCATGCCTGTAATCCCAGCACTTTGGGAGGCCGAGGCGGGCGGATCACAAGGTCAGGAGATCGAGACCATCCTGGCTAACACGGTGAAACCCCGTCTCTACTAAAAATACAAAAAATTAGCCGGGCGTGGTGGCGGGCGCCTGTAGTCCCAGCTACTCAGGAGGCTGAGGCAGGAGAATGGCGTGAACCCGGGAGGCAGAGTTTGCAGTGAGCTGAGATCACACCACTGCACTCCAGCCGGGGGGACAGAGCAAGACTCAGTCTCCCAAAAAAAAAAGAAAGAAAATATGGTTTGGGGTTGTCTCAGTTCTTTTTGTATTGCTATAAAGGGATACCTGGGGTTGGATAATTTATAAAGAAAAAGGGTTTATTTGGCTCACAATCTAATTGGGCATCTATCTGCATTTGGTGAGGGCCTCAGGCTGCTTCCACTCGTGGCTGGAAGGCAGAGGGGAGCCTGCTTGTGCAGAGATCACATGGTGGGAGGGGAAGCAAGAGAGAGAGCGGAGAGGTGCCAGACTCTTTTTAGCAGCCAGCTCTCTCAGGAACTGATAGAGCAAGAACCCACTCACCTCTGAGTGAGGGCGTTAATCTACTCATGAGGGATCTGCCCTCACAACCAAAACATCTCCCATGTGGCCCCACTTCCAACATTGGGGATCAAATTTCAGCATGAAGTTTGTGGGGGAACAAACGGGTTAATGAAAATACCTTAAATAGCCAGGCACGGTGGCTCGCGCCTGTAATCCCGGCACTTTGGGAGGCCAAGGCGGGCAGATCACAAGGTCAGGAGATCGAGACCATCCTGGCTAACACGGTGAAACCTGTCTCTACTAAAAATACAAAAAGAAATTTGCCGGGCGTGGTGGCATGCGCCTGTATACCCAGCTGCTCAGGAGGCTGAGCAGGAGAATCGCTTGAACTCGAGAGGTGGAGGTTGCAGTGAGCCAGGATCGCACCACTGCACTCCAGTCTGGGCGACAGAGGGAGACTCCGTCTCAAAAAAAAAAAAAAAAAAAAAAAAAGCTGGCTGCAGTGGCTCATGCTTAATCCCAGCACTTTGGGAGGCCAAGGCGGGCAGATCACAAGGTCAGGAGATCGAGACCGTCCTGGCTAAGACGGGGAAACCCCATCTCTACTGAAAATACAAAAAATTAGCTGGGCGTGGTGGTGGGCGCTTGTAGTCCCAGCTACTCAGGAGGCTGAGGCAGGAGAATGGTGTGAACCTGGGAGGCAGAGCTTGCAGTGAGCCGAGATTGCGCCACTGCACTCCAGCCTGGGTGACAGAGCGAGACTCCGTCTCAAAAATTAATTAATTAATTAATTAATTAAAAAAAAAAAACTTAAATACTAGGGTCTTTCCCAGCAGGACTTTCTCTTTTAGTTTCTAGGCAAGATTTTGCTTCTTTTGACTTGGATAATAACTAGAGTATTGTGGTTGGCCATAATTTTGAGTTCAGGCAAAGTTTGCTTTGTTTCATGGTCATGAAGCATGTGTGCAGGGATAGCTCACCCTCCTCTGCAAAGAACAGGACTGGTCTCAGATTCAGCACATCCTTTAACTGCTCATGCCAGCTGGTCTCATTGTCTGTTGTGAAAACCAAGTGGGCTCATGGATGAGAGCTGCTGAGCAGGACCAAACACAAAGTACTCTGGCAGCAGTGGCTGCTGTAAAGGCAGTTAGAGGAGGCTTTGGGGGTCTGTAAAGTGTCTGTTGGCCCACATCAGGGCCTGTCTTCTTTTTATTCCATGCTGACTTGCAGTTTGCTCTCAGACTCTCATTCTAGTCCTCCAGGGCAGCTGTGCAGATCGAGCTTTGGGCCTCTGCAGGAGTACCAGGATGAGGGCAGCCCCAGAGGGATTTCTTTTTCTTTTTTTTTTTTGAGAGGGAATCTCACTCTGTCGCCCAGGCTGGAGTGCAGTGGCACAATCTCAGCTCACTGCAACCTCCGCCTCCCGGGTTCAAGCGATTCTCCTGCCTCAGCCTCCTGAGTAGCTGGGACTACAGGCACGCGCCACCACACCTGGCTGTATTTTTAGTACACCTAAATATTTTAGTATACTAAATATTTTAGTATTTTAGTACACCACACCTGTATTTTTAGTAGAGACGGGGTTTCACCATATTGGTCAGGCTGATCTCAAACTCCTCACCTCGTGATCCGCCTGCCTCAGCCCCCCAAAGTGCTGGGATTACAGCGTGAGCCACCGTGCCTAGCCCCGAGATGAATTTCTAAGAGCCTGGTGCCTCCTCTCGCTCCTGGCACCTCTCCTCTTCCTGACTTCCTCCCTGCTGAGCTCTGCAGATCTGGATGCTGCTTCCTCACCTAGCTGTGGGTGTGAATGTGGTGCAGGACGTCTTGACCTGCTCAGGATCCTGACTTTTGTCTTACGGGCAATCTTGCTCCTGAGGCAGAAGGATCATTTGAGCCCAGGAGTTTAAGACCAGCTTGGCAACATATTGAGACCTCATCTCTCCAAAAAATTCAAAACATGAGGCAGGAAGATCACATGAGCCCAAGAGGTTGAGGCTACAGTGGGCCCTGATAGCACTACTGCACTCCTGCCTCGATGACAGAGAGAGACCCTGCCTCAAAAAATAAATAAATAAAATTTTTTAAAAACCTGCAATTCTTAAACAGCCACTGAGCCTGTGACACCCTCTGGGTATTTCCTGTCATGGGTGCTGGTACAGGTCTGACCTTGATGATAGCCTGTCTTCCCTGGGGAAGGACCCAGTTCTACAACTGTTGCGGTCTGTGCTTCTTGCCACAAAGGTAACAGAGTAGAACTGGGGTTGTTCCTTGGCCTGGCCCTTGGAAGGCTAGGAGGTTCTCTGTGTACAAGTGACCCAGGTCCCCGAAGGAAGTACTTCATGACCCTATGAAGAGGGCTTCTGCCTGGCAGCCACTCCATGCCATCCTCAGTCACACTTGACTGAGGTACATTTTAGAACAAGCCTCCTGCTCATCCCCTCCTTCTGCCTGAATGGGCAGTCAGCACTCTTCATTCAGCCAGGCCTGGTTAGAAAACCCCTTGACTGTGTGTTTCTGTATGGAATAGATGGCCTACTGCCAGCATATTGGGGTGGAGTTCATGTTCATCAATGACCTGGAGCAGTGCCAGTGGATCCGGCAGAAGTTTGAGACCCCTGGAATCATGCAGTTCACAAATGAGGAGAAGCGGACCCTGCTGGCCAGGCTTGTACGGTCCACCAGGTATGGGTCTGGCCCTGGGCAATGGGGCAGACATTCCTAGGGAAGCAGCGACCCTCTGTTGTTCGGGCCTGTGTGCAGCCTGTTGGCCGAGGTGAGAGGGGGTTTGGGGTGGTGCAGGCAAAGCTCCAGCTGCAAATGTGTGAAGAGATACCAGGCAAGTAGAGTCAGTCTTCAGAGCAACCTCTGCCTCCTGAATTCAAGCGATTCTCTTGCCTCAGCCTCCTGAGTAGCAGGGATTACAGGCACATACCACCACAGCCGGCTAATTTTTACATTTTTAGTAGAGGTGAGGTTTCACCATGTTGGCCAGACTAGTCTCGAACTCCTGACCTCAGGTGATCCGCCCACCTCGGCCTCTCAAAGTGCTGGGATTACAAGCATGAGCCCAGAACCCCCTCTTTTTGGTCAGGAAGAGTGACATTGCCCTTCAAGGTGTCTTGGTTCCCTGTCCAGGTTTGAGGAGTTCCTACAGCGGAAGTGGTCCTCTGAGAAGCGCTTTGGTCTAGAAGGCTGTGAGGTACTGATCCCTGCCCTCAAGACCATCATCGACAAGTCGAGTGAGAACGGCGTGGACTACGTGATTATGGGCATGCCACACAGGTATGGCCAAGGGCGCGCCCCACCTGGTTTCTCACCATCCCTGTGGGCTGTGTAGGAGGCACCAGGTAAAGGCACTGAGAGAGCAGCTGTTTCCTCCTTGAGTGCCAGTTGTGAGTCTGGGCTCATCTGGTTCCTGAGGGTGTGTCGTTTTGCAGGCGATTCTCACATTCCCTGCCTCTGGAAGACTGCAAAGTCATGATCACAGCCAAAGCCACATGTAGTTTCAGACTGGCATTTGGCCTTACATTGCATTTTTATGAAAGTTAAACCCAGGTTCCCTGGTTGGGGTCTAACCTGGAGGGAAGGCTGCTTCCTGACATTGGAGGGGAGGCCAAGACTGTGAAAATAGGGAAGGTGTAGGGAGGGAGGAGGGTAAGGAAGCCTCAGGCCCATGGTGTTGCTGCACCTTCTGCCTTTCTGCTGCCTACCATGGCCTTGATTGCCCAGCAGGCTCGGTTCCCACATTAGCTCCAGTTCACAGCTATCCTTGGGCTGTAAACCGAGGAGGTGCTGTGCCCTAGGGGAGGGAGAGGGGATTGTAACACCCTCGTCTGCCATCTGGAAGCCGTGACCTCAGGCTCTGCTCACCCTACTCTCCGGTATGTTCCAGAGGGCGGCTGAACGTGCTTGCAAATGTCATCAGGAAGGAGCTGGAACAGATCTTCTGTCAATTCGATTCAAAGCTGGAGGCAGCTGATGAGGTGACGCACCTGCATAGAGACACATCCAGCGTAGCCCCAACTTACACAAGACCCCTGGCTCTACTTCTTTCTTAGAATGACTTATGGGGATTGGTTCTTCTGTACCATTTGTGATTTGCCTTCCTTGTTGGAAGAATTTTAGTGTTGGAACAAAGGTGGCCAGTGGCCCACCTCCTGGTCAGAGGTCCGGCAGCCCCACTCTGAGTGCAGGGGTGTGTCCCCTCTGGCTGAGGGACATTCTCCCTATGCCCTGGATGAGAATGATCCTGGGAAAAGGCCTCCATGTCCTTCTACGTTGGGTTCCTGGGAGTAGAAATCCCATATAAGGCTGGGTGTGGTGGCTCCTGCCCCGTAACCTCAACACTTTGGGAGGCTGAGGCAGGTGGATCGCAGGAGTTCAAGACCAGCCTGACCAACATGGAGTAACCCCATCTCTACTAAAAATATAAAATTAGCCAGGCATGGTGGCGCATGCCTGTAATCCCAGCTACTTGGGAGGCTGAGGCAGGAGAATCGCTTGAACCCAGAAAGTGGAGGTTGCAGCAAGCTGAGATCGCGCCGTTGCACTCCAGCCTGGGCAACAAGAGCAAAACTCCATCTCAAAAAAAAAAAAAAAAAAAAATTCCCGTTTAAAAGGGCTCTTTTAGGCCAGGCGCGGTGGCTCACGCCTGTAATCCCAGCACTTTGGGAGGCCAAGGCGGGCAGATCACGAGGTCAGAAGATGGAGACCATCCTGGCTAACACGGTGAAAACCCATCTCTACTAAAAAATACAAAAAATTAGCCGGGCACGATGGTGGGCGCCTGTAGTCCCAGCTGCTCGGGAGGCTGAGGCAGGAGAATGGCGTGAACCCGGGAGGCGGAGCTTGCAGTGAGCCAAGATCACGCCACTGCACTCCAGTCTGGGCCACAGAGCCAGGCTCCGTCTCAAAAAAAAAAAAAAAAGGGCTCTTTTGGAGACTGAGCATCTCCTTGGCCAGGGTGCAAATTCACTGTTTACCCCATCAGGGCTCTGGAGATGTGAAGTACCACCTGGGCATGTATCACCGCAGGATCAATCGTGTTACCGACAGGAACATTACCCTGTCCCTGGTGGCCAACCCTTCCCACCTTGAGGCTGCTGACCCCGTGGTGATGGGCAAGACCAAAGCTGAGCAGTTTTACTGTGGCGACACTGAAGGGAAAAAGGTAAGGCCCAGAGAGAGGTGTGCAAGGCAGATCGTCAAGGCCCCATGTTCCAGCATGGAATTCTGCTCACCAACATAACCCAGAGCCCTGGGTGAATATGGACTTTAAAAAAATATTTAAAGTCGGCCAGTCGCAGTGGCTCACGTCTGTAATCCCAGCACTTTGGGAGGCTGAGGCAGGCAGATCACCTGAGGTCAAGAGTTGGAGACCAGCCTGACCAACATGGAGAAACCCCATCTCTACTAAAAATACAAAATTAGGCCGGGCGCGGTGGCTCAAGCCTGTAATCCCAGCACTTTGGGAGGCCGAGGTGGGCGGATCACAAGGTCAGGAGATCGAGACCACAGTGAAACCCCGTCCCTACTAAAAATAAAAAAAATCAGCCGGGCGCGGTGGCAGGCGCCTGTAGTCCCAGCTACTCAGGAGGCTGAGGCAGGAGAATGGCGTGAACCCAGGAGGCGGAGCTTGCAGTGAGCCGAGATCACGCCACTGCACTCCAGCCTGGGCAACAGCGTGAGACTCCATCTCACAAAAAAAAAAAAAAATACAAAATTAGCCGGGCGTGGTGGTGCATGCCTGTAATTCCAGGTACTTAGGAG
This sequence comes from Macaca nemestrina, assembly GCF_043159975.1. Taxonomy (NCBI): domain Eukaryota; kingdom Metazoa; phylum Chordata; class Mammalia; order Primates; family Cercopithecidae; genus Macaca; species Macaca nemestrina. Next base: position 115,091,059 of record NC_092128.1, read on the forward strand.
GCTGAGGCAGGAAAATAGCTTGAACCTGGGAGGCGGAGGTTGTGGTGAGCCGAGATCACGCCCTTGCACTCCAGCCTGGCAACAAGAGCGAAACTCTGTCTCAAAAAAAAAAAATATATATATATATACACACACACACACACACACACATATATATAAAATCAATATATATGTGTGTGTGTATATATATATAAAATCAACTTTTCAAGAATAGCAATAGTAAAACAGTCCTGCTTATAGTGTTCCTTCTCCTGAAGTTGTAATTGTCAGAACTATGTGGGAAGTTTGCTTTTGTCCTCACCAAATCTCTGAAGGAGCCAGGTTTGCAGTTATTCTAAATGGACAGAGATGTTTTCACTGAAAAGGAGGAGAGTCTGAGAGGCTCTGTAAGGAAAAAGTGTAGGTGAGCCTGAAGGAGAAATTGTAGAACTGAGACTTGTCAGGAGAGTAGTGCCTGCTGTGATCAGAGGTGGGAGCTCATGGGCTGGTTGAAGACCGAGGAGGGCTCAGGCTGCAGGCAGGTGGGGTCCTGCTTCACCATTTCTGGTCATGTGACTGAGTGTTGGGGGTTGGCTCGCCAGCCTGCTTTTGTAGAAATAGTCTTAACAGATTGTTAACAGTTTGCCCTTATTTAACTTTAAGATAGAATCTTGTCTGACAAATTTTATATTTCCTATTAATGATGACCTAAAAACCAAATAATCAGAAAAAAATCAAATATTTATAATGTTTTATGTGTGGGTTCTAGGAAACATACAAAGCAGGCATCACCACTTTTCTCTCCAGAGCCTCCTGTTCTTTTTAGAAAAAAGGTCGTGTGTAAAGAAGCAAATAGCACGCATACAGCGTGATAGGAAACTGTGGAGTTAGCTGCAAAGAGCTTTGGAAGAGGTGTGCGGGGGTGTGGGCTAGCGTTGGACCAAGGATAGAAGGGAGACCCCTTATCAGCAGAGCAGGTAGTTGTCATTTTATTCGAGAAGTGGCAGGATTTAGGGAGGTGGGAAGGGAAGAATGTTTTCTGGAGATGTAGGAGCAAATATGTAAGGTAAATTGGGGACACAGAGCAGGGATGGGCCAGCCTCCTAGTTGTGCCCTGGAAAGAGGTCAGGTCTATGTTAGAAGTGGAACCAATTGGCCCAGCACGGTGGCCCACACCTGTAATCCCAACACTTTGGGAGGCCTAGGTGGGTGGATCAGCTGAGGTCAGGAGTTCGAGACCATCCTGGCTAACACAGTGAAACCCCATCTCTACTAAAAATACAAACAAAATTAGCTGGGCGTGGTGGCACATGCCTGTAGTCTCAGCTACTCAGAAGGCTGAGGGGGGAGAATGTTTGAACCCAGGAGGCGGAGGTTGCAGTGAGCTGAGATCGCACCACTGCACTCTAACCTGGGTGACAGAGGGAGACTCCTTCTCAAAGAAAAAAGAAAAAAGAAGTAGAACCAATTATTAGTTTACCAGGTTCTGTAATTTTAAATACTGTAAATCTACTACTGTCATGCTCACAGGGTTAGAGGAAGGGAAACTGCCATCATAGGTAATGGAGCCTGGGCTGGAGAAGTGATTCTCGCATCTATCAATACTTGCTATGAAGAACAAGTATGACCCACAGGGACACAGAGGTCATTCCATGGCTTCAAGCTCATGGGCCAGGACAGTGTCACAGAAACTTCAACTAGATGCAAAGAGGCCTCAACTCTGTTTGGGGAAACTGCAGCCCCCGCAGGCAGTAACAACACTGGGTGTCTGGGATGGGCTGGTCTGAGGCGAGATCGGCATGGGGAGACCAGCATTGTGATGACTAGTGCCTCTGGTATTTCCACCCTCCTGGGCACTTGCCCAGGCATTTGGGCTGAGTAGTGGAATGAGATTACCGAAAACTTTGGGTAACTCCTACATTCATAGATTGTGGACAAAAATCCACTCTAGCAGTACTCCTCAGAATGTTGGAAATTTCCCAAAAAGGAATGAAATCATTGGAATAAAAGTGATAGAGTATATTTTAAACTGCTACAGATGGTCACACTGATTGGTCCCTTCATGAGACGCCAGGACAGGAGAGGCTGGTTAGTCCCTGATTTGCTCATAAGCCTGCATGTAGCTGAGTCCAAACTGTCAGTCCCTTTGTTTCCAGTCTGCACAGACCATGTTGTCACAAGTTTGCCCTTGCCCCAATATGGATAGCTGCCAAGCCCTCTTTCTGAGCCTTCTCGTCACCTTGCCTCAAGCCCTCCCATGTCCCCAGCAGGGTCAGTGTGGGGTCATTGCAGGCTCAGTCGTCTGCCTGTTCTTACTCCTCTTGACACCCATAGGATGTGATTTGATTTCTGTTAAATCCAGAACTCAGAGAGCTGAAGTGTGTGTTATGTAACTCTCAGCACTCGTGCAGAATTACATACTCTGTATAAGTGCAGCTGAGGTCATCCCATAATCTCATGCATGATTGTGAAACAGACCTGATTTGGCTCAGTGCTAATATGGCCTTTGGGATCTTTGTTCATGAAAGCATTTCCTCAGTGCAGCAATGCAACCTGCCACAAAGGGAGCACCCACTCCTGCCAGAGGTACGGCCCAGGCTGCCAGACACAAGGAGATTCCCCATGTGTCCTGGCTGTGATTTCAGCAGCCGGTTACCACAATGCAGTATGGCATGGCGGTCGCAGTACAACATCACCAAGATGATCAAGAACAAATACTATGACAAGAGGAAGACTGACTACAGGTGCCAGCAGAAGACAGACTGGACAGAAAAGTATCTGCAGGAAAAAACAACACACTATGGGGACCAGGAAAGCATGAAATGTCAGTGACTCAAAACCAGTGGCTTTTACACTCAGGGAGCCTGGGCATCGTGGCAAAGCTGCACACCTCCAAGGGGGCCTGTAAGCAAACCAGATCCTTACATCCACATGCTGCTATCCTAGTGAGCACCTGCCACATCCACCCAAAGGCAGGACAGCTGTAGTTCTATTTTTAAAAATTCTAGGTTTTGTCCCTGACACACAAATCATGGGTCTTACCGTCCTACCAAGGATGACGCAGCACAGTGTTGAGGACCAGGGTAGTCACAAGAACTCAGGGAGGTGCAGGTCAGTAGGCCCATAGGCTGAGGCCACAGCAGGAGAAGGTCTGTTACATAACACATTGGCTAGCCACAGCGTCTAGTTTTTTTGCTACACACCCATCTAGATGGCATTTTGTAAAGATAAGATTAACATTTAAACCAGTAGATTTTGAGTAAAGCAGATGACCTTGCACAACGTGAGTGGGCTTCATCCAGTCAATTCAAGGCCTTCGAGAAAAGACTTGAGGTTCCCAGAAAAGAAGGAATTCTGCCTCCAGACAGCCTTCACACTTGAGCTGCAACATCAGCTCTGCCGTGGGTCTCCAGCCTGCCAGCCCGCCCTGCAGACTTTGCACTTGCCAGCCTGATTCCTTAAAAATCTGTCTTTCTCGGCCAGGCACGATGACTCATGCCTGTCATCCCAGCACTTTGGGAGACTGAAGCAAGAAGATTGCTTGAACCCAGGAGTTCGAGACCAGCATGAGCAACATGGTGAAACCCCGTCCCTACAAAAAAATGCCAAAATTAGCCAGGCGTGGTGGCATGTACTTGTAATCCCTGCTACTTGGGGCACTAAGGTGGGAAAATCACTTGAGCTTAGGAGGCAGAGGTTGCAGTGAGCTGAGATGGTGCCACTGCATTCCAGCCTGGGTGAGAGTGAGACCCTGCCTCAAAAAAAAAAAAAAAAAGAAAAAAAAAAAATCATTCTCTCTCTCCCCCTCTTCCTCTTCCCCCTAACAGTTCTGTCTCTCTGGAGAGCCCTTCTAATACAAGGGTTTTGAAGAGGTATAGGCTATGTATCCAAGGAGTAGAGGTGGTGGGCTTACATGATTGTGGCATTGGGGACACTGAGTAAATCAGGAAACATATCTAAGGCAGTGGGGATGGAGTGTCTTGCAGTTGTAGGAGATATTTATAGGTATGGAAGGAGGTGGCCTGGAAAGTGTTGGATTAAAATTTGGAGGTACCAGTACAAACTCACAGTTTTATTACGTACATATACACAGAGAAATAGCTGTGTATATATGCGCATGCATATGCACACATATATTTTTTAGATCTATGCTGAATGGGCCTAGAAATGATGATATCCTGGCAGCGATGAGCATACAAATACTGGTCTTAAATCCTATCCTCTCCTGCAGGAAGCTGCCTTCTTAGAGAAACAGCTGATATTGTACAGGGCTGGACAGGGACAGTACAACATGAAGCTACAATGTTCTGTTGGTCAGGAAGCAAGGAAGTACTCATGAATGAAAGAGACCTGTCCCTGTTCACAGGAAAGGGAGGCAGCTGGAAGGAGCTGCTCTCCATATCAACCTGATATGGAGTCTGAGCATTAAAATAACTAACAATATTAATGCAACCTGTCGAATAAAATAGGAACCATGAGTACACATTAACACGAGTAAATAAACAAGGGAGAAGGGAAAGCTCTTCCTTGCAGAGAATGCCAACTAATAAATGTAGGAGTAACAGAAACTGGTGTTTGCCATCAACCCAAGGGGCTGGTTCAGACACAGTTGTCCATACTGCTGAGGCTGGGGTGGAGGTTTGAGGAGGAACAGGATATAAAGTTTCTTCTCACAGAATACTACCACTATACTCATTGCCAAGGAAAACAATGGTGAGTGAAGGGGAGGATAGCAGACAGCGGCCTCCCAGGTGAGCAGAGTTAACCTGATCTGATGCAGCGTGTCCTTCCCACGTGGGGACCCAAGATCTGTCAAGGGTGCAGAGACAGGAAGGATGAGGAGCTGCTCCAGGTTGGAGGAGCTGAAGAGACCTGGCAAGCGATGCTGCCCCCCCATGTGGGGTCTGGGGCGGATGGCTAAGCTAGTGCTGCCCTCCCAGATGATGGCAGGGTGTGTTGGTGTTGAACAGACATACCAAGGTGCTAGCATGTTGGGGACTTGGGGCCCTGTGGACTTCCCTGCTACTTTCTATGTTTGAAATTATCTCAAAACGTTATTTTTGGAAAAACAAATGATGCATTTCCTCTGTTTGCCTTGTGGACTTGGCAATCAGAACATTTTGGATTTGGGGTCTCCTTTGGTGTCTACAGGTCATGTCCATCCTGTTGCATGGGGACGCTGCATTTGCTGGCCAGGGCATTGTGTACGAGACCTTCCACCTCAGCGACCTGCCATCCTACACAACTCACGGCACCGTGCACGTGGTCGTCAACAACCAGGTACCTCACACCAGCCTGAGGCTTTGCTGCTCACATCAGTCTTACTTAGAATGACATCTCTGAGTTATTTAGGATGTTCGCTGTTTTCTGATTATAAAAATACATCTGTTATTAAAAACCAAGTAATCCTAGCATTTTGGGAAGCCAAGGCAGAAGGATTGCTTCAGCCCACGAGTCTGAGACCAGCCTGAGCAATATAGTGAGACCCCCTTTCTCTACAAAAAATTGAAAAATTAGCACTGGGTGACCAGGCGCGGTGGCTCAGGCCTGTAATCCCAGCACTTTGGGAGGCTGAGGCAGGTGGATCACCTGAGGTCAGGAGTTCGAGCCTGGCCAACATGGTGAAACCCCGTCTCTGCTGAAAGTACAAAATTAGCCGTGTGTGGTGGCACATGCCTGTGATCCCAGCTACTTGGGAGGCTGAGGCAGGAGAATTGCTTGGACCTGGGAGGTGGAGGTTGCAGTGAGCCAAGATTGTGCCATTGCATTCCAGCCTAGGTGACAAGACCAAAACTCCATCTCAAAAAAAAAAGAGTCTTACTCCATCTTGAACTCCTGACCCCAAGTTATCCACCGGCTTCAGCCTCCTAGAATGCTGGGATTACACGCATGAGCCACCACACTCCCAGCTAGGATTCCAGTTTTTTCATGTCCTCATCAACTCTTGTTATTGTCTGTTTTATTCTAGTCATCCTAGAAGGTGTGAAGTGATATCTCATTGTGGTTTTAATTTGCATTTCCCTAATGACTGGTGATGTGTGTTTCTTTTCATTTGCTTACTGGCTATTTGTATATCTTTGGGGAAATTTCTATTCAGATCCTTTGCCTATTTTTTGACTGGATTGTCTTTTTATTTTTGAGTTGTAAGAGTTCTTTATATATTCTGGATATGAGCCATGTATCTGATGATTTGCAAATATGGGACAATTTTGGTGTCCTTGGAAGCACAAAAGTTTTATTTTTTATCAAGCATAATTTATCTGTTTTTTCTTTTGTTTCTTGTGATTTTTGGTGCCATATCTTAAGAAGGCTTTGCCTAACCCAGGGTCACAAAGTTTTACCTCCTATGCTTTCTTCTGAGTCTTAGAGTTTTAACGCTTAAATCTATGATCTGTTTTGAGTTAATTTTTGTGCATGGTGCAAAGAAGGAGTCCCGCTTCATTCTTTTGCACTTGGATACTGTTTTCAAATATAAATGATTCTGTCGCAAAGCATCTAATGGACAGAGCTAGCTCCAGTGGGTGGCTCCAGTTACCAAGAAGCAGATTTTAGTTGAATGAAAAGAAGAACTCTCAACAGTGAGACCTGTTCCAACAGGGGAACTGGCTCCACCAGAAGTTTTGGATTCCTCCTCCTTGGAAGTATTGGCACAGCTAGTGAGCGAGTTGTCAGGGTTGAAGTAGATGGGAGGGGTGAGAAGGGCCAGGGGTGACAGGAGAAACCATTTGGCCCTAGAGTTCCTTTGGCTCCCAGACCAGCTTTGATGCTATGAACATGTATGTCCATATATCTCTTTAACACTCTGGGTTTTTTTTCCCCCTTTGAGACAGGGTCTTGCTCTGTCGCCCAGACTGAGGTGCAGTGGCATGATCATAGCTCACTGCAGCCTCCAACTCCTGGGCTCATGCGGTCCCTCCACCTCAGCCTCCCAAATAGCTGGAATTACAGGTGCGCACCACCATGCCCAGCTAATTTTTTCTTAAATTTTTCTTGTAGAGATAGGGTCTCTCTTTGTTGCCCAGGCTGCTCTTGAACTCCTGGGCTCAAGCAGTCCTCCCTCTTGGACCTCTCAAAGTGCTGGGATTATAGGCATGAGCCACTGTGCCTGACTGAAATCCTGCTTTCAGTTCTTTGGAGTATATATCCAGAAGTGGAGTAGAATTGCTACATCATATGATAGCTCTATTTTTAACTTTTTGAGTAACTGCTTATTAGTTCTAATTTTGTTTCTTTTTTTACATGTTCATAGCATCATAAATCAGCTTTTCCTCTTACCAAGATTTTCCTACTAACGCACTACCTCCCAAAAGTATACTAAGAGAGTGCATTGGTGGTATAGTGGTAAGTATAGCTGCCTCCAATAATATACTAGGAGGTATTATTAATACACCCATAATGGAAAAAAGTACAGAGTATATTTGGAGTATACCTCTGTCACATGTGTGTATGCACACCCACTAGTATAGATAACCCTGCCGGTAGATTGCACCTCCATTACACGTATGCACATCCACCCACGTAGATACTCCTGCTGGTAAAGTGCACCTCCATCATGTGTGCTCCCACCCAGATGTTCATGAAGGCACAGAAACTCGTAACAGTGGTGAACATTATGGAGAGGGCAGCTGAGACCTCAGCCTTGCAAAATGGGTTTCTTTCTGTGAAGTTCTAGCAGTAAGACATGTTATGATCACTGACTTCCTGCTGCAGGACCTTCTTTACATGCTGAAGCCCCAGATGGGCGATGCTGGCTTCAATACCAGCTGAGATTGTTCAGGGCTCTCTTTTGTGTCAGGCTCTAGTACATCTTTTTTTTTTTTTTTTTTTTTTTTTTTTTGAGACAGAGTCTTGCTCTCTCACCCAGGCTGGAGTGCAGTGGCGCGATCTCAGCTCACTGCAAGCTCCACCTCCTGGGTTCACACCATTCTCCTGCCTCAGCCTCCTGAGTAACTGGGACTACAGGCGCCCACCACCACGCCCAGCTAATTTTTTGTATTTTTGATAGAGACGGGGTTTCACCGTGTTAGCCAGGATGGTCTCAATCTCCTGACCTCGTGATCCACCCGCCTCGGCCTCCCAAAGTGCTGGGATTACAGGCGTGAGCCACCGCGCCCGGCCCATAATTTTTTTTTTAGTGTTCTTGTCAGTGTCTGACTATTTCTGATCATTTCTTTAGTCAGTGTGAGAAGGGAGATTATTTAAAAGCCATTAAACATAAATATAGAATTAGATTTTGCTAATATTTTCTTTATCTCCTTACTGCTTTGACTCATTGCTCATGAGGTAGTGTGGCGTCAGGAAGATCTGTAGAAGGAGAGGAAATAACTTCTTAGCTGAGTCTCTTATTTCTTTTAGAACATACTTAGAAATTCCCCTTCCAGAAATTTCACCTAAGGAAACCATCCAATGGTAAATATTTTTTCATAAGACTCTTTTCTGCCAGATGCAATGGCTCAAACCTGTTCCCAATACTTTGGGAGGCCAAGGCAAGAGGATTGCTTGAGCTCAGGAGTTCAAGACTAGCCTGGGCAACAAAGTGAGACCCTGTCTCTACACAAAACAAAACAAAAATTAGCCAGGCATGGTGGTACACATCCGTAGTCCTAGCTACTAAGGAGGCTGAGGCAGGAAGATTGCTTGAGCCCAGGAGGTCAAGGCTGCAGTGAGCCGTGATCACACCACTACATTCCAGCCTGGGCAACAGAGTGAGACCTTGTCTCAAAAAATATATATATTTTTTTGTCAAAACCATATTTGTGCTACCACAAAGTTAGGAAACAAGCTTATGTCCAGCAGCAAAAGCGTCTTTGCATAAAATTTGGCAAAGCCATAGGAAGGGATATTAAACAACCATTAAAAAGTTTAATATCCTGGGGAAATGGTTACAGTATGGTAAATGGAAATTGCAGGACATTAATATGCTGCTAGTAGGAGTGTAAGTAGAACAGCTACTCGGGAGAGCAGTCTGATAGCATTTAGAAAAATTTTAAATGCTCATGCTTATGGCTCAGTTTTCCCTTCCTAGGATTAGACTGCAAATAAACTCAGCATTTGCAGGAGAAAATTTGTATAAGCATGTGTACAGCAACATTGTGTTTACCACAAATTGGAAACAAACGAAATGTCCACCAACAGGAGGATGGATAAATACTCTGTGGGGTATACTGTGTCTAGTTAAGTTTCACTGGAAAGTAGAGACTAAAGGAAGTATAGTTACATGTTTCAACCTGGGTGTATCATAAAAGCAAATGTTAAAGGGCAAACTGCAAAGGAATTGTACAGTATTTAGAGTATGATGCCATATATAAGGTACATAGAGTGTATATCAGTATAGTTTGAAAACATGGAAATACTCTCAAAAATCTCAATGCCATGAGAAACCAAGGAAAGCCTTCCAGAATAGCAGGGACTAGAGACACATGACAAGTAAGTCCAGTGGGTGTCCTGGCCTGGATACTGGGCTAAGGAAAAAGAAGATTCTATAAACATTGTTAGGACAGCCGATGGAGTGAGTGTGGAGTGGATTATACAGTGCTGTTGTATGATATCTGTGGACTATGGATTAGACGAAGACATAGTGTAAATTGCGTGAGGCTGAGTACTGTACTTTGGCGAGGTAGGGGAATGTCTAGACTTTTCCCTCAGAAATAGGGATGGTCCACAACTGTCTGCTAAATGGTTCAGGGAAAAGGTGTATGTGTGTAATGGTAGGGCATGAATAATTAAAGCAGAGGGGGCAAAATGTGAACATTTGGTGACTTTAAGTAAAGACTGTATGGGAGTTCTTTGTAGTACTCTTTCAGCTTTCTCATGAATTTGAAATTACATCAAAGTTTACAAGTCAGCCAGGCACGGTGGCTCACGCTTGTAATCTCAACACTTTGGGAGGCCAAGGCAGTCAGACTTGAGGTCAGGAGTTCAACACCAGCCTGGTCAACATGGTGAAACCCCATCTCTACCAAAAATATTTTTTAACATTAGCAGGGCATGGTGGCACGTGCGTGTAATCCCAGCTACTTGGGAGGCTGAGGCAGGAGAATGGCTTAAACTGAGGCGGGAGGCAGAGACTGAGATCGCAGCACTGCACTCCAGCCTGGGTGACAAAGCGAGACTCCGTCTCAATAAATAAATAAATAAATAAAAGTTACCAACAAGCCTCAGAAGATAGATACTATATGCTGTTTACGGACATATGAAATACAAATAACTTGTGGCAGTGTTCTCCTCTGATTTAAGGTTAGAGAGGCCTGTGGGCTTGAGCCTCTGTGACAGAAACATTCTGGTCCACTAACAAATATGGCAAAACTGTTGAGATTTGTTCACGTTAGGTGATGGACTCACAGAGCAATGTAGTATTATCATACTTTATGTTTGAAATATATGATAAGAGGCCGGGCGCGGTGGCTCAAGCCTGTAATCCCAGCACTTTGGGAGGCCGAGACGGGCGGATCACGAGGTCGGGAGATCGAGACCATCCTGGCTAACATGGTGAAACCCCGTCTCTACTAAAAAATACAAAAAAACTAGCCGGGCGAGGTGGCGGGCGCCTGTAGTCCCAGCTACTGGGGAGGCTGAGGCAGGAGAATGGCGTAAACCCGGGAGGCGGAGCTTGCAGTGAGCTGAGATCCGGCCACTGCACTCCAGCCTGGGCGGCAGAGCGAGACTCCGTCTCCAAAAAAAAAAAAAAAAAAAAGAAATATATGATAAGATAAAAATTTAAATGCCGATCATAAAATTATGAATATATCATTAAATTTTGGTACATCTAACTGGTAGGGAATGTTACGAAGTCTTTAAATTTTCTTTTCTGGCTGGGTACTGTGGCTCACACCTGTAATCCCAGCATTTTAGGAGGCCAAGGCAGAAGGATCACTTGAGCCCCAAAGTTCAAGACCAGCCCAGGCAACATGGCAAGACCCCGTCTCTACAAAAAAATTTAAAAATTAGCTGAACGTGGTGGTACACACCTGTAACACCAGCTACACAGAAGGCTGGGATGAGAGGTGAGCCACGATCGCACCACTGCACTCCAGTCTGGGTGACAGAGCATGACTCTGTCTCTTTAAAAAAAAAAAAAAATTCTTGCTGGGCATGGTGGCTCACGCCTGTAATCCCAGCACTTTGGGAGGCTGAGGCAGGCGAATCACAAGGTCAGGAGTTCAAGACCAGCCTGGCCAACATAGTGAAACCCTGTCTCTACTGAAAATACAAAAATTAGCCAGGCATGATGGCACGTGCCTGTATTCCCAGCTACTCGGGAGGCTGAGGCAGGAGAATCACTTGAACCCGGGAGGTGGAAGTTGCAGTGAGCTGAGATCACGCCATTGCACTCCAGCTTGGGCGCAACAGAGTGAGACTTCGTCTCAAAAAAAAAAAAAAAGAAAAAGAAAATTTCTTAGGCTAGGCACAGTGGGTCACTCCTATAACAACACTTTGGGAAGCCGAGACAGGAGGATTACTTAGGCCCAGGAGTTTGAGGCCAGCCGGGGCAACATGGTGAGACCCTATCTCTACAAAAAATAAAAATAATTAATCAAAATAATAGAAATAATAAGATCCCAAATTTATTTATTTACATATATATGCATACAAAGAAAATAATCTGGAAAGGAAAACATCAGAATATTGACCCCGTAGCCTATGGAGTTATAGGAAGCTATTTAATTTTTTAAACTATGTCTTCTAAATTCTCTATGTTAAATATGTATGGATTTTGTTATCAGAATAAGAAAAAATAAAGGAAGTGTAAACAACCATTTTGGGGCACATACTCAGAGTAGCCAGGCGGCAAGTGCACGCCATGCCGGGCCTCGGCCCCACCTTCTGGTCCCTGTGCCGGCTGTGCCAGGTGCCCTCTTGCTAGGCTACATGTTCTTTGCAGATCGGCTTCACCACCGACCCTCGGATGGCCCGCTCCTCCCCCTACCCCACCGATGTGGCCCGAGTGGTGAATGCTCCCATTTTCCACGTGAACTCAGATGACCCCGAGGCTGTCATGTACGTGTGCAAAGTGGCGGCCGAGTGGAGGAGCACCTTCCACAAGGACGTGGTCGTCGATTTGGTGAGTGACTCCAGGGACAGCACGTCCTGGGCAGAGCATCTGACCCACCCCTGTTGCCCTCGGCACCCTTGTGTCCCAAGGAGAGGAGCTTGTTTAGATGAGTCACCTCAGGGCTCTCTACTGCCAGGCCTCATGCAGGTTCCTTTGAGCTCCAAATTGTTCAGGCCTGTGAGCACCAAGGAATGCTTCCCAGGCAGGAGCTGTGGTGGTGAGGAGGACCACTTCTCATTGATAGAGCAGCTGTACTGTGTAGGAGAGATACACAGAATCCTAATTCTAGAGAAGGTAAATTCCAGGGCAGGTGTGAGGCATGAAGAACATGACCATCACCTAGGAGAGATGGGGTAGGTTCCCCAACCGCACTTCTTCCCAAGGGGCCACCCCTTGTCTCTGACATCCTCTCACTGCTCTGAGCAGGTGTGTTACCGGCGCAACGGCCACAACGAGATGGATGAGCCCATGTTCACGCAGCCGCTCATGTACAAGCAGATCCGCAAGCAGAAGCCCGTGTTACAGAAGTACGCCGAGCTGCTGGTGTCGCAGGGTGTGGTCAACCAGCCCGAGTATGAGGTATGTCCCTGCGGCTCTGTCCCAGTGCACCTTTCCAGAGCCGGGGATGACTAGAAAAGGTGGGCCACAGGGCCAGTTCTCACTGTTGCAAGTTATGAGGATACACGTGAGAGGATGTGAAATATTTACAACTACAGCATTTCAATGCATAACTTTTTGGAGAATCTGGGCCACTGAGATGCTTTGTAAAGGAAGTGGGCCTTAAACAGTGTTTTGGGGAAGAGAAGGGGATGTTTTCAGGTTGAGGTAGTAGTGGCCCAGTAGGTTTTCTCAGATTTCACAGATCGTGCAGGGGTGGGAGGTAGGTGGTGGATCCAGCTTAGTAAGGGGCCTCTTGTAATCTGGATAGTAAGTGCCGGTTTGTTGTGAGTGGGAAGGCCAAGCAGCTGCCCTAGAGAGGGAGAGGATGGGTGTGAGAAGCTATGTCTGAGCATGGGAACAGGACAGATCCCAGGTCAGAACAACCTGATAACCTGTAGCCTATCCTGGAGACAGAGCTTTGTGGCCCAGACCTCCTTGGGACTGTGCTGGGAACCATGAGAGCTCAACCAGTTCTTTTTTTTTTTTTTTTTGAGACAGAGTCTAGCCTTGTCACCCATGCTGGAGTGCAGTGGTGTGATCTCAGCTCACTGCAACCTCCACCTCCTTGGTTCAAGCAATTTTCATGCCTCAGCATCCCAAGTAGCTGGGATTACAGGTGCAAACCACCTCACCCAGTTAGTTTGTGTATTTTTAGTAGAAACAGGGTTTCCCCATGTTGGCCAGGCTGGTCTCGAACTCCTGACCTCAAGTGATCCACCTGTCTTGGCCTCCCAAAGTGCTGGGATTATAGGTATGAGCCACTGCGCCTGACCTGGACCAGTTCTTAAGAAAAAATGTGGTGGGCTGGGCGTGGTGGCTCACGCCTGTAATTGCAGCACTTTGGGAGGCTGAGGCAGGTGGATCACGAGGTCAAGAGATCAAGACCATCCTGGCCAACATGGTGAAACCCCATCTTTACTAAAAATGCAAAAATGAGCTGGGCATGGTGGCATGCACTTGTAGTCCCAGCTACTTGGGAGGCTGAGGCAGGAGAATCGCTTGAACCCGGGAGGTGGAGGTTGCAGTGAAGCAAGATCGTGCCACTGCGCTCCAGCCTGGTGACAGAGCAAGACTCCGTCACCAAAAAAAAGACAAAAAAAATGTGAAGGGTTAGGGGTTCAAACTCTGAGCAGAATCTCTACCCAGCAAATGTGAGGAAGAAACTTCTGGGATGAAAAGAATAAAATCTTAGACAGGTGTTATGCCTATTGAGAAGGAGCAGGCCCAGAGGCTGAGATGTTTCGTACCCACGAAGTGTGGGGGTATGGGTGGGCATGCATGGGAGTTGTGCCAGGGTATGGTTGGGCTTGCATGGTGGCTGTCAGAAAGTGTGGGGGTACGGGTGGGCGTGTGCAGTAGTCATGCCCTGTGCCAGTCACTGCTGTGTTGTGTCCAACCCTGCAGGAGGAAATTTCCAAGTATGATAAGATCTGTGAGGAAGCTTTTGCCAGATCTAAAGATGAGAAGATCTTGCACATTAAGCACTGGCTGGACTCTCCTTGGCCTGGTGAGTGAAGAACCAGTGCCACAAATAAGCTCCTTTGAGGATCTGATGTAACGAGGCATCCTCCTCCCGGAAAACATTCATGCTTTCCACTTTGTACCCACAGTGCACAGTTGTGTGCACCATTTCAGCCAAACCCCTGCAGACCCTGGACCCAGACCCCTGCACTCATGTTTTCTGGGGAACACAGTGTGAGCTACATTGTCTCTCACCCTGCTTCTCCCCCACATCATGTGTCTGCCATGGTGTGGTCCCTGGAAAAGTAGAGCAGATGTCATGCCTCAGTTGTTCTTCCTCTCCTAGGCTTCTTCACCCTGGACGGGCAGCCCAGGAGCATGTCCTGCCCCTCCACGGGTCTGACGGAGGATATTCTGACACACATCGGGAACGTGGCTAGCTCTGTGCCTGTGGAAAACTTTACTATTCATGGAGGTAACAAGCTCTGTGCTGACCTGTGGAAATGTTGGGCCCAGACTGTCTAGTACTGTGACCTTGACCCCCATCATGTGTCCTACAGAGACTCCCTTCCTGCCCTGCTCCAAGCCTCTGGGGTGGTTGGATGGAGCCACCTCTCTCACTCCCTGCCCTTAGCACCATCCTACACTTCCTCAGTGGTAAAAGAGACTGAGGTCACAGCTTTTCCAGCATGTCAGGAACCCAGAAACTATGAGTGAAGAAGGCTCCACTCTTGCCGTGGGCACACTGAGAAGCAAGGCAGACGTGTGCAGGCAGGGCCTGCAGCAGCTGGTGAGAGCTGTCTCTCTGCAGGGCTGAGCCGGATCTTGAAGACTCGTGGGGAAATGGTGAAGAACCGGACTGTGGACTGGGCTCTGGCAGAGTACATGGCGTTTGGCTCGCTCCTGAAGGAGGGTATCCACATCCGACTGAGCGGCCAGGACGTGGAGCGGGGCACATTCAGGTAGCGTTCTGGGCAGTTTTGTTTGCCCTCCAAAGAGTAGGAAATGCAAAGGGAGGGGTTCTGGTGTTTCTTTTTCGGAAGACAGTTACTGAGTCCCATTGCTGTCAGGCTGAAAACCTCTCCCTCATTTGCTGTGGGCGCTTCTGTTAAGACCTGGGTGGGGCTGACTCTGCAGCTGCCTGGCTGGAAGTCCAGGTCACAGAGCGTGGCATCTGCTGGTGCTTCGTGTGGGTCCCAGCATATTTGCTTGTCAAGTCACAGCTCCTGATTATTACCTCTGTTGTCCTGTCTCAGCCACCGCCACCATGTGCTCCATGACCAGAACGTGGACAAGAGAACCTGCATCCCCATGAACCACCTCTGGCCCAATCAGGCCCCCTACACCGTGTGCAACAGCTCACTGTCTGAGTACGGCGTGCTGGGTGAGTGCCTGGAGCCACACCACCGGGGTCTCTCACCCACCCACCCCCTCTGGGCCTACTGGCTGGTGTCCTGGACATGGTTTTCTCCTTCCTGTGTCTCTTATAGGCTTTGAGCTGGGCTTCGCCATGGCCAGTCCTAATGCCCTGGTCCTCTGGGAAGCCCAGTTTGGTGACTTCCACAACACGGCCCAGTGCATCATCGACCAGTTCATCTGCCCGGGACAAGCCAAGTGGGTGCGGCAGAATGGCATCGTGTTGCTGCTGCCCCATGGCATGGAGGGCATGGTGAGCCTCTGGCCCTTCCCTGCCAGACCTAGGACTTGGGAAGGGCCTGTGTAGGACCCTGACCCCAAAGACTGGCACGAGAGCCAGCAGCTCACACCAGCCTCCTAAGGGCTCTGCTGGTGCTTCCCGTCCATCTCAGATGGGATGTCACTTCGGAAAGCCAGAGTAGCCCATCTGGATGTGGCTAGCATGCCCTGTCCCTGCTGGTGCAGACTCCCTAGATGTGCAGGCGTCCAAGTGTGGAAATGATGAGGAGCCAAGTGCTTTGCCGGTGGAAGGGGGAAGGAACTGAACCCTGCCATCAAGAAAAAGATAACCAGAAATGAGCTAGTTGGTTAAGGAGGAGGAACAGCAGATGCGGCAAATGTCAGTACGCAAGAGCTCCTAAACTGTAACTTGCATGTCTGGTTCCAGGGTCCAGAACATTCCTCCGCCCGCCCAGAGCGGTTCCTGCAGATGTGCAACGATGACCCAGACGTCCTGCCAGTGAGTAATACAGGCCCTGTCAGCCCCGCCATTCTCGGGGTGTCTGGTGGGAAACCTGGGGAGGAACATTCTACCTGGACATCCTGAAGTGGCAGACCGTGCCTCTGTTCCTTTCTCCATCCTGGGGAGCTCGCATGGGTGGACAGGTGTGGCCCCATGCCTCTGGGCGCTCTGGGATGAGAGACTGCTTGGAGGACAGAGGAAAGTGCAAGGACTGCCTCCATTGGCTTCCTGCTGTTGTTGCAAGCACAGAAATGCCGTGTGAGCCCCTCAGCATGGGCTCCTGCAGGATCCTCCCAGACCCTGATTCAGGTTCACACTTGAGAGAACTTTGGGGTGATTCCAGTGAAACTTTAAGAGCTCAAAAGAACCAGCCTGGGCAACATGATGAGACCCCATCTCTACAAAAAATGTAAACATTAGCTGGGCATGATGTTGCACGCCTGCAGTCCCAGCTACTTGGGAGTCTGAGATGGGAGGATTGCTTGAGCTTGGGAGGTCAAGGCTGCAATGAGCCAAGATCGTGCCACTGCACTCCAGCCTGGGTGACAAAACAATACCCTGTCTTAAAAAAAAAAAAGAATGGTGCCAGGCATGGTGGCTCACACCTGAAATCCCAGCACTTTGGGAGGCCGAGGCAGGGAGATCATGAGGTCAGGAGTTTGAGACCAGCCTGTCCAACATAGTGAAACCCCATCTTTACTAAAAATACAAAAATTAGCCGGGCATGGTGGCGCCCCCCTGTAATCCCAGCTACTCTGAGGCTGAGTCAGGAGAATCACTTGAACCCGGGAGGCGGAGGTTGAGGAGGTTGCAGTGAGCCAAGATCGTGCCACTGCACTCCAGCCTGAGTGACTCCGTCTCAGAAAAAAAAAAAAAGAACTGGCCAGGTGCGGTGGCTCACACCTGTAAGCCCAGCACTCTGGGAGGCCGAGGCAGATGGATCACGAGGCCAGGAGTTCGAGACCAGCCAGGCCAATATAGTGAAACCCCATCTCTACTAAAAAGACAAAAATTATTCAGGCATAGTGGCGGGCACCTGTAGTCCCAACTACTCAGGAGGCTGAGGCAGTCGCTTGAACCCGGGAGGCAGAGGTTGCAGTGAGCCAAGACTGTGCCATTGCACTCCAGCCTAGGCAACAGAGGAAGACTCCATCTCAAAAAAAAAGAACTCAGGCCGGGCGCGGTGGCTCACGCCTGTAATCCCAGCACTTTGGGAGGCCGAGGCGGGCGGATCACAAGGTCAGGAGATCGAGACCACGGTGAAACCCCGTCTCTACTAAAAATACAAAAAAAATTAGCCGGGCGCGGTTGTGGGCGCCTGTAGTCCCAGCTACTCGGGAGGCTGAGGCAGGAGAATGGCGTGAACCCGGGAGGCGGAGCTTGCAGTGAGCTGAGATCCGGCCACTGCACTCCAGCCTGGGCGACAGAGCGAGACTCCGTCTCAAAAAAAAAAAAAAAAAAAAAAACTCAAAGAAAATGATTAGGAGTCAGTGTCTAAGGAAAATTGGTTTTAGGTAGAACTTGTGTCTCTTAAAGTAGTATCTGTTTCATGCTGGGCAGTAGCTTTCAGAGAAATAGGATGGATTGAATGGGACTGAGGCTGTCCTCCAGGGTATGAGCCTGACCGAAGGAACTTCCTGGACTCACTTGTTAGTGCCGGCTTATGTCTCCTGGTGAGTCAGTGGGTTAGGCCGTTCTTGTGTTGCTATAAAGAAAAACCTGAGACTGGGTAATTTATAAAGAAAAAATGTTTAATTGGCTCACAGTTCCAAGTAGGCTGTACAGGAAGCATGATGCTGTCATCTGCTCAGCTTCTGGGGAGGCCTCAGGAAGCTTACAATCATGGCAGAAGATGAAGTCAGGGAGCAGGCATGTCACATGACCAGAGCAGGAGCAAGAGAGAGTCAGGGAGAGGTGCCACACACTTTCAACAACCAGATCTCATGTGAACTCAGAGTGAGAGCTCACTCATCACCAAGGGGATGGCCCAAGCTCTCATCCGAACACCTCCCACCAGGCCCCACCTCCAGCAGTGGGGGATTACAATTCAACATGAGATATGGGCAGGGACAAATATCCAAACTAGATCACCCAAGGGCCCCCAGATGCCCCAGAAAACTCAGTGCTGCGTCCTGGCCTCTGGCCATTTCCTTCCTTGCTGCAGGACCTTAAAGAAGCCAACTTTGACATCAATCAGCTGTATGACTGCAATTGGGTTGTTGTCAACTGCTCCACCCCTGGCAACTTCTTCCACGTGCTACGACGCCAGATCCTGCTGCCCTTCCGGAAGCCGGTCAGTGGCAGGGCCTCCCTTGCTCAAACGAGGCCTGGCCCTGCCCTGTTGGTGCAGGGAAGGGCTCCTCAGAGAGCCTCTTGCTTGGGGTTGGCTAGGTGGGCACCTGCATGGGTAGCGTCGACAGAACATGGCATCAGGACATAGCAGGGACAGCCTGGCCCCTCCTCACTGCTGTCATGAGGGAACTGCGTGTTCCGTGTGTCCTCTTCCCCGACTGGGCCCCTGGGTACTGCTGAGCACCACATGCAGACCAGCCACATAGGCTGCCAGCCCCAGCCCGGTGGGGAAGATGGATGTTTGAACAGGTGATCACAGAGGGTGTGCCGAGCTCTGAAAGAGAGGTGAGCCCTGGCAAAGGCCAAGGGAGTGCAGGGTTCCCGGGGAGTGGCTCCTGAGCTGGGTGTTGAAGAGTGAGTAGAAGTTGAGTGGAGGGATACATGGGAGAAGTGATTCATAAGAAGGAAGGAGGCCGGGCGTGGTGGCTCACGCCTGTAATCCCAGCACTTTGGGAGGCCGAGGCAGGCATATCACGAGGTCAGGAGATCGAAACCATCCTGGTTAACACGGCGAAAACCTGTCTCTACTAAAAAAATACAAAAAATTAGCTGGGCGTGACGGTGGGCGCCTTAGCCCCAGCTACTCAGGAGGCTGAGGCAGGAGAATGGCGTGAACCTGGAAGGCAGAGCTTGCAGTGAGCCGAGATCGCGCCACTGCACTCCAGCCTGGGCGACAGAGCGAGACTCTGTCTCAAAAAAAAAAAAAGAAGAAGGAATGTGGGACACAGCGAGAGAGAGTGCCCTGCTGCCCTGGGATACCTCAGGGGTGGAGGTATGGGGCAGAGGCTTGCAGCTTGGAGTGTCCCCAGCAGCCCAAGGGCCTACAGGGCAGGACAGCCCTGGTGCTTCTTGGTGCTGGGCCATGTCACAGCCTTACATGGGGTTTGGGTGCATTTGCTCTGCGACTGCCAAGGAGAGGGTCAGAGCTCTTTCCTAGGTACAGAGGAGCAAGGAGGGGAGTATTGGGAATCTGAGCAGGCTGGGATGGGCCCTGCCAGGAGTGGATACTCAGCTAGGGGAGGTGAACAGCAGGGAAATTGGTCATCTTTCCTTTTCCCTCCTTCTCTACCTCTTCTGACCTGAGGCTCCTGTTGAGTGGGAGGGCAGGTGTGTTTCATGGCCTGAAGGTCAAGGCTTGGGTAGCCTTGGGTAGCCTTGCTTTTGACCTTCCTTCTGGAATCTTCAGAATCTGATCCTTCACAAGCCTATTGTTCTGTATTTCAGTTAATTATCTTCACCCCCAAATCCCTGTTGCGCCACCCAGAGGCCAGATCCAGCTTTGATGAGATGCTTCCAGGTGGGTGTGAGGGAGACGGGCATTTCCTGGGGAAACTATGTTTGGGGCTTCTTTGCTGCTGCTCTTTTGCAGCTCCTGGGGCTGACGTTTGTGATTCTCACTGGCTCTTGCCAGCTTTTTGGTTTTAAAGACCCATGATACCTGGCTGGGCACAGTGGCTCACACCTGTAATCCCAGCACTTTGGGAGGCTGAGGCGGGCAGATCACCTGAGGTCGGGAGTTCGAGACCAGCCTGACCAACATGGAGAAACCCCATCTCTAACTAAAAATACAAAATTAGATGGGCGTGGTGCCACATGTCTATAATCCCAGCTACTCGGGAGGCTGAGGCAGGAGAATCGCTTGAACCCAGGAGATGGAGGTTGCGGTGAGCTGAGATCGTGCTGTTGCCCTCCAGCCTGGGCAATAAAAGCAAAACTCTGGCACATACATTCAAAAAAAGACCCGTGATACCAGATGAGGAAGGTCACAGCTTACATTCAAGTTGGTCAAATGACATGTCTTAACATGCAGCCCAGGAGCTGTTTCCTCTCACCTGCAAATGCCCCCAAGGACTCCACTAGAGGCAATTAAGTATGTCCAAGATTGAGGGTTAGTGCCGCTGCCTGCGGCCTCCTTCAGCGGGTGAGTGGCAGCTCACCTCTGGCTTGGACGGAGGCCCAGCCCCAAAGCAAGCCCTTCAGAACAGAGGAAAAAAACACTGGATGGCAGGGCCTGCCAAGTCACATGCCAGCTGCACTTGTGTGAAGGGAGACCCATAACACTGAGATTTCTGTAGGACAGTGCAGTGCAGGTGGCTGACACAGCCTTTACCACCCACCAGGGGTTACCAGGCCAGGAAGCCTGCATCCCACCAGTCACCAATCCCTCTTTAGTCTTCAATCAAGGCAAGCCCGTTCTTTTTGGAGGGGGAGGGGGGGTTCCCAGTCTTTTTTTATTTTTTATTTTTATCGATTTATTTATTTTTGAGATGGAGTCTCGCTGTGTCACTCAGGCTGGAGTGCGTTGGCTCGATCTTGACTCACTGCAAGCTCCGCCTCCTGGGTTCACGCCTTTCTCCTGCCTCAGCCTCCCGAGTAGCTGGGACTACAGGCGCCTGCCACCACACCCGGCTAATTTTGTTTTTGTATTTTTAGTAGAGATGGGGTTTCACCATATTAGCCAGGATGGTCTCAATCTCCTGACCTCGTGATCCACCCGTCCTGGCCTCCCAAAGTGTTGGGATTACAGGCGTGAGCCACCGCACCCAGTCCCCAATCTTTTTTTATTATGATAAAATACACAACATAAAATTTACCATTTTGACCATTTTTAAGTATCCAGTTCAGTGTGTTACTGCCTCTATACATTTGACTACTCTATGGAACTCATAAGTGAAATCATAGAGTCTTTGTCCCTTGTGACTGGCTTGTTTCATTTAGCATGTCTGCAAGGTCCATCCATGTTGTGTAGCATGTGTCAGAATTTCTTTTTTTTTTTTTAAGACTGAATAGCTAGGTGTGGTGGCTCGTGCCTATAATCCCAGCACTTTGGGAGGTGGAGGCAGGTGGATCACTTGAGATCACAAGTTTGAGACCAGCCTGGCCAACAGGGTGAAACCCCATCTCTATTAAAAATACAAAAATTAACAGGGTGTGGTGGTGCACGCCCAGCTACTCGGGAGGCTGAGGCAGGAGAATTGCTTGAACCCGGGAGGCGGAGGTTGCAGTGAGCCGAGATTGCACCACTGCACTCCAGCCTGGGCAACAGAGAAAGACTCCATCTCAAAACAAAACAAAACAGAAGACTGAATAGGCTGGGCCTAGTGGCTCACACCTGTAATCTCAGCACTCTGGGAGGTTGAGGCAGGTGGATCACTTGAGGTCAGGAGTTTGAGACCAGCCTGACCAATATGATGAAACCCTGTCTTTACTAAAATACAAAAATTAGCCGGGCATGGTGGCACATACCTGTAATCCCAGCTACTCAGGAGACTGAGACAGGAGAATTGCTTGAACCTGGGAGGCAGAGGTTGCAGTGAGACAAGATCGCACCACTGCATTCCAGCCTGGGCAACAGAGAGAGACTCCATCTTAAAAAAAAAAAAAAAAACTAGCTGGGAGTGGTGGTGCATGCCTGGAATCCCAGCTGCTTGGGAGGCTGAGGCAGGAGAATCACTTGAATATGGGAGGCAGAGGTTGTGGTGAGCCGAGATCGCGCCATTGCACTCCAGCCTGGGCAACAAGAACGAAACTCCATCTCAAAAAAAAAAAAAAAGACTGAAAATATTCCATTATCTGTGTATGCCACATTTCCACATTTCACTCATCCATTCATCTGTCGATGGATGCTTGGGTTGCTTCCATGTTTCAGATATTGTGATTAGAGGAGCTGCTATGAACATCAGTGTACAAATATTTCTTTGAGTCCCTGCTTTCAGTTATTTTGAATATGTACTCAAGTGGAATTGCTGGACCATATGGTAATTCTATTTTTAGTTTTTTGAGGAACTGCCAAACTTTCCACAGTGGCTGCATTTTACATCCCACCAACAGTATATGAGGATCCCACCATCTCTGCATCCTCATCAGCACCTACTACTTTCTGGTTTTTTTCATAGTAGCCATCTTAATGGGTGTGAGATGATATTTCATCATTGGGTTTTGATTTACATTTGTCTAATGATTAAGTGATGTTGAGCATCTTTTCATATGCGTATTGGCCATTTGTATGTCTTCCTTGGAGAACTGTCTATTAAAATCCTTTTTTTTTTTTTTTTAAGAGACAGGGTCTCACTGTGTTGCCCAAGCTAGTCTTGAACTCCTGGGCTCAAGGAATCCTACTTTGGCCTCAAAGTTTTCAGATTACAGGCATGAGCCACGGCACCCAGCCTATTCAAATCATTTGCCCATTTTTTAATCTGGTTGCTTGTTTTTGACTCTTAAGAGTTCTCTGTATATTCTAGATATTAATTCCTTATCAGAAATATAATTTGCAAATATTTTCTCCCATTCTATGGTTGCTCTTTTATTATGTTGTTAGTATCTTTGGGTTTGGGTTTGTTTTTTTTTTCATCGAGGTGGAGTCTTACTGTTACCCAGGCTGGAGTGCATTGGCGCAATCTCAGCTCACTGCAACCTCTGCCTCCTGGGTTCAAGTGATTCTCCTGCCTCAGCCTCATGAGTAGCTGGGATTACAGGCGCACACCAGCATGCCTAGCTAATTTTTGTATTTTTAGTATAGACAGGGTTCCACCATGTTGGCCAGGCTGGTCTTAAACTCCTGACCTCAGGTGATCTGCCCACCTCGGCCTCCCAAAGTGCTGGGATTACAGGCATGAGCCACCACACCTGGCCTGTTGTTAGTATCTTCTGATGTACAAAAGTTTTTAATTTTCATGGAGTCAGATTTGTCTATTTTTTCTTCAGGTGCCTGTGACTTTGGTGTCATATCTAAGAAATCATTACCAATTCAGTGTTGCGAAACTTTTGCCCTATGTTTTCTTCTGAGTTTTATAGTTTTTGCTCTTATGTTTAGATCTTTGACCCACTTTGAGCTATTTTTTTTGTTGTGATTTTTATTTTTTGTGTTTTTTTGAGACAGAGTCTCACTCTGTCACCCAGGCTGGAGTGCAGTGATGCATTCATAGCTCACTGCAGCCTCAATTCCTGGGCTCAAGTGATCCTCCTACTTCAGCCTCCCAGAGTACTGGGATTACCTGTTTGAGCCACTGTGCCCAGCCTTTGATTTTTTTGTATCATAAATGGAATTGTTGGCCTAATTTCCTTTTCTTATTGTTCATTGTTCGTGTATAGAAACACAACTGGTTTTGGTTACGTGTATACGATGTGCAGTGCTTAGGTCAGGGTATTAGGGTGTCCATCACTCCAGTACAATACATGTTTGTTAACCTTACTCCTTTATCAGACGTTGAATTTATTCCTTCTGTGTATTTGTACCATTCAACCCACTTTTTTTTTTTTTTTTTTTTTTTTTGAGATGGATTCTCACCCTGTCACCCAGGTTGGAGTGCAGAGGAGTGATCACGGATCACTGTAACCTCTGCCTCCCAGGCTAGAGTGATTCTCCCACCAAAGCCTCCCAAGTAGCTGGGAACACAAGGTGTGCACCACCGTGCCTGGCTAATTTTTGTACTTTTGTAGGGACAGAATATCACCATGTTGCCCAGGCTGGTCCCAAACTCCTGAGCTCAAGGGATCCTCCTGCCTCAGCCTCCCAAAGTGCTGTGGTGGCCTGAGCCACCACACCTGGCCAACACACTGTTCTCTATCTGAATATTTTCTCTGATTGTGTTGAAAGTTTTTTATATTTGTAAAATCCTGAGCAGCAGAAATGGAATAAACATGGGATTTTTTTTTTTCTTTTTTTTGGAGATGGAGTCTTGCTCTGTTGCCCAAGCTGTAGTGCATAATCTTGGCTCACTGCAACCTCTGCCTCCTGGACCCAACCGATTCTTCCACCTCAGCCTCCCCAGTAGCTGGGACCACAGGCACACGCCGCCACGCCAGGCTAATTTTTTGTATTTTTTTAGTAGAGGCGGGGTTTCACCATGTTGCCCAGGCTGGTCTCGAACTTCTAAACTCAGGCAATCTGCCAGCCTCAGCTTCCCAAAGTGTAGGATTGTAGACATGAGCCACTGCACCCAGCTGGGATGTTTTAATATACTGTTGTCCCTGAAGTCTGAGCGAAGCTGTTTTGAAGGCTAGCCTGGTGTTACTTGATAGCCAGAGCTGGCCATGTCTGCTGTGTATTTGTTACATATCATGTGCTTTTCAAAGTGCGCCTGGTCTGAGCAAATATAGGGCATCAGAGGCTGGTGAAGGGGAAGCATCTCTAACCCTTGAAAGCTGTGTGTCCTGGCAGCAGTCCATGGAGCCCTGGCTCCAGGAGCCCTCTGCTCACACAGCAGAAGTGAGATCAGGCCCAGGAGAGCTCTCAGCCACATCCCTGAGAGAACCAGCCCAGCCATGGGAACTCTCTTGTAGGAACCCACTTCCAGCGGGTGATCCCAGAAGATGGCCCTGCAGCTCAGAACCCAGAGAATGTCAAAAGGCTTCTTTTCTGCACCGGCAAAGTGTACTATGACCTCACCCGAGAGCGCAAAGCACGCGACGTGGTGGGGCAGGTGGCCATCACAAGGATCGAGCAGGTGAGGGCGGGTGGTGCCATCAGGGTGTCCCCCATGTAGGGGTCAGGGCTCTGGTGCCTTCACAGAACAGCCTTGCCTGGGGTGTGGCCCTCAGGTTCCTGACCTTCCCTGCTCGGAACACCAGTTTCCCTTTGCTGGATCATGCCTGCCCTCTGAGTTTCCCCTTTTTGATCTGACCCCTGCTGTCTCCTAGCTGTCACCATTCCCCTTTGACCTCCTGCTGAAGGAGGTGCAGAAGTACCCCAATGCTGAGCTGGCCTGGTGCCAGGAGGAGCACAAGAACCAAGGCTACTATGACTACGTGAAGCCAAGACTTCGGACCACCATCAGCCGCGCCAAGCCCGTCTGGTAAGGCTCAGTCCCCGCCAGGAAGGCTGTGGGACCCTCCTCTCAGGCCACTAGGCGGTTAGCCAGGCACATGCAGCAGAGGGATGGGCTGGGCCCACTCAGTGGCCGCTGCCCTCACTGCCCCATCCCTCCATCTCTCAGGTATGCCGGCCGGGACCCAGCAGCTGCTCCAGCCACTGGCAACAAGAAGACCCACCTGACGGAGCTGCAGCGCCTCCTGGACACGGCCTTCGACCTGGACGTCTTTAAGAACTTCTCATAGATGCTGCCTAGGGTTGCTTGGGCCACTGCCCTCTCCACACCCATGACTGCCCCTTGCTTCTCAACTAAAGAATAGTGCCTCAGCGCTGCCCACACCACCGCCTTCCTCGCTGTGCCGCCACCCCTCCCTCTGCTCTCATAGGAGTTAGGCTGTCGTCCCCCTCCAGTGCTTGGCTGCCCCACAGGCCACACACTGCCCAGGCTCTGCTGACTTCCAGGAGGCCAGGGGGAGCAGGAGGAGGAAAGGTAGCCCCCGAGGGATGTCCTTGGGGAGGGGTCAGCTCTGGCCACAACCCTCCCCACCAGTGTCACCTACTAGGGTAGGGACTGGGCCTTGTGTGGCTTCCTAGTGTGCTGGCAACCCCGTCACCCAGCAAGGCACAGGCTCCTGTATTTGAGACTAGGATAGCTTCATCTTGAGCCTGAGCCTTAGAATCTATAGAGGATCCTGGAGTCGGATCTAGCCATGGCTGGCAGAGGTTTCTAGGGTGGTCCCCAGCTGTGGCGTGAACTGAGGACGACCCGGGGCAGCTGGCAGGAGAGAGCCTTGGCCTGACCTGGCACAGAAAGGGCAGCTTCAGTCTCTGCAGTGTCCATTGTCTGCTGTTCCTTCGAGGGTTCCAGGCTGTGTGTGGGGCCCAAGCATGTCCCACCCACCCCGCCTGGGCCCAGGCAGCACCTGGAGCCCACAGAGTCTGTGCATAGCTAGGAAACCCGGCTCAGGTCGCCACCACCGGGGCACTGGCTGGTCTGTCTTGGTCCTGTTAACCCTCCACCTCCACCCACCTCCTCCCTTGGCCTCTTTCCCCACCCCAACCATTCTTTCTTTCTCCTTTAACCCAATGGAGACTTTCTGATGCATCATTTTCTTTGCTGTGCCAAAGCAGGTCAGAAGAGGGAGAGGAGGGGCTGGGGATGAGGGGCAGACCATGGCCAAGGGGCCAGCTGCCCCCTCATTCATCACTCTGACCTTCACAGGGACAGATCTGATTTATTTATTTTGGTTAAAAAAAAAAAAAAAAAGGAACAGAAACAACTTTGCATTGCATTGGCTTGACCCATAAACTAAGTTATATCCGTGGGCACGTCTGCTGTGTCTGTCTTGTCTGTTCTGCCTTCTCCCCTGAGGGGAAGGGGCTGGGCCAGGCCCCTCCTAACCCGCCTGGGAAGCAGCCCCCTCCTCGTCGGACAGGGGGAGCGATGACCACCACCTGCAGGCCCTCGCAGGCAAAGCCGTCATTGTGAACGCGGCAGAGGCGGCCCGGGCCGCCAGGCTGTTTGGGTGCAGTCCTGTTTCTGAGCTTTCCCTGGTCTGGGTCCTTCCCCCAGCTCCACCTTGAAAAAGTACTCTGCACTCTGTGCCTCTCCCTTTGAGCCAGGGTGCCTGCAGGCTCACCCTAACCACACGTTTGTTCATTAGTGCTCCCCAGCGCCCAAGCAACGCTTTCAACCTGGAGATGGGGCCTCTCACCAGCTCACACTTGGGTCCCCTCTGGCCGAGAGCTTCATCCCATAACAAGCCAGGTATTGGCTTCCTCAGCACTCAACCAATCTCATCCCTGAGGAAGAGCTTAAGTGGGGTCAAGCCTCTGATCCACCACCCTGTTCTCTAGGGAGCACCTGCCTGGGTCCCTTGATTTATCCTGTTGTCCCTTTGCAGCATGGCCCAAGGTTCTTCTAATGGAAGCATGACCACCAGCCAGTGCCAAGTGGAGTGGGTCTTGGGGTGGGCGTGAAGAGCTGCTGCCACCACCCCAGAGCTGTAGACAGGTGCTCCTACATGCGTCTGCTGGTGGCCAGTGCCACCTCCCTGTGCCTCGCCACTTACCCAAAATCCTGGCCGGGCTGGGTGGCTCACACCTGTAATCCCAGTACTATGGGAGGCCAAGGCAGGAGGATAGCTTCAGGCCAGGAGTTCAGGATCAGCCTGGGCAACATAGACCCTATCTCTACAAAAAAGTTTAAACATCAGCAGGGTGTGATGGCGTATACCTGTAGTCTCAGCCTCAGGAGGCTGAGGTGGGAGGATCACTCAAGCCTGGGAGGTCAGGGCTGCGGGGAGCTGTGGTTGCACTCCCAGCTAGGTGACAAAGCAAGACCCTGTCTCAACAACAACAACAAAAGATTTTGGATAAATGGCCTCGGTGTGCTGCAGCAGGGGAAGCCGAAACTCGTCTCTATGAGGGAAGCGGAACATCCGGATGAACAGAGCCCAGCGTGATTCTGCGGGTCTGGGAACACCTCCCAGAGAGTGGGGCTTGAGTTGGTTCCTGAAGCGGCTCAGCACAGTGACCCCTAGGTCATCCTGGCAGTAGTTCTGACCACGGGAACAGGCAAAGCCACTCTGGAAACTCGAAGTATGTGGCGGGTCTTCGTAAGTTCTCACTGCAGGTCCGTGGCCCTCAGCACCCTGCAAGGAGAACAGGGCTTTGTAAGGGCTCTGGAAAGATCAGGAACGGTCAGAACATGCTGGACCAGGTACTCACACATGACGTCTTGCAGATGGTTCCCTGGTTTTGTTCTGTTTCCGTTTTTTATCGTCCCATTTTCTAAAATTAGAAAAGAATTGTTAGAAGGAAGACGCTCCACGCAGTCAAGGCAGCATCTTGTGTGTTTAGATGAGACTTCGTGGGCCAGGACCAGGTGTGCGCGCGCGTGTGTGTGTGTGTGTGTGTGTGTGTGTGTGTGTACCAAACAGCAGAGTGACATCAGGTGACAGCCTTGGGTTAGCGTCACAGATGTAGCAGGCATGGTGTGGTGTGCGTGAGCTGAAGGGAAATGCAAACCGTTTTTAGGACAAAGAGGCCTTGTCCTGGTCACTGGTGAGCAGCCTGGCCCTGACTCACCCCTGAAGCTCCTGAATTGTCACCGGTAGGGCAGAGCAGGCAGGGACATAACCTACCCAACATCACTGTCAGCGTCCTTGTGCTTTTCTGGATATAAAAAAGGTACTTCTGCATCCGAAATACCTAAGCTAGATGTGAGAGTGTCAGCTTGCTCCACTGGGGAGGGAATTTCAGAGCCGGCCCCCCTCACCCAAGTGCCACTGCTGGTGATGGGTGGGGTGGGTGAGGGTGAAAGGGGATCACCAGCCCCATGAACTCAGTGTGGTCTGAGAGCTAGTGCTTTCTGGAGGGGGTGGGGGATGGGGGAATGATAGGCTGAGGCTTCACTCCATCACCATGTTTGTGCAAAGGTGTCCACACCTGAGAAGGGAGAAGAGGCTGCCGGCCCCACTGGAGTAAGTAGGAACGCTACACCCGGATTCCCTCCCTTTCCTCCAGGAGAAACAGAATTGGAATCAATGTCCGGTGATACTTCAGGCCTAACTTTGGTGGGGTAGTGAGCTCCCTGTCGGGATAGTATTCAATTGGGATTTCACTGTACAGAGATGGTAGAAATGTCCCTGTGTAGGGTTCCGGGATCTTATGACCAGCAGGTCTCTGCTAAGGGACCCCTGCTCTGCCCACTCCAGTGTATGCTAGCACACCTGGCTCTCTCAGTCCCCAAAATAGACCAAAGACTTCCCTGAATGACGGCCAGAGCAGCGGGTTTTCTCCAGGATACCCAAAGGGGCCACGTTACCCACTTCCTAAGGCCTCATTCCCCCACCCAGCCTCACCTATCTTCCCAGACCTCTACTCCCTAGGGCCTCACTGGCCCCCAACCTGGCTCATAGGCTCAGGGCCCCAGATTGCCATGGAAACTTCTGTTAACTCCCAAGTGCCCAAGTCCACCCAGGCCCCTGGCCAGAGGGTCTTGCCCCTCCAGCGTTCTATCCATTGGTGTGTCGGGTGTGGTTTGTCAGTCTTGAGACCTACCTGTCTCCAGCTCTCCCCAGCGCAGAACTGGGTTCTAGTCTGCCTCTGGAACTCTTGACCTGGGCACCCTGAATCCCTTCCCTGCCCAGACCTCTACCCTGTGTAAGGAAACGGCCCTAGTGGGAAAAGTCACTACTGAACAAGCCCCAAGGATAGGGGCTGTTCCCTTTGTGCCAGGTCTTCTCTCTCGTTTCCTCTGCTCACTCTGGTCCTTAAGGTCAGGCTTAACAGAGTTTAGCACCTAAGTTCAGTGAAGGGTCTGGGCTGTGGATCAAGGAACAGTTTTGCTTAGTTCTGGAGTTAGCAAAGCTGCATTGCCTCATTTGTCACAGCCAGAGACCAGGAAAGGAAGATAAAACAGATTGGTGACCAGGTTGGTATGTCCAGAGGCCCTAGTAGTCTGTGGGAGCAGATGTTACCTGCACTCAGAGGTGTCGGAGGGAAATGGGCGGAGCTTAGAGATCCAGGTGAGACAAAAACTTGGGCAGAAGGCAGACAGATGTCAGCAAGGCTTGCCTGGCCAACGGCAATGTAGAACTGGGAGAGAGTAGGTCAGAGGGGTGTGTGGGGGGTGGGGGAGGCCGAATTTGAAAGCTTCATGACCTCCAGATGGACATGTCAGGGAGGCCATTGGCTTTATGGATCAGAGCAGGGAGACACGCTGGGTCCTATTAGTCATCTGTGGGTGGGGGTCCTGGCCCCTGGGGCACTGGATAAGACAGTGGGAAGAAAGGCGGTGGGGGAGCAGGCCCCGACAGCTAACCATGTGCCTCTGCAGAGCAGAGGTTGAGTCTCGATGTCCAAGGGAAGTATTCTTTTTCTCCACTCAGCCCCAGATCTTGTCCCTCCCTAGGTTTTTTTAATCAGTCATGCCAATAACCTGGCAGTGCCACTGGGCATCCTGTACACCTATTCCCTCCCCCTGCTGGGGCTGTGCCAGGATCCACCTGCTCGTCTCTTCAGGGCTGTATGGACTGCCTTGTTACTGCAAAATGATTTTCAAACTCAGATTGGATCCTGTCTGTCCCCTGTAGGAAACCAATAGCTCACCTTCCCCAGCAGTCTGGTTGCTTAGGGGGCTGTCCTCCCTCCCCACCGGTGCTCCAGGCTGCCCAAAGAGGATCTGGAGATGAACTAGGTGCCCCCTTCTCCTCTCCTTGCTCCCTCTCCCTGGAATCCCTTTCCCTGCCTTGTCTGCAGAGCCCACCCCCTCCCAGCCCACCCCGTCACTCAGGAGCTGTGTGTGTGTCACCATCCTGACACTGCTATCCCCCATGTTGGCTGCAGTGCCTGGCGCATGGCAGGGATTCCTTTGGGCTTCCAGGATGAAGGGATGCTTGCTTGTCTATTACATTTTCTCTCCATTGGAGAGGTGGTAACTAAAGACTGCGCAGAAAGACTGGTAATAGGAAAATGGAACAGGACTTTGGCCATCACGTCAGGAAGCTATCATAGCTCTTTCCTTCCGAGACTCAATACCAGAGCCCCTTATACCACGGTGGGCCAGGTCCTGCCTAGATTTCCAAAGTTGGGATGGGACTCCCTCAACCCCCTCCCCACCCTTCATCCGGGGCTTATTTACTGAGTGGCCAGAACTTGCTCTTTGGGGTTCAAGGCACCACAAACGTGTGTTCATTCTATGTTGTAAGAACCTTCTAACTCCCGCCCAATGCTGGTCATTTCTACTTCCCCAAAGGGGCCTCCTGAAACTGTCATTGCAGAATTGTAACTGAGAGAGTGACAGAGGTCTGACCTGGCCAGCTCCATCCTGTTTCTGACCTCCAAGCTGTCTTTGTCCATTCCCGGGCATAGGCTGAACTAACTTTGGGAGGAACGTAGTTTATAGTTTATAGTTTGAGACAAATATAACAGCCTTTTCCCAAAACGAACCCCCTTCTTGCCTGGGATGAGACTGCCTTTATAGGACTAATAAATTAGTCAACAGGTTAGAAATTTTGGTTTAAGGAGTCATGTCCCTGGAGGCTACAAGATTCTGATGCTCCCCAAGTTGCTTCTGGCGATAACATCACTATTGTAAGACCTGAGATCAGACCCTGCACTGGATGGATCAGCTGGCACCACCCAGATGGATAAACTGGCTCATGTGATCTTGTGGCCCCCACCAGGGAACTGACCCAGCACGAGGATAGCTTCAGCTCCCTATGAGTTCACCTCCAACCCAACCAATCAGCACTCCTGACTCACTGGCTGCCTCCCCCCGCCCACCAAACTATCCTTAAAAACTCTGGTCCCCAAATGCTCGAATGCTCAGGGAGACTGACTTGAGTAATAACAAAACTTCAGGCCGGGAGCAGTGGCTCACGCCTGTTATCCCAGCACTTTGGGAGGCCAAGGTAGGTGGATCACCTGAGGTCAGGAATTCAGACCAGCCTAGCCAGGGTGGGCTGCAGCCCCTCGGAAGCTCACTGCAACCTCTGCCTCCTGGGTTCAAGGGATTCTCCTGCCTCAGCCTCCCTAGTAGCTGGGATTACAGGTGCCCACCACCACACCCGGCTAATTTTTGTATTTTTGGTAAAGATGGGGTTTCACCTTGTTGGTCAGGCTGTTCTCAAACTTCTGACCTCAGGTTATCCACCTGCCTCGGCCCCTCAAAGTGCTGAGATTATAGGAGTGAGCCACCATGCCGGGCAATTTTTTTCTTTTAAAATACATGGATTTTTGCCATGTTGCCCAGGTTGGTCTCAAACTCCTGGGTTCAAGCGATCCACCCTCAGTCTCCCAAAGTGCTGGGATTACAGGTGTGAGCCATCGCTCCAGGCCCAACTAATTTTTGTAATTTTTTTGTGGAGATGGGGTTTTGCCATGTTGCTCAGGCTGGTCTTGAACTCCTGGGCTCAAGCAACTCATCCTCCTCAGCCTCCCAAAGTGCCAGGATTACAGGCATGAACCACGTCACCCGACCCACTCAATTCTCACTCTGCACTGCTCGTTGCTTTGTCTGTAGATACCCTTAAGATTGCCAGCTAAGATTTAGAACTGAGATGTGCTTCCATTATGGAATGAGGCCGGGCACGGTGGCTTGCGCCTGTAATCCCAGCACTTTGGGAGGCCAAGGCGGGCGGATCACCTGAGGTCAAGTGTTCAACACCAGCCTGGCCAACATGGTGAAACCTTGTCTCTACTAACAATACAGAAATTAGCCAGGTGTGGTGGTACGTGCCTGTAATCCCAGCTACTCAGGAAGCTGAAGCAGGAGAATCATTTGAACCCAGGAGGTAGAGGTTGCGGTGAGCCAAGATCACGCCACTGCTCTCCAGCCTGGGAGATAGGGCAAAACTCTGTCACACACAAAAAAAGGAAAATATTATGGAATGAGCCTTAGTTTATTGACTTTCTGAGAGTGCTGGCAAATGTTAGGCAATGGGGGAATGGTACTATGTAAAGAGAAGGTAACATCCTTGCCTTTGGAAACATCACAGAGAGGCCAAACAAGGCCACACGTATACAACACACACACACACACGGTACACTGCAGATACACTGCACATGCTGGACTGGCATGGAGCGTGGTTCACCACTAAAGCCCGCATGGCTCCAGCACATTCAGGCCGGTTAGGAAAAGGAAGTGGTGAGTAGACCAGGCCAGGGCATCAGGGTAACCTGAGAAGATTCCCAGGGAGGAGAGTTTTCGGTCGATTTTTCCATGAGGCAGGTAAGTTTTGTTGTGGGTACTGCAGGCAGGAGGCCATGCCAGGGCTGTTAGCAGACTCTTGGCCCGCTGGGAGAGCACAAGCCGCACGTCACTAGACATGAAGGCAATTAGACAAAGGGGTGCAGGTTGAGAAAAGTCCTAGAACATGTGGGAAGGAGCTTGCATCTGAACAAGTAACCGTTGGCAGTGATTGTGCACAGCTAGGGAAACGGAGAAGAAAGAACAAGGTTTAGAGGCAGCCTGTGATGGGTCAGACTGAGAGGAAGGGCAGGAGGGGCAGCCAGGATGGCCTCCAGGGAACTTAGACTTGGAAGCAGTGGCTGGTGCTGCCTTGGGAGGAGTGAGGGCTCCACACTGGTCATAGCCGTGCCAGGCACTCTTCACTGGGTCAAGATGAATGGAGGCCCAGGGCTGCAGACCCCACTAGGCATTGCACAGGCCCTGCTGAAACCGGCTTGCATGGAGGAATGGAGTCACTTAATTGGCAGGCATTGAGGGGCAGAGAGTGGACCAACAGGGTCCGGGGGAGATGGGGAAGCTGATCCAAAGACCAAGGCCATCCTAGGCTGGACAGTAGCCCTGAAGACAGCCACGTGACCTATTTCGCTGCCCATCAACACACTTTTTTTGGGTGGCCAGAGCATTGCCACCAGCCTACACCTGTCCCCACAGCCCTTCAATATGGCAACAGTGAAGCAAAGATTCAGAGTAGGTCATTGTTCCCAAAGGGTGGGCTACAGCCCCTGGGAGGCCCCTGAGGCCCTGTCAGCGGTTGGTGAGATCAAAACTATTTTCAAAACAATTGGCCTTTTTGTCTATATGGACATTTGCCCTGATACTGAACAGACAACGGTGCCTGCCAAATCTGCTGGCACAGAGCACCAAACTGAAATAGCTGTCACCATACTCTTCCCTGTCCCCATGCTCTCACAGAAGCATTCTTTTTTTTTTTTTTTTTTTTTTTTTTTTTTTTTTTTTTTTGAGATAGAGTCTCACTCTATCACCAGGCTGGAGTGCAGTGGTGGCATCTCCACTCACTGCAACCTCCGCCTCCCAGGTTCAAGTGATTCTCCTGCCTCAGCCTCCCAAGTAGCTGGGACTACAGGCGCCTGACACCATGCCCGGCTAATCTTTGTGTTTTCAATAGAGATGGGGTTTCACCATGTTGGCTAGGCTGGTCTCAAACTCCTGACCTCAAGTGATCCACCCGCCTCGGCATCCCAAACTGCTGGGATTACAGGCGTGAGCCACCACACCTGGCCCACAGAGCATTCTTTACATCAGCAAACCAAATTCACCAACTGTTAATATTACATCAATTAACCACATCAAGGTTAGTGAAATCATGTGAATTTAAGAATGTCCTTGATGAAGCAATGCAATTATTAATTGTATTAAATCTCTACCCTTAAGTACATGTCCTTTTAATAGTCCATGTGACAAAAGGGGAAGAGGAAATGCCAGGTAGTGACACCTGAGTGTCACCTCCGGGAAAGCACTCTGGGCTCCTCTCTCCTCATGCCACACCACTTCTGCTTGAAACCAACATACATACTATGGCTATTCATTCACACCTGACATTTGGCCAACATTTAACCTAAAATAAAGGCGAGGCTGCCACTACAAGGAAAATAATCGACAGTATTTTTTTCTTTTTCTTTTTTTCTTTTTTGAGACAGAGTGTTGCTCTGTTGCCCAAGCTGGAGTGCAGTGAGTGGTGTGATCTCGGTTCACTGCAACCTGTGCCTCCAGGGTTCAAGGGATCCCCATGCCTCAGCCTGGGACTACAGGCACGTGCCACCATGTGTGGCTAATTTCTTTGTATTTTTAGTAGAGACGGCAGTTTCACCATGTTGGCCAGGCTGGTCTCAAACGCCTGACCTCAAGTGATCTGCCCGTCTCAGCCTCCCAAGTTCTGGGTTCACAGGCATGAGCCATCACACTCAGGAGTTTGAGAACAACCTGGCCAACATGGTGACCAAACTGCGTCTCTACTAAAAATACAAAAAAATTAGCTGGGTATGGTGATGCATAATACCTGTCACTAGTTGGGTATTATTTGTTTGGGTCTGTTTCTGGGTTTGCTACTCTCTGCATTGATATTTGTCTTTATTCTTCACCAATACCACACTGTCTTTTTTTTATGTATTTAGTTATGTGATCAATTTTTTTTTTTTTTTTTTTTTTTTTTTGAGACAGTCTCGCTCTGTCAACCAGGCTGGAATGCAATGGCGCAATCTTAGCTCACTGCAACCTCCACTTACTGGGTTCAAGTGATTTTCCTGCCTCAGCCTCCTGAGTAGCTGGGATTACAAGTGTGCACCACCATGCCTGGCTAATTTTTGTATTCTTGGTAGAGACAGGGTTTCACCATATTGGTCAGGCTGGTCTCAAACTCTTGACCTCAAGTGATCCACCTGCTTGGCTTCCCAAAGTGCTGGGATTGCAGCCATGAGCCACCACACCCAACCGTCTACATGTTTTTTTGTTTTTTTGTTTTTGTTTGGTTAGTTGGTTGGGTTTTTTTGTTGTTGTTTTTTGGTTTTTTTTTTTTTTGAGATGGAGTTTCACTCTTGTTACATAGGCTGGAGTGCAGTGTTGCGATAGCTCACTGCAACCTCTGCCTCCCAGGTTCAAGCAATTCTCCTGCCTCAGCCTCCCAAGTAGCTGGGATTACAGGCATGCACCACCAAGCCCAGCTAATTTTTATATTTTTAGTAGAGACGGGATTTCTCCATGTTGATCAGGTTGGTCTCGAACTCCCGACCTCAGGTGATCCACCGACCTCAGCCTCCCAACGTGCTGGGATTATAGGCGTAAGCCACAGTGCCCGGCCAGTTGGTTGTTTTTTAAGACAGTATCTGGCTCTATCGCCCAGGATGGAGTGCAGTGGTATGATCACGGCTCATTGCAGCCTTGACCTCCTAGGCCCAAGCAATCTTCCCACCTCAGTCTCCTGAGTAGCTGGGACTACAGGTACATGCCAACATGCCCGGCTACTTTTTGTATTTTCTGTAGAAATGCATTTTCACCCTGTTGCCCAGGCTACCTACATGTTGGGGTTTTTTAAAATTAATTTTGAAACAGGGTGTTACTGTCACCCAGGCTGGAGTGCAGTGATGCAGTCTCAGCTCACAGCACCCTTGACCTCTCGGGTTCAAGTGATTATCAGGTTTCAGCCCCCCCAAGTAGCTGGAACCACAGGCATGGGCCATCATTACTGGCTATATTTTTTGTTTGTTCTTTTGTAGAGATGGGGTCGTCTTTTATGTTATGCAGACTAGTCTTGAACTCCTAGCCTCAAGCGATCCTCCTGCCTCAGCCTCCCTAAGTGCTTGCCAGGCAAGGTATCAGAGACCAGCACCAGGAAGTTGCCGACTCACAGCTTAGTAGGAAGAATTTACTGACAACAGTGTAGGTTTGAAAAAGGAAAGTTTATTAGAAAGGAAGAACGCTTCCACCAGGCACAGTGGCTCATGCCTGTAATCCCAGTACTTTGGGAGGCCAGTGTGGGTGGATCACCAGGTCAGGAGTTCGAGACCAGCCTGGCCAACATGGTGAAAACCTGTCTCTACTAAAAACACAAAAAATAGCCAGTGTGGTGGCAGGCACCTGTAATCCCAGCTACTCGGGAGGCTAAGGCAGGAGAATTGCTTGAACCTGGTAGGCAAAGGTTGCAATGAGCCAAGATTGCGCCACTGCACTCCAGCCTGGGCAGCAGAATGAGACTCTGTCTCAAAAAAAAAAAAAAAAAAAAAAGTAAAGGAATAAAAGAATGGCTACTCTGTAGAAAGAGCAGCCGTGAGGGCTGCTGGTTGCCCATTTTTATGGTTATTTCTTGATTATATGCTAAACAAGGGGTAGATTATTCATGAGCCACCTTTTTAGACCATGTAGGGTAACTTCTTGACATTGCCTGGCATTTGTAAACTGTCATGGCACAGGTGGGAGTGTAGCAGTGAGGATGACCAGAGGTCACTCTCATCACTATTTTGGTTTGGGTGGGTTTTGGCCAGCTTCTTTACTGTTTTATCAGCAAGGTCTTTATGACCTGTATCTTGCACCAACTTCCTATCTCATCCTGTGACTTAGAATACCTAACTATCTGGGAATGCAGCCCAGTAGATCTCAATCTCATTTTACCCAGCCCCTATTCAAGATGCAGTTACTCCGGTTCAAATGCCTCTGACATTTCCCTCCCCCTCTTTTATAGGAGAACCTTAATCGTAAAGGTTGCAGAGGGATGAAGATCCATCTTCTGTAACTTCTTCAGCCAGAATAGGGGCAATGACATTCCTGCCTAACTACTGGGTCTCTTGCATTTAGGGTAGAGAGGAACCCAGTCAGAAAACGGTATGGTGAGGGCCATTCATAACTTTTGAGTTCCAACAAAAAGTGATTATCTGCGGCCAGGAACAGTGGCTCAGACCGGTAATCCCAGCACTTTGGGAGAGGGAGGCGGGCAGATCGCTTGAGGTCAGGAGTTCGAGACCAGCCTGGCCAACATGGTGAAACCCTGTCTCTACTAAAAATGCAAAAATTAGCCGGGAATGGTGGTGCACGCCTATAATCCCAGCTGTTCCGGAGGCTGAAGCAGGAGAATTGCTTGAACCTGGGAGACGGAGGTTGCAGTGAACTAAAATTACGCCACTGCTCTCCGGCATGGGTGACAAAATGAGACTCCATCTAAAAAAAAAATAATAATAATAAGTAAGCTTATCCTCGTTCCTATACAAAGAGTACAACAATAATATATTCCAAAACAATAAAGCAAAATAAGTGAAATTATCCCAAGTAATCTAAATAAGAAGGCTTTCAATGAACTGGGCTACTATCAGAACCAAGCTGATGTGAAGTTGCTAGCTGATTCCAATGCGTCCAGAATTAGAATACTGATCCAGATTTTTACATTACCCATCCCTTCTGTTTCTTTTGAGCTGCAGCGAGAGATTACTGGTTGGTTCACAGGAACAAGCAGTTAGTTTAAATTGCAGGGAAAAAAAACGTAGAAGCTACTGATGAGACTAGAATATAATAACAAGTGTACCATACATAGCTCTTGAAATTTAATTTTTCTCTCTCCAGTTTCCCCCATTTTCACGAAAGACAAATCATAGTAAGACTGATTTGCTTTATTATGCTTGGCCTGATTATTTGTATAAAGTCCAGCAAGAATAATTATTTGCCATATAGGCTTTTTAAATTAGCTTTGATGAGACTCTGTTCCATAAAAGGAATCTCATATAAAACATTTTTTAGGCCAGGCGTAGTGGCTCATGCCTGTAATCCCAGCACTTTGGGAGGCCAAGGTGGGTGGATCACCTGAGATCAGGGGTTCAAAACTAGCCTGGCCAATATGGCAAAACCCCATCTCTACTGAAAATACAAAAACTAGTTGGGCATGGTGATGCACGCCTGTACTCCCAGCTACTCAGGATGCTGAGGCAGGAGAATTGCTTGAACCCGGGAGGCAGAGGTTGCAATGATCTGAGATCGCAACACTGCACTGCAGCCTGGGTGACTCTGTCTCTGGCAAAAAAAAAAAAAAAAAAAGAAAAAAAAAAAAAGACTTTTTTTAAAGCCGAGCCAGCCATGGGTTTATACCATCAAATACCTATGAGTTGGGTAAATTCCTCTCCTCTTTATGTTCCAAGATAACTTGAGCCTCCTGGGATTGTCAGAAGTGGCATTCTGGCTGAGCGTGGTGGCTCATGCTTATAATCCAAGCTACTCAGGAGGCTGAGGTAGGAGAATCGCTTGAACCTGGGAGGCAGAGGTTGCAGTGAGCCGAGATTGCACTTGCACTATTGCACTCCAGCCTGGGCTACAAGAGTGAAACTCTGTCTCAAAAATAAATAAATAAAAATAAATAATAAATAATAAATAACCAATTCTTTTTTTTAGAGATGGAGTCTCGCTCTGTTGCTCAGGCTGGAGTGCAGTGGCGTGATCTGCAACCTCCACCTCCCAGGTTCAAGCAATTATCTGCCTCTGCTTCCTGAGTAGCTGGGATTACAGGCACCCACCACCATGCCCAGCTAATTTTTTTGTTTTTCGGTTTTTGGGTTTTTTTGTTTTGTTTTTTGTTTTTTTGAGATGGAGTCTCACTCTGTCACCCAGGATGGAGTGCAGTGGTGTGATTTTGGCTCACTGCAACCTCCATTTCCTGGGTTCAAGTGATTCTCCTGCCTCAGCCTCCTGAGTAGCTGGGATTATAGGTGTGTGCCACTGTGCTGGGCTAATTTTTGTATTTTTAGTAGAGATGGGGTTTCATCATGTTGTCCAGGTGGGTCTCGAACTCCTGACCTTGTGATCCACCCACCTTGGACTCCCAAAGTGCTGGGATTACAGGCGTAAGCCACCATGCCTGGCCATTTTTTTCTATTTTTAATAGAGATGGGGTTTCACCATCTTGGCCAGGCTGGTCTTGAACTCCTGACCTTGTGATCCATCCACCTCAGCCTCCCAAAGTGCTGGCATTACAGGTGTGAGCCACTGTGCCTGGCCTAAAATAACCAATTTCTCCAATTGTGTCCTATTGCAAAAACAAACAAATTCTTCTTCTTTTTGGGGGGGGAGGGGCAGGGACAGAGTTTTGCTCTTGTCGCCAGGGTGGAGTGCAATGGCGTGCTCTCAGCTTACTGCAACCTCTGCCTCCCAGGTTCAAGCAATTCTGCTGCCTCAGCCTCCTGAGTAGCTGGGACAACATACAGGTGCCAGGCACCATGCCTGACTAATTTTTGTATTTTTAGTAGAGACGAGGTTTCACCATGTTGGCCAGGGTGGTCTTGAACTCTTGACTCCAGGTGATCCACCCACCTCGGCTTCCCAAAGTGCCAGGATTACAGGTGTGAGGCACTGCACCTGGCTGAAAACAGATTCTTATTGCACTTATGCCAATAACTACATTGCCTTAAGTTAAGAACACTCGCAACTAGTTTCCAAATTCTGGAGAAATCAGGTAGAGAGAAACAAATATGCTCCAAATGTTGTTCACTTTACTCAATTATTAAAAGCTATAAACAGCTAAAAAGAAAATTTTTCTTAACTCTGAAAAACAAAGCAAAGCATTAGCAATATTTTAAGCAAATGTTAAAAAAGATTACTTCAGGCTTCTATTAGTTTAGTACATGCAGTTAACTCCTGTTCTGTTTGATATTCATGAACATTTCAGCTCTTCATGAGAGTCCTGAAAGTTTTTTCCTCTACTCTAATGTCACAATCTCAAAAGTTATCAGAAGGCTGCATTTAAGAACATCTGTTAGAGTTCTATAGTTGATTATGAACCACCTTCTAGGCCAGGCACGG
Source organism: Macaca nemestrina (assembly GCF_043159975.1). Classification (NCBI taxonomy): domain Eukaryota; kingdom Metazoa; phylum Chordata; class Mammalia; order Primates; family Cercopithecidae; genus Macaca; species Macaca nemestrina. The sequence goes on from NC_092128.1 coordinate 115,131,578, forward strand.
TGGCTCAAGCCTGTAATCCCAGCACTTTGGGAGGCCAAGACGGGCGGATCATGAGGTCAGGAGATCGAGACCATCCTGGCTAACCTGGTGAAACCCCGTCTCTACTAAAAAATAAAAAAATAAAAAAACTAGCCAGGCGAGGTGGCAGGCGCCTGTAGTCCCAGCTACTCGGGAGGCTGAGGCAGGAGAATGGCGTAAACCCGGGAGGTGGAGCTTGCAGTGAGCTGAGATCCGGCCACTGTACTCCAGCCTGGGCAACAGAGCGAGACTCCCTCTCAAAAAAAAAAAAAAAAAAAAGAACCACCTTCTAAAGAGTACCAAAACAAGACAACAATTATTTATGAATAACAAAATGTCTTAGGACAGCCACAGTCAACAACACAATTGACAAAGAAATTTGGTTACCTCTGTGGCATACAATGACTTTATGTAACAATTATAATTATTAATAACATATACTAAGTTATATCAGAATTATGAGTTTCCCATTATTTTGGAACACATACCAAGAACATATTTATAAAAATACAGCCTCAAGAAAGCCAAATACCATTTCAATTTGACAATGCTTCCTGTATGATTTTTGTACCAAATAAGACAAACTTCACCTTCACATTAGTGTATTATTAATGTTAAACCCAATTCTCAATAAAACCTTATAGACATATCTACCCAATGTCAATGTTTAACCATAAGGTAAGATTCTCATAAACCTTTTATAACCCTTTACAAATTTTTCTTAAAGAGCATATTATAAGCAGGTTTTTGCTTTAAGAAAAACATATTTTGCTTTTATTCCAATGTTTAATTTACAGAAAACCTGAATAATATCCCCTTAACTTTAGCCAATATATTCACACAGAGAATTTTTTTTTTTTCAGACAGAGTCTCACTCTGTCATCCAGGCTGAAGTGTAGTAGCACAATCTCAGCTTACTGCAACCTCCACCTGCCAAGTTCAAGTGATTCTCATGTCTCAGCCCACTGAATAGCTGGAATTACACACTCATACCACCATGCCCAGCTAAATTTTTTTTTTTTAAGTAGAGACTGGGTTTTGCCATGTTGGCCAGGCTGGTCTTGAACCCCTGACCTCAAGTGATCTACCCAACTCAGCCTCCCAAAATGCTGGGATTACAGGCGTAAGCTGCCATGTCTGGCCCATACACTAAATTATTTTTACTATTTTTTTTTTCTGTTTTTATTTCTTTTTTTCTTTTCAAGATGGAGTCCCGCTCTGTTGCCCAGGCTGGAGTGCAGTGGCACAATCTTGGCTCACTGCAACCTCCACTTCCCAGGTTCAAGCAATTCTCCTGCCTCAGCCTCCTGTGTAGCTGGGACTACAGGCATGTGCCACCATGTCCAGCTAATTTTTTTTGTATTTTTAGTAGAGATGGGATTTCACCATGTTGTCCAGGCTGGTCTCGAATTCCCGACCTCAAGTGATCCACCTGCCTTTGCCTCCCAAAGTGGTGGGATTATGGGAGTGAACCACCACACCCAGTCTACAAGACTAATTTTTTACAAACCTTCCACAATTTGCTTGAACCTTCAGCTTTATTCCGTCTAACTTAATACAATCATTTAACCCATTAATCTAGTCAAAAAAATTTACATTCCCATGACTTCTCATCATCTTTTACCAAAAACACATTTCACTTTTCTTACACACTTTGCATATAAAACTGTTTCTTCAGTAGTCTCAATTACACGTTACAATGTTAACTCTTAGTGACTTTTACTGCCAACCTTGGTAACTTCAGGATTTTAATGATGTAGTAGGTGTGGAGCCTAGGACTCAGACAGAAGTGCAGATAAGGTCTGACTCTTTCCAGCATCTAACTCCATATGTCCCAGGCCTTACCTAGCTGTGAAGCAGGCAAGTTGTACAGTTAAGAGTCTTAGTGGCTTTTTATGAAGCATTTCAGAGGCTTAATCACTTTTTTTTTTCTTTTTGAGATGGAGTCTCACTCTGTTGCCAGTCTGGAGTGCAGTGACACAGTCTTGGCTCACTGCAACCTCTGCCTCCCAGGTTCAAGCAATTCTGCCTCAGCCTTCCGAGGATCTGGGACTACAGGTGCGTGTCACCACACTCAGCTAATTTTTGTATTTTTAGTAGAGAAGGAGTTTCACCATGTTGGCCAGGAGGGTCTCAATCTCTTGACCTCATGATCCACCCTCCATTGGCCTCACAAAGTGCTGGGATTACAGGCATGAGCCACCATGCCTGGCCATCACTTTTAAATTGTAAACATTTTGGACCAGGCACGGTGGCTCACATCTGTAATCCCAGCACTTTGGGAGTCCAAGGTGGGCAGATCACCTGAGGTCAGGAGTTCAAGACCAGCCTGGCCAAGGTGGTGAAACCTCATCTCTACAAAAATTAGCTGGGCATAATGGCAGATGCCTGTAACCTCAGCTATTCAGGAGGCTGAGGCATGAGAATCACTTGAACCCGGGAAGTGGAGGTTGCAGTGAGCTGAGGTTGCACCATTCCACTCCAGCTTGTGTGACAGAGCAAGACTCTGTCTCAAAAAAAAAAAAAAAAAGTAAACATTTCTTGCATAAATTTCCTTTCATAAATTCTGTCATGACTTACGCAGACCATCTATAACATCCTTAGCCTTTTTTTGACTTATCCTAGACACTCCTCTTTTTAAACAACCAGATATTTTAGTTTAGGACAATAATTTACCACACAATACAAGATGCTTTCTTATATAAAACCTCTTTTTTTTTTTTTTTGAGACTGAGTTTTGCTCTTGTTGCCCAGGCTGAAATGCAGTGACGCAATCTCAGCTCACTGCAACCTCTGCCTCCCAGGTTCAAGTGATTCTCCTGCCTCAGCCTCCCAAGTAGCTGAGATTACAGGCATACACCACCACACCGGGCTAATTTTGTATTTTTAGTAGAGATAGGGTTTCTCCACGTTGGTCAGGCTGGTTTCCAACTCCCAACCTCAGGTAATCCACCTGCCTCGACCTCCCAAAGGGCTGGGATTACAGGGGTGAGCCACCACACCCAGCCAAAATCTCTTTTCTTTATAAACTTCTTTGCATAGATAGTGGGCATGGCTAATCTCACATGTGCCCAGGCCTTATCTAGAATCTAAGTTCCCAGGCCTTATCAAGAATCTAATGGTCCAAAATAAATTGAACAATTTTTAGAAGTCAAAGAAGCAGTTTATAACCTTAAAACATTTTGCAAACCTAATATCTGACCTGTATAATTTGTCCAAATGTATACATTTTTGAAGATATTTTTATTTTACCAATAATCTTTAAAGTGGTTTTTATTTCCCAAAGATTACTAAAGTCATGTGAACTAAAAGGCATTACAATGTTATTTTTATTTTAAAATATTTGATTTAAGCTTATTATTTTTAAACCAATTAAAGTTCTTTCATATATAAATATTAAACACATAATACATATAAATACATAGACAGGCTGAAGATAGAGGACTTATTCCCTAAGCTAGGAATTGAACCCTGAACCCAGGCCACCATTGTAAAAAGAGAAAGCATAACCACATGGTTACAAAGTAAAGCTCCCAAGGACATACAAGAGAAGGGAGAACCTTCATCCAGTTTTTTTGTTTTTGTTTTTGTTTTTGTTTTTCAGGAACCTGCAGCAAAGTTTGTAAATAACTGACCAGTTTGCTGGGCCATCTTGAAAAGTGGGCTTACAGGTGTCCTAAGGCCTGCATCTTATCTTAAGATACTCCTCTCCATTACAGAACACAGAAAGATACACAAAGCACACCACATTCACTACAGCTTAAGACTAGCCTCACAAGTCCTTTTTTTTTTTTTTTTTTTTTTTGAGACGGAGTCTTGCTCTGTTGCCCAGGCTGGAGTGCAGTAGCGCGATCTTGGCTCACTGCAAGCTCCACCTCCCGGGTTCATACCATTCTCCTGCCTCAGCCTCCTGAGTAGCTGGGATTACAGGCATGTGCCACCATGCCCGGCTAATTTTTGTATTTTTTTTTTTTTTTTTGAGTAGAGACAGGGTTTCACCATGTTGGCCAGGCTGGTCTCGAGCTCCTGACCTCAGGTAATCCGCCTGCCTTGGCCTCCCAAAGTGCTAGGATTACAGGTGTGAGCCACCGCACCCGGCCACAAGTCCTTTTTAATGAAAACTTTACAGAGGAGATAAACAGGTGATCTTTGGCATTCATTCAACTGGTTTACACAGAGAGAGAAAGGAAAGGGAAGGGAGAAAAGTATTGCTTGCAGCAGTGTGGGGAAGGTTGAGGTGCTCCGGGAGGCCAGAGACAGACCTGCCCATTGCAGCCAACACTGAATCAAAAGTTCAGGCCACCACTTGTCAGTCAAGAAGGGACTTGACTGACAAGTCCAGAAGTCCCATCAGCTCTCAAGTTTCCCCTTTTGAGGAGGAAAAAGCTCTTCATGTCCCACGATCCTGTATATTCCTAATTCTATAACCCATAGCCATCAGCAAAGAGTGTAAGGCAGATTATTCCAAGAGAGTAGCAGTTAACATCCTATAGTGCCAAATGCATTCTTAGCTGAGAGGGACTTTGCTGAGAGGGGCCTCTAAGCCCCTAAACCATAGGAAAGACTCTAACCTTCCTAGATTGGGCCTTGAACCCAAGTTCAGTCAAATGCCTTGCCTTTTATTGAGAGGAGACTTTAACCCTCTCTGTCTTAGAAGAAACTGTAACTCCCCTAACTTGGGCCTCTAACCCAATCCTATTCTTTACCTGGGAATATGTACCCCACTTACCTGAAGTCTGCCAATCAGTGAAACATTATATTTCCTTTGGGTCAGGGGTCTCTTTAGTATCAACCCTTATGGGGTAGGGTTAACACCTTGCTGGCAAAGTTAGCCTTTGGGTCAGGGGTTTCCCTAGTATTGTCCTTTCCATGATAGCCAGAAAGATGTTACCCGAAAGGGGTCTGGATCTGTCAGAAGCATTTGAACCTGGCTGGGCGCGGTGGCTCACGCCTGTAATCCCAGCAATTTGGAAGGTGGGATTCCACTAGGGGTCTTCTAAAGACTCTGAAGAAACACTCCTCCCACTCTCTTATTCCCCTGGAGTTTCCCTGATCATTAGCTCCTGCTTTCACTCATTACCTACCTGAAGTTCTCTTCCCTCCTTTCAGCTCCTCCATTCCTGCATTCCCCACCACAGGAGACAGCTCAAGACCACCCACCCCCAACCACAGTTTTTCAACTCTCCTTTACTTTTAACAATATAGTAAACTTGCTTTCACTTTACGGAATCACTCTGAATTCTTTCTTGTGTGAGATCCAAGAACCCTCTCTTAGAGTCTGGATCTGTTACGAGAAAGGGGTCCCAATCCCAGGATCGGGAAAGTACTTCTCCATAGAGAGAGCAGCCCCGAAGGTTCCTGGTTGCTCATTTTTATGGTTATTTATTGATTATATGCTAAACAAGCGGTGGATAAGTCATGCCTCCCCTTTTTAGACCATATAGGGTAACATCCTGATGTTGCCCTGGCATTTGTAAACTGTCACGGCACTGGTGGGAACATAACAGTGAGGATGACCAGAGGTCACTCTCGTCACCATCTTGGTTTTGGTGGGTTTCAGCCGGTATCTTTACTGCAACCCATTTCATCAACAAGGTCGTTATGACCTGTATCTTGTGGCTGCCTCCTATCCCATTATGTGACCTAGAATGCCTAACTGTCTGGGAATGCAGCCCAGTAGGTCTCAGCCTCATTTGACCCAGCCCCTATTCAAGATGGAGTTGCTCTGGTTCAAACGCCTCTGACATGTCTCCCCTCCCTTTTATAAGATAACTCTTATTTATTTATTTATTTATTTATTTATTTATTTATTTATTTTTGAGACAGAGTCTTGCTGTCGCCCAGGCTGGAGTGCAGTGGTGCAATCTCAGCTCATTGTATGCTCCGCCTCCCGGGTTCACACCATTCTCCTGTATCACCCTCCCGAGTAGCTGGGACTACAGGCGCCCACCACCACGCCCGGCTAATTTTTTTTGTATTTTTTTAGTAGAGATGGGGTTTCACCATGTTAAGCCAGGATGGTCTTGATCTTCTGACCTCGTGATCCACCCACCTCAGCCTCCCAAAGTGCTGGGATTACAGGTGTGAGCCACCACGCCCAGTCGAGATAACTCTTTTTTAAATTTTTTAAATTTTTGTTAGACAGCATCTCACTCTTGTCACCCAGGCTGATGTGCAGTGGCACAATCTTGCCTCACTGCAACCTCCACCTCCCAGACTCAGGTAATTATCCTCCCTCAGCCTCCCGAGTAGCTGGGACTACAGATGCGTGCCACCACACCCGGTTAATTTTTGTATCTTTTGGTAGAGATGGGATTTCACTGTGTTGGCTAGGCTGGTCCTGAACTCCTGGCCTCAGGTAATCCACCCACCTCGGCTTCCCAAATTGCTGGGGTTACAGGCACGAGACACTGCACTCGCTCTATAAGAGAACCCTTAATCCTAAGGGTTGCAGACAGATGAAGATCCATCTTCTGTAACTTCTTCAGCCTGAATAGGGGCGATGACATTCCCTTCTAACTATTGGGTCTCTTGCATTTATGGTAGAGAGGCGCCCAGTCAGAAAGCGTTGTTATGGTAAGGGTCATTCATAACTCCAAGTTCCGACAAAAGGTGGTATCTGAAAGATTAATAAGTATTTAATTTATGAAAATGTTAAGTAAGCTTACTCTCAATCCTACACAAAAAGTACAACAACAATATATTTTACAGCAATAAAGCAAAATAAGTAAAATTATCCCAAGTAATCTAAATATGAAGGTTTTCCATGAACTGGGCAACTGTTGGAACCAAGCTGATATGGGGTTGCTAGCTGATTCCAGTGTGCCCAGAATTAGAATATTGATTCAGATTTTTACGTTACCCATCCCTCTTGTTTTTTCTGAGCAGCAGTCAGAGATCACTGGTTAGTTCACAGTGCTGATCTCCTATCTCATCCTGTGACCAAGAATGCCTTAAATGTCTGGGAATGCAGCCCAGTAGGTCTCAGCCTCATTTAACCAGCCCCCTATTCAAGATGGAGTTGCTCTGGTTCAAACGTCTCTGAGAATTGTGTTTGTAGACATTTTGGTGCCTCAGTGTCAGCATGGATTGCTCAACGAGTTTTGGCATGACGTTCCAGAGATGTATAGAAATTCTAATTACTGGCCAGGTGTGGTGGCTCAAGCCTTTTGGGAGGCCAAGGCAGGCGGATCACCTGAGGTCAGGAGACCAGCCTGGCCAACATGGTGAAATGCCATCTCTACTAAAAACTCAAAAAAATTAGCCAGGCATGTGACAGGCGCCTGTAGTCCCAGCTACTCTGGAGGCTGAGGCAGGAGAATCTCTTGAACCTGGGAGGTGGATGTTGCAGTGAGCAGAGACCCAGCGACTGCACTCCAACCTGGGCGACAGAGTGAGACTCCACCTCTAAAAAAAATTTAAAAAGGGAAGGCTAATTACTACTAATTTCCGCAGAGAAGGAGTTTTGCCTCTGGATGGCCTGTTAGATGGTCACCAGGTGGTCTTTGCTGTCCTCTAAGTTCCTTAGATAAGGAGATTTTGCCTCTGGGGCCTGTTCAATTGTCACCAGGTGATTTTGTTCTCCTCAGTGTGAGATTACAGGAATGAGCCACCCTGCCTGTCTCCCTCGAAAATTTTTGAGGCTGGGCACGGTGGCTCACACCTGTAATCCCAGCACTTTGGGAGGCCAAGGAGGGTGGATCACCAGAGGCCAGAAGTTCGAGACCAGCCTGGCCAACATGGTGAAACCCCATCTCTACTAAAAATACAAAAATTAGCTGGGCATGGTGGCACACGCCGGTAATCCCAGCTACTCCAGAGGCTGCGGCAGAAGAATCACTTGAACCTGGGAGACAGAGGTTGCAGTGAGCTGAGATCGTGACCCTGTCTGTATTCCAGCCTGGGCGACAGAGTGAGACAATGTTTCAAAAAAAAAAAAAAAAAATCATTTGAGAGTGCAAAGTTGTCCTGATACCAAAAAATATGAGAACCATTGGCCTATATGAAATAAGAAAATAAGTGTTCTAGCCAGGCGCAGTTTCTTCTGCCTGTAATCCCAGCACTTTGGGAGGCTGAAGGGGGTGGATCACTTGAGGTCCAGAATTCGAGACCAGCCTGGCCAACATGATGAAACCTTGTTTTTATAAAAAATACAAAAATTAGCCAGGTGTGGTGGTGCGTGCCTGTAACCCCAGTTACTTGGGAGGCTGAGGCAGAAGAATCACTTGAACCCGGGAGGCAAGGGTTGCAGTGAGCCAAGATTGCACCACTGCACTCCAGCCTGGGTGACAGAGCAAGACTGTCTCAAAAAAAAAAGAAGACGAAAAAGAAAGAAAGGAAGGAAGGAAGTTTTCTAATCTTGTTTTCTCAGATTGTGAATTTGTGTATTTGGCATCACAGGGCCAATTGTATTAACCATATTTTCTTTTTTTCCTTTTTTTGAGACAGGGTTTTGCTCTGTCACCCAGGATGAAGTGCAGTGGTGTGATCACCGCAACCTCCACCTCCCCTCCTGAGTAGCTGGAACTATAGTCACTTGCCACCACGTCTGGTTTTTCTTTTTTTTTTTTTTTTTTTTGGTAGAGACAGGGTTTTGCCCCCATGTTGCCCAGGCTGTTCTCAAACTCCTGGGTTCAGGCCCAAGCCCACCTGAGCCTCTGAAAGTGTGGGGATTACAGGCACAAGCCAGCCACCATGCCTAGCTTTATTTTCTGAATCTTTTTTTTTTTTTTTTTTTTTTGAGGTGGAGTCTTGCTCTGTTGCCCAGGCTGGAGTGCAGTGGTACAATCTCAGCTCGCTGCAGCCTCTGCCTCCCGGATTCAAGCTATTCTCCTGCCACAGTCTCCCGAATAGCTAGGATTACAGGTGCCTGCCACCACACTGGCTATTTTTTGTATTTTTAGTAGAGACAGGGTTTCACCATGTTGGGCAGGCTGGTCTCAAACTCCTGACCTGGTGATCTGCCCACCTCGGCCTCCCAACATGCTGGGATTACAGGTTATTTTCTGTATTCTTAATGCTCTAGCATTTGTGACTTTGCTGGCTGGAGAAAGATTACCCTTCCTAGGGCTAGTTAATTCTTATAAAAGTGCTCCCTGAGAATATACCCTTTATATGCAAACTAATCAGTCTAGAGTCTATACACCCAACCATCTCCTTTATCAAACACTTACATACCAAGTGAATATTTCCCCTACCCGAAATCAACACAGGGCCAAGTTCCAGACAACTTGGGACAGCCCCAGTATCCCAAAGCCCACCAAAATTATTCAAGTGAGCAAATCCTAAACTGTTCACCTTGCTCTGCCTTGCCTGTGTGAACCCAAAATATCTGAGATAGCTCTCAGTCAATTTAGAAAGTTTATTTTGCCATGGTTAAGGACGCACCCAAGATGCAGCCTCAGGAGGTCCTGAGGGCACGTGCCCAAGGTGATCGTGGTACAGCTTGCTTTTATACATTTCAGGGAGACATGAGACGTCAATCAATATGTGTCCATCTGTACATTGGTTGGATCCGGTAAGGCGGGACAACTGGAGGTGGGGGCTTCCAGGTCCTAAGTGGATAAGAAATAAAAGGTTGCATTCTTTTGAGTCCTTGATCAGCCTTCCACTGAATACATGATTTAGTCTGGCTCAGTGAATCTGCTTTTTTATATAAACAATAGGGCACAGGAAGCAATCAGATATGCATTTGTCTTCGGTGAGCCTCAGAGAGGTGACTTTGAGTTCTGTCTGGCCTTTGTCAGACCGAAATTTCCTTGTGGGCAAATTGTGAGCGAGGTATGTAGTTTCTTATTTTTGTAGCTGTCTTATCTAGGACTAAACTGGGAGGCAGGTTTGCCTGACATAGTTGCCAGCTTGACTTTTCCCTTGGCTTAATGATTTTGGGGTCCCAAGATTTATTTTTCTTTCACACCTGTCCCACAGAAACCCCAGTAAAGAATCTGAGGCCAGGCGTGGTGGCTCACACCTGTTAATCCCAGCACTTTGGGAGGCCGAGGTGGGTGGGTGGATCACCTGAGGTCAGAGACCAGCCTGACCAACATGGTGAAACCCCGTCTCTACTAAAAATACAAAATTAGCCAGGCATAGTGGCAAGTGCCTGTAATTCCAGCTACTCCAGAGGCTGAGGCAGGAGAATTGCTTGAACCTGGGAGCCGGAGGTTGCAGTGAGCTGAGATCGTGCCATTGCACTCCAGAATGGGTGACAGAACGAGACTCTGTCTACAAAAAAAAAAAAAGGAATCTGGCATAGGCTTTCCCCAGATCCTGTTTCTGCCTCCTGACCAAACTTGGTGCGTCTCCATGTGACATGGTATGGCATGCCTCTTGTTTCTAGAAAAACTGTGAGTTACATTAAACTTCCCTTTCAATGGCATTGGTCTCCTCACATTGTCACTTAGTCACCTCCGTAAAGTAAAATTACATGGGTACAAATGAGACAATGAGCCGTATGGAAGTCTGGCAAAGGAGCAGCACAGGAAAGGGTATAGGAAATGGAAAGATAAGGAACTTGGAGAAAGAAATCTGGGGGTCAGAAAGTCAGCCAGTGTGGCTGCAGCATAGTGAGCAAGGAGAGGAAGTAATAGGAGATGAAGGCAGGAAGACAGCTGGGCCAGAGTGTGTCAAACCTTAAAGGGACTGGGTCTTATTTGAGCATGAGTACAATGGGAAACCACCACAGGGTTCTGAGAGGAGTGTCATGTGCTGGCTTATGCTTTACAGGGCCCCCTTTGGCTGCTTTCTTTGAGGTAAGGGCAGAGGCAGGGAGACCAATCACTTTTCATCACTTCTGTTCAACATTGCATTGGAGATTCTACCCAAAGCAATTAGGCAAGAAAATGAAATACGGCCAAGCACAGTGGCTCATGCCTGTAATCTCAGCACTTTGGAAGGGTGCGGTGGGTGAGTCAGTTGAGCTCAGGAATTCGAGACCAGCCAGGAATTTGAGACCAGCCTGGAATTTGAGACCAGCCTGGGCAACATGGCAAAACCTCGTCTCTACAAAATATACAAAAATTAGCCAGGCACGGTGGTGTGCACCTGTAGTCCCAGCTCTCAGGAGGATTGCTTGAGCCCAGGAGGTTGAGGGTGCAGTAAGTCTTGATCTGGCCACTGCACTCCAGCCTATAGAGTGCAGTCTGTAGGACGACAGAGCAAGATCCTGTCTCAAAAAAAAAAACAACAACAAAACAAACAAACAGAAAAGAAAAAGAAGATGAAATAAAAGGCATTCAGATTGGAAAAGAAAAAGTGAAATTATCTCTACTTGCAGATTACTGCAAGATTACTTTACATTTTATATAGAGAATACTGGTTGGCCACAATGGCTCATGCCTGCAATCCCAGAACTTTGGGAAGCAGAGGCAAGTTGATCATCTGAGGTCAGGAGTTCAAGACCAGTCTGGTCAACATGGTGAAACCCCATCTCTACTAAAAATCCAAAAATTAGCCAGGTGTGGTGGTGGGCACCTGTAATCCCAGCTCCTCTGGAGACTGAGGCAGGAGAATCACTTGAACCCAGGAGGCGGAGGTTGCAGTGAGCCAAGATTGCGCCACTGTACTCCTGGGTGACAGAGCAAGACTCTGTCTCAAAAAAGAAAAATAAAAAAGAATACTAAATAACCTACTAAAAAAAACTATTAGAATTAGTAAATGAGATCAGCTAGATTGCAGGAAACAAAATAAATGTACAAAAATCATTTGTATTTCTACACAGTAGCAATGAAAAACTGAAAATGAAATTTTAAAAAGATTCCATTTGGGCTGGGCACAGTGGCTCATGCCTGTAATCCCAGCAGTTTAGGAGACCAAGGCAGGCAGATCACCTGAGGTTGGGAGTTCAAGATTAGCCTGGCTAACATGGTGAAACCCTGCCTTTACTAAATATACACAATTAGCTGGGTGTGGTGACACATGCCTGTAATCCCAGTTACTTGGGAGTCTGAGGCAGGAGAATCACTTGAACCCAGGAGGCAGAGGTTGCAGTGAGCCGACATCACGCCACTGCACTCCAGCCTGAGCCACAGGGTGAGACTCCATCTCAAAAAAAAAAAAAAAAAAGATTCCATTTTTGGCAGGGCATGGTGGCTCAAGCCTATAATCCCAACACTTTGGGAGGCTGAGGCTGGAGGATTACTTGGGCCCAGCAGTTTGACTCTAGCCTAGTTGACATAGTAAAACACCACTTCTACCCTAAAAAAAAATTATTTATTTATTTATTTTTTTGAGACAGAGTGTTGCTCTGTCACCCAGGCTGGAGTACAATGGCACGATCTCGGCTCACTGCAACCTCCGCCTCCCAGGTTCAAGCGATTCTCCTGCCTCAGCCTCCTGAGTAGCTGGGATTACAGGCACACACCAGCATGCCCAGCTAATTTTGTATTTTTAGTAGAGATGGGGTTCACCATGTTGGTCAGGCTGGTCTTGAACTCCTGACCTCAAGTGATCAGCCCGCCTCGGCCTCCCAAAGTGCTGGGATTACAGGCGTAAGCCACCACACCCAGATATAAAAAAAGTTTTTTAAAGAAAATATTTCATTTTGGCTGGGTGAGGTGGCACACACCTGTAATCCCAGTGATAGCAGCAGGAGGCAGACAAATCACTAGGCAGACAGGGTCAGGTCCCTGGTGAAACCTGACCTTAAAGCCAAAGGCAGTTTAAAGCCTGAATACCATGCTATGAGTCTTGGATAAATCCACAGACCAGATTGAGAACCTCTGTTTCCATTTGGTGCACTTTCCTGATTCATCCCCACCCTTCACCTATTTTACATATACCTACCCTTTCCTAATTTTTTTTTTTTTTTTTTTTTTTTTTTTTTTTTTTACAGTCATGACCATCTTTGAGTGGTGCCTTGTTTTTAGCCTTTTTTTGCATACTCACAAACCAATCAGCATGCAATCCCCCATTATGAGCCCATAAAAAATCCCCAGACTCAGCTGAGAGCTGTTTTATCGCTCAATAAAGCTCTTCTCTGCCCTTCTCACCCTCTGGTTTTTCCACGTAACCTCATTCTTCTTGGATGCAGGACAAGAACTCAGGACCTACTGAATGGCAGTTGCCAAAGGAGCTGCTCTAACACTATTGCCCTCTGCCCTCCACTGGCTCCAGGCAGATGCCTCACGTGACAGGAAGCCACAGTGAGGCCAGGCCAGCCCTGAAGCCACGGGCCAGAGTAGGGCAGCGGGACTCAATAAGCTGTAACACAAACTGGCTTAAACTCGCCCCCCAACCCCCTGTTCCAAATGCTATAAGCGAAGAAGAGAAGAGCTACAACCCTTCTGGGGGCCTAGACCTCGGGGCTCCCAGAGCCAAAGCTGTAGCACACTGTAACACCTCCTGTGGGAGACTTCGGGGTCACTGGCGTCTTGATTTTCTCAGGTGCCACTGCGTTCCCCTTGTCCAGGCACTGGTGCCCAAGGCAGAAGCAGGTCACGGCACCCCCGGCCCACCTGTGGGCTGAATGCAAGCCAAGGGCAGCCTCTGGGCCATGTGGGTGGGGTACCTACGGAGGCAGGCCTGGAGCCAAGCAAAGCCCTGTGAAGGGGATTGCCAGCCACAGAGGTCTCCGGCTGGTGAAACAGCACCAAAAAATCCTGCGTCACCAGCACTTTGAGAGACTGAGGTGGGTGGATCACCTGAGGTCAGGAGTTCAAAACCAGTCTGGGCAACATGATGAGACCCCCATCTCTACCAAAAATACAAAAAAAATGCCAGGTGTAGTGGTCCGTGCCTGTAGTCCCAGCTACTTGGGAGGCTGAGGTGGGAGGATCACTTGAATCTGGGAAGTCGAGGCTACAGGGGGCTGAGATCACACCACTGTACTCCACACTGGGTGACAAAGGGAGACACTGTCTCAAAAAAAAAAAAAGAATAAAAGAAAAAGAAATGAAAACATTCTATTTCTATTTTTATTTATTTATTTATTTATTTTTGAAACAGAGTCTCGCTCTGTCACCCAGGCTGGAGTGCAGTGGCACAATCTCAGTTCACTGCAATCTCCTCCTCCCGGGTTCAAGCAGTTCTCCTGCCTCAGCCTCCCGACTAGCTGGGACTACAGGCATGTGCCACCACACTCAGCTCATTTTTGTATTTTTAGTAGAGAGAGAGTTTTACCATGTTGGCCAGGATGGTCTCTATCTCTTGACCTTGTGATCTGCCCACCTCAGACTCCCAAAGTGCGAGGATTACAGGTGTAAGCCACCACACCCGGCTGACATTCCATTTTTAATAGCATCAAAATGAAAAAAAAATGCTTAGGAGTAAGTTTATCCAAAAAGTGCAAAACTTACTCTCTGAAAACTGTAAACTATTGTTGAAGAAATAAAAAAAAATCTAAATAAATGGCAAGATATCCCATGTCCATGGATTGGAAGACTTAATATAAATAAGATGACATTACTCCCCAAATTGATCTACAGAGTCAACACAATCCCTATCAAAATCTCAGATATTTATTTTTTGTGGAAATTGACCCTAAAATTCATATGAAAAGTCAAGGTTTTGGCCGAGCACAGTGGCTCACGCCTGTAATCCCAGCACTTTGGGAGGCTGAGGCAGGTGGATCACGAGGTCAGGAGTTTGAGACCAGCCTGGCCAATATGGTGAAACCCCGTCTCTACTAAAAATACAAAAATTAGCTGGGTGTGGTGGCGCATGCCTGTAGTCCCAGGTACTCAGGAGGCTGGGGCAGGAGAATTGCTTGAACCCAGGAGGTGGAGGTTGGAGATTGTGCCACTGCACTCCAGCCTGGGAAACAGAGCAAGACTCTAAAAACACAAGAAAGAAAGGAGAAAGAAAGAAGAAAGAAAAGAAAAGAAAGAATGAATTCAAAGTTTGACAAAACTCAACCTCCTTTTATGATAAAAACCCCCAACAAATTGGATATAGAGGTAATGTTCCTCAATACAATAAAGGCCGTATGTCACAAGCCCATAGCAGCTAAAATCATATTCAACAGTGAAAAGTTGAAAGCTTGTCCTCTAAGATCAGGAAAAAGACAAGGATACCTGCTCTCGCCACTTTTTTTTTTTTTCTGAGGTGGATTTTCCCTCTTGTTACACAGGCTGTAGTGCAATGGTGCGATCTCGGTCTCGGCTCCCCACAATGTCCACTTCCCAGGTTCAAGTGATTCTCCTGCCTCAGCCTCCCAAGTAGCTGAGATTACAGGCATACACCACAACACCCAGCTAATTTTATATTTTTAGTAGAGACTGGGTTTCTCCATGTTGGGCAGGCTGGTCTCCAACTCCCGACCTCAGGTGATCTGTCTGCCTCGGCCTCCCGAAGTGCTGGGATTACAAGTGTGAGCCGCCGCGCCCAGCCCACTCTCACCACTTCTATTCAATATAGTACTGCAAGTCCTTCCAGAGCAATTAGGTAAGAAAAAAGAAGTAAAAGCTATCAAAATAGGTAAGGAAGAAGTGAACGCGTCTTTATTTGCTGATAACATGAATACCCTAGCCTGTTAGAACTGCTCAACAAATTAGTAAAGTTTAAAGTCTGCAGGATACTGGCTGGGCACGGTGGTTCACACCTATAATCCCAGCACTTTGGGAGGCCGAGGCAAGTGGATCACTTAAGGTTAGGAGTTCAGGACCAGCCTGGCCAACATAGTGAAATCCTGTCTCTACTAAAAATACAAAAATTAGCCGGGCATGGTGGCACACTCCTGTAATCCCAGCTACTAGGGAGGCTGAGGCAGGAGAATCGCTTGAACCCAGGAGTTGGAGGTTGCAGTGAGTCGAGATTGTGCCACTGCACTCCAGACTGGGCAACAGAGTGAGACTCCATCTCAAAAAACAGAATTATAGAAGTAGAGAGTAGAATGGTGGTTACCAGATGCAGGAGGAGGCAGGAGGTGGTGGGTGGGGAAAGGGTTGGTCTAAGGGTACATGCAAAGTTTCAGTTAGGAGAAATAAGTTCCAGTGATCTACTGCACAGCATGGTGACTATAGTTAATAATGGATTGTATATTCCAAAATTGCTTAAAGAGTCCATTTTAGATGTTCTTTCCACAAAGAAATAAGTATATGAAGTGACAGATAGATAGATAACTTTTTTTTATTTTCTTTTTTTTTTTTTTTTTTTTTTTTTTTTGAGACAGAGACTAGCTCTGTCACCCAGGCTGGAGTTCAGGGGTACAATCATACAGAGCTCACTGTAGCCTCCACCTCCAAGTTTCAAGTGATTCTTATGTCTCAGCCACCTGAGTAGCTGGGATTAAGGCATGCACTACCACAGCTGAATAGTTTTTGTGGTTTTTTTTTGTTTTGTTTTGAGACAGTCTCGCTCTGTCACCCAGGCTGGAGTGCAGTGGCGCTATCTCATCTCACTGCAACCTCTGCCTCCCAGGTTCAAATGATTCTCCTGCCTCAACCTCCTGAGTAGCTAAGATTACAGCCATGTGCCACCATGCCCAGCTAATTTTTTTTTTTTTTTTTTTTTTTTGAGAAGGAATCTTGCCCTCTTGCCTAGGCTGGAGTGCAGTGGCACGATCTCAGCACGCTGCAACCTCCACCTCCCAGGTTCAAGCAATTCTCCTGTCTCAGTCTCCGGAGTAGTTGGGACTACCCACCACCATGGCGCCCACCACCATGCCCAGTTAATTTTTGCAGTTTTAGTAGAGACAAGGTTTCACCATATTGGTCAGGTTGGTCTTGAACTCCTGACCTCATGATCTGCCCGCCTCCGCCTCCCAAAGTGCTGGGATTACAGGTGTGAGCCATAGTGCCTGGCTAATTTTTGTATTTTTAGAAGTGACGGAGTTTTGCCACATTAGCCAGGCTGGTCTCAAACTCCTGGCCTCAAGTGATTCACCCGTTTTGGCCTCCCAAGGTTCTGGGATTACAGGCATGAGCCACTGCTCCTGGCCTAGTTAACTTGATTTAATCATTCCACAGTGTATACATATAACAATACCTTTTACCCCATAAAGATATACAATTATTTTTTGTCAATTAGACATAAAGTTATAAAAAAAATTCAGGCAACCCAGAATAGCCAAAACAACCTTGAAAAAAAGAGCAAAGTTGGAAAACTCACACTTCCCAATTCCCTTCCCTCCCCTCCCCTTCCTTCACCTCCCCGCCTCCTCTCTCCTCCCTTCCCCTCCCTTCCTCTCCCCTCCCTTCCCATCCTTTCCTCTCCCCTCCCTTCCCATCCTTTCCCTTCCTCCTTCCTCCTCCCCTCCCTTCCCCTCTTTCCTCTTCCCTCCCCTCCCCTTTCTTTTCCCCTTTCCTTTCTCCTTTTCTCTCTCCTTTCCTTTCTCCTTTCCTTGTTTGTTTTGTTTTTACAGACAGGATCTCTTTCCCAAGCTGGAGTGCAGTGGTGCAATTATAGCTCACTGCAACCTCGAACTCCTGAGCTAAAGCAATCCTCCCATCTCAGCCTCCTAAATAGCTAGGACTACAGGTGCATACCACCAAGCCCAGCTAATTAATAAAAAATATTTTATGGCTAGGTGTAGTGGCTCACACCTGTAATTCCAGCATTTTGGGAGGCCGAGGCAGGCAGATCACCTGAGTTCAGGAGTTCGAGGCCAGCCTGGCCAACATGGCAAAAGCGTGTCTCTACTAAAAATACAAAAATTAGCCAGGCATGGTGGCGGGAGCTTATAATTCCAGCTACTCAGGAGACTGAGGCAGGAGAATCACTTGAACCCAGGAGGCAATGGTTGCAGTGAGCCGAGATCGTGCCATTGCAATCCAGCCTAGGCAACAAGAGCAAAACTCAATCTCAAAAAAAAAAAAAGAAATTTTTTTTTTTATAGACAGGATCTAGATGAGTTGCCCAGGCTGGTCTTGAACTCTTGGCCTCAAGGGATCCTCAGTTCTCAGTCTCCTACATCATTGGGATTATATGTATGAGCCATGGAACCTGGGCCCCAATTTTAACTTACCACAAAGCTACAGTAATCAGATCAGTGAGGTACAAAATCAATGGAATAGAATTGAAAGTCCAGACATAGGCTGGGTGCAGTGGCTCATGCCTGTTAATCCTAGCACTTTGGGAGGCTGAGACGGGCAGATCACAAGGTCAGGAGTTCATGCCACTGCACTCCAGCCTGGGCGACAGAGCAAGACTCCATCTCAAAAAAAAAAAAAAAAAAAGAAGAAGAAGAAGAAAAAAAGAAGAAGAAGAAAAAAAGAAGAGAAAAGAAAAAGAAAGTGAAAGGACAATCCACAGAATAGGAGAAAATGTTTACAAATTATATATCTGATAAGGGACTTGTGTCTAGAATATACAAAGAATTCCAAGTTCGGAGCAGTGCCTCTAGTGCTAGCTACTCAGGAGGCTGAGGCAGGAGGATCACTTGAGCCCAAGTGTTAGACACCAGCCTGGGCAACATAAGGAGACCCTCATCTTCCTGAAAAGAAATCCAATTTAAAAATAGATAAAGGATCTGAATAGTCATTTCTCCAAGGAAGATAAACAAATGGCAGTAACTACGTGAAAAGATTCTCAACATCATGAATCATTAGGGAAATGCCAACAAAAACCACAATGAGATGCCACGTCACACCTACTAGAATGACTAATAAAAAAAACACAGGATGTAGAGAAGCTGGAACCCTCAAACACTGCTGGTGGGAATGTCAAGTAGTACAGCTGCTTTGGAGAACAGGAAGGTCATCTGGTAGTTTCTCCAAGTTTAAACATAGAGTTACTATTAAACCCATTAATTCCGCTTACAAGTATGTACCCAGAGAAGTGAAAGCATGTCCACACAGCGACTTGTACATGAATGTTCATAGCAGCATTATTCATAGTAGCCAAAAAGCTGAAATAACCAAAATGTCCACCAACTCATGAACAGATAAACAGAATGTGGTGTATCCGTATAATGGAATATTATTCAACAATGAAAAGGAATGAAGCACTGATACATGCTACAACATGAATAAACCAGGAAAGCATTATGCTCAGTGAAAGAAGCCAGATACAAAAGATCACATATTTTATGATTCCATATATATGAAATGTCCAGAATAGGCAAACCATAGGAACAAAAAATAGATTATTGGTTGCCAGGGGCTGGGGAAGAGGTAATGTGGAATGACTTCTCATGGATATAGGATCTCTTCTGATGGTGATAAAAATGCTCTAAAATTGATTATGTTCATATGCATAACACTGTTGAATTGTATACTTTATATAGGTGAATTTTTTTTTTTTTTTTTGAGATGGTGTCTTGTCCTGTCGCCCAGGCTGTAGGGCAGTGGTGCAATCTCCGCTCACTGCAAACTCCACCTCCAGGGTTCAAGCGATTCTCCTGCCTCAGCCTCCCAAGTAGCTGGGATTACAGGCGTGTACCACCACACCTGGCTAGTTTTTGTATTCTTAGTAGAGACGGGGTTTCACCATATTGGCCAGGCGGTCTTGAACTCTTGACCTCGTGATTTGCCCACCTCAGACTCCCAAAGTGCTGGAATTACAGGCGTGAGCCACTGAGCCCACCCCAGGTGAATTGTATAAATGTGAATTTACGGCTCGATTAGGCTGTTATTAAGAGCAAAAAGAGGCTGACGTTAGTGACTCACGCCTAAAATCCCAGCGCTCTGGGAGGCAGAGATGGGAGGATCACTTGAGCCCAGGAGTTTGAGACCAGCCTGGGCACATAGGGAGATCCTGTCTCCACAAAAAGTACAAAAATTAGCTGGGCATGGTGGCACGTATCTGTAGCCCCAGGTATTTCAGAGGCTGAGGTGGT
Source organism: Macaca nemestrina (assembly GCF_043159975.1). Classification (NCBI taxonomy): domain Eukaryota; kingdom Metazoa; phylum Chordata; class Mammalia; order Primates; family Cercopithecidae; genus Macaca; species Macaca nemestrina. Next base: position 115,151,310 of record NC_092128.1, read on the forward strand.
AGGATCACTTCAGCCAGCGAGACTGAGGCTGCAGAGGGCTCTTTGTTCACGCCACTGCACTCCAACCTGGGTTACAAAGAGACCCTGTCTCAAAAACTTGCCCACCTGCAGCAACTTAGCCCATGAGAGCTGCTGGCCCCCAGGAAGGTCTGGGGTACAGACCGTGTCAGGTCTTGGGCACAGGAGCCCAGTGGCTAGAAGGGCCCAAAGGCAACTAGAAGAACGTGGGTTGAAATTCATCCCTCCTGTGACCAGCCAGCAGGGTGTGGGGCATAGCTGATTTTTGTCCTCACTTTGCAGATGTCAGCACCTTGCCTGACTTGGGGTTCAGAAACTCGGAAGTGTCCAGGCACGGTGGCTCACACCTGTAATCCCAGCACTTTGGGAGGCTGAGGCAGGTGGATCACGAGGTCAGGGATTTGAGACCAGCTGGCCAACATGGTGAAACCTCGTCTCTACTAAAAATACAAAAATTAGCCAGGTGTGGTGGCACACGCCTGTAGTCCCAGCTACTCGGGAGTCTGAGGCAGGAGAATCGCTTGAACCCAGGAGGCAGAGGTTGCAGTGAGCCTAGACTGTGCCATTGCACTCCAGCCTGGGTGACAGAGCAAGGCTCCATCTCAAAAAAAAAGAAACTTGGAAGTATCTGAATATGGCGCCCATGGCATGGACATGTCAGCTGGGGCCACACAGCCAGGGGCCTGCTGGTCATGGGCAACTGGGAGACAGAGGCAGAGAGAGAAGTGTGAAGGGTCCCTCACAAGACTGTGCCTGTCGGGCTGATGTAGCAGTCCTGCAAGCTCCCCAAGAACGCTGAGGAGCAAGGGGAAAGTGGCGTGGTGACCCTGCGTGGAGGGAGCATGGGTGATGGAGCTGACCCAGTTCCGTCTGTATAAACACATGCATGGGGGCCAGTGCTGCTGGAATATTGCATGTGGAATAGCAGAAGAACATCACTATGCTAAAAGTAGTAGTTTTTCTTTTTTGGGGGGGAGGCAGGATTACAGTAAATTTTATTTAATTATCTTTAGTTTTTTGTTTTGTTTTTAAGAGACAAAGTCTCACTCTGTTGCCCAGGCAGTGGTGCAATCACAGCTTATGGCAGACGACCTCCTGGGCTCAAGTAATCCTCCCACCTCAGCCTCCTGAGTAGCTGGAGCTACAGGCATGTGCCACCATGCCTGTGGTGGCTAATTTTTAACTTTTTTTTGTAGAAATGGGGTCTTACTATGTTGTCCAGGCTGGTCTCGAACTCCTGGGCTACCCATGTCAGTTTCCCAAAGTACTGAGATTACAGGCATGAGCCACAGCACCTGGCCTTACTTTTTTTTTTTTTTTTTTTTTTTTTTTGACACAGAGTTTCCCTCTTGTTGCCCAAGCTGTAGCTCAATGGCGCAATCTTGGCTCACTGCAACCTCCACCTCCTGGGTTCAAGCAATTCTCCTGCCTTAGCTTCCCGAGTAGCTGGGATTACAAGCGCGTGCCAGCATGCCTGGCTAATTTTTTGTATTTTTAGTAGAAATGGGGTTTTACCATCTTAGCCAGGCTGGTCTCAAACTCCTCACCTCAGGTGATCCACCTGCCTTGGCCTCACAAAGTGTTGGCATTACAGACATGAGCCACTGTGCCGAGCTGGTCTTACTTATTTTTATGTTTTACAATAAATAGGTATTGCTTTTGTGCCAAAGTCTGGGGCCAGGCTTGTGGTGGAGCCTGGGTGAAGGCTGGACAAGTCCTGGAGTGGGGCATGGGGGGGGGCCTGAGGTGGGGCTTGGATTGGAGCCTGTGTTAGAGCCTCGGTGAGGCCTGGGTAGGACCTAGCGTGTGGCCTGGGGCAGAGCTTCGGAGGAGCCTGGGGTCCTGGTGGACCCTGTGAGGCTATGACTGGCTCAGTGAGCCCTGGCCTCTGCTGTACTCTGAGTGAGGAGCGGCAGGGCAGCCAAGCTTTCGGCATCTGTGCTGGGAAGTGAAGGTGGACGGGAGAGGCAGCAAGAGATCAGCTGCAGCCACCACACTGGTCGTAGGCCTGGGTGACAGGACAGAGCTGTCTGGTGCCATCTTCACTTCACCCCTCCTGACCTCTAACCCTGCACTGTGGGCATGCACATTAACCCCTGCTCCCCATGTCCAGTGCCCGCTCTTTGACCCTCCCCTCTTCACTACTCTGTGTTGAGATCTCAACTCCCAGGGTGGCCTGGTTGAAACCAATGAGTTGACCAGCCACTGATTCTTCTAGAATTTTTTTTTTTTTTTGGAACAGAGTCTCGCTCTGCCTCCAGGCCAGAATGCAGTGGCGAGATCTTGGCTCACTGCAACCTCTGCCTCCCAGGTTCAAGCTATTCTCCTGCCTCAGCCTCCCAAGTAGCTGGGACTACAGGCCCGTGCTACCACGCCCAACTAATTTTTGTATTTTTAGTAGAGACGGGGTTTCACAATGTTACCCAGAATGGTCTCATCTCTTGACCTCGTGATCCACTCGCGTTGGCCTCCCAAAGTGCTGGGATTACAGGCATGAGCCACCGCACCCGGCAGATTCTCCTAAAACTTTAAGAAGTATGAAAAGGTTGAGCCAGTTAGTGGGAGAGCGAAGGTGAGAAAATTGGATAGGGGCATGAATTTGACCAGCGGCACCGGGTGGGCCACCTAGAGCCAAAGCTCCAGGACAGCACAAGCTCTCAGAAGGTGGAACTATCTGAGCAGATACGAAGAAGCAAAGAGAACATCTTTGCTCTGCGAAGATCTCCATGATCCTTGCAGCAAAGAAGACAAAACTATGGCAGGGGACCCTGGTGTGAAGTGACCATCCACTCCCACCCTGCTCTGCTGCCTGCTCCAGGGCAAGTCACCCTGCTGGGAAGACACCAGCATTGTCAGACTGTGTCCAGAATTTATTCCTTCTGGTGGATTCTTGGTCTCACTGACTTCAAGAATGAAGCTGCAGACCCTCACAGTGAGTGTTACAACTCTTAAAGATGATGTGTCCAGAGTTTGTTTCTTCAGATGTTCAGATGTGTCCAGAGTTTCTTCCTTCCGGTAGGTTCGTGGTCTCACTGACTTCAGGAATGAATCCGCAGATCTTCACAGTGAGTGTTACAGCTCTTAAAGGTGGCGCATACGGAGTTGTTTGTTCCTCCTGGTAGGTTCGTGGTCTTGCTGACTTCAGGAATGAAGCCGCAGACCCTCGTAGTGAGTGTTACAGCTCATAAAGATAGTGTGGACCCAAAGAGTGAGCAGCAACAAGATTTATTGTGAAGAGCAAAAGAATAAAGTTTCCACAGTGTGGAAGGGGACCAGAGCAGGTTGTTGCTGCTGGCTCCAGTGGCCAATTTTTATTCCCTTATTTGGCCCTGCCCACATTCTGCTGATTGGTCCATTTTACAGACTGCTGAGTAGTCCATTTTACAGAGTGCTGATTGGTGCATTTACAATCCTTTAGCTAGACACAGAGTGCTGATTGGTGCATTTACAATCCTCTAGCTAGACAGAAAAGTTCTCCAAGTCCCCACTCGACCCAGGAAGTCCAGCTGGCTTCACCTCTCAAGACCAGCCCCGCCCCTTTCTCTCCAGACCTCACCCATGGCCAAGTAGACTCTTGTGAAGAGAGCTGTTGGCGACTGTCCCACCCCCACCTCTGCTCAGTTGCCCAGTAAGATGGCAGGGAGAATAGCCGTAGCCACCTAGCCTGTTTCCAGCTCTCTCCCCCGCCACATCTGCTCAAGTCACCATCTCAACGATGTGATTTTAGACATCTGCAGCCTCTCTACCCACTGTTAAACAAATTTCAACACATTTAGTTTAGTTTAAAAATCAAATTAGGCCAGGCACACTGGCTCACACCTGTAATCCCAACACTTTGGGAGACAGAGGCGGGTGGATCACTTGAGGTCAGGAGTTCAGACCAGCCTGGCCAACATGGTGAAACCCTGTCTCTACTAAAAATACAAAATTAGCCGTGCATGGTGGCGAACGCCTGTAGTCTCAGCTACTTGGGAGGCTGAAGTAAGAGAATAGCTTGAACTTGGGAGGCAGAGGTTGCAGTGAGCTGAGATTGCGCCATTGCACTACAGCCTGGGCAACAAGAGTGAAACTCCATCTCAAAAATAAATAATAAATAAATAAATAAACAAATAAATATAAATTTAAAAGAATGTTTTATAGAGACAGAGTGTCGCTCTGTTGCCTAGGTTAGAGTGCAGTGGTGCAATTTGGTCTCACTACAACCTCTGCCTCCTGGGTTCAAGTGATTCTCCTGCCTCAGCCTCCCAAGGAGCTGGGATTACAGGCACGCACCACCATGCCCGGTTAATTTTTTTATTTTTAGTAGAGACGGGGTTTCACTATGTTGCCCAGGCTGGTCTCAAACTCCTGGCCTCAAGTGATCCGCCCACCTTGACCTCCCAAAGTGCTGGGGTTACAGGCATGAGCCACTGCGCCCAGCTAATTTTGTATTTTTAGTAAAGATGGGGTTTCACCATGTTGGTCAGGCTGGTCTCTGACCTCAGGTGATCCACCCACCCACCTCGGCCTCCCAAAGTGTTGGGATTACAGGCATGAGCCACTGTGCCATCCTCAAATTGGTTTTTATTAGTGGTTCATGAGTTGACCAGCATATCATCTAAGGATTTAGAAAAGGCACTCCAATGAGAGGAGCAGAGGAGGTTGGTTTTGTTGAAAAGGGCTGAAGAAAGAAAAACAGAACAAAAAGAGGGTAGGTCATTTTAAATTACTTTCCTTATAGAGTTAAAACAAAGGAGACTTTCTTGTCAAGCCGGCTCAGGAAAACAGGGACCCTTCTGATTGGTTGCTGTGAATGTCCTGTTTTTTGGAAAACTGGCCCGTTTCAAAGTTCAGTTGGGCGATGTGGTACCTAGCATGAGTGATTCCATTCTGGTTTGCTGTGGTCCACTGGGGCCTAGTGCAGGAGCTTACTCCAAAACAATGGTCTCTATACATTTCACTGAATTCCACCCCACTCAGCAGCCTGCTCGCTTTATGCCTCTAACAATAGCTCCTGTCTTTGGTCCCCCTCAGTCCAATGGGTCTCATACTTACCTCTAAGATTCATCTCCCTAAATTGTGATAAGGCTATTCCATCCTGCTTGATTTTCTTTCTTTTCTTTCTTTTTTTTTTTTTTTTTGGTTCCCTATTGCCTACAGTGTAAATCATGATACATCTATAAAACAGGGAGTCATGAAGACTATTTTAGGCTGGGCTTGGTGGCTCACACCTGTAATCCCAGAGCTTTGGGAGACCAAGGCTGGAGGATCGCTTGAGGCCAGGAGTTTGAGGCCAGCCTGGGCAACACAACAAAATCCTGTCTGTACTAAAAATAAAAATAGCCTAGCGCGGTGGCTCACACCTGTAACCCCAGCACTTTGGGAGGCTGAGGTGGGCGGATCATGAGGTCAGGAGTTTGAGACCAGCCTGACCAACATGGTGAAACCCCGTCTCTACTAAAAATACAAAAATTACCCAGGCATGGTGGCACGCGCCTGTAGTCCCAGCTACTCGGGAGGCTGAGGCAGGAGAATCACTTGAACCTGGAGGCAGAGGTTGCAGTGAACTGAAATCACACCACTGCACTCCAGCCTGGGCGACAAAGCAAGACTCCATCTCAAAAATAAATAAATAAATAAAAATAAAAATTAGCCAGATGTGGTGGTATGTGCCTATAGTCCCAGATGCTCAAGAGGCTGAGGTGGGACGATCCCTTGAGCGCAGGAGTTTGAGGTTGCAGCGAGCCATGATCATGCCACTGCATTGCAGCCTGGGTGACAGAGAAAAAAAAAAATTTAAGATTTTTAAACAGCTTTTTTTTTTTTCTGATTCTACAAATAATGTATTCTTGTTTTGTTTTGTTTTATTTGAGACTCTGTCACCCAGACTGGAGTGCAGTAGTGCAATCACAGCTCACTGCAGCCTTAACCTCTCAGACTCAGGTGATATTCCTGTCTCAGCCTCCCAAGTAGCTGGGACTACAGGTGCAAGCCACCATGCCTGGCTATTTTTGAAAAACTTTTTGTAGAGATGGAGTCTCACTATGTTTCCCAGGCTGGTCTTGAACTCCTAGGCTTGACTGATACTCCAGCCTCAGCCTCCCAAAGTGCTAGATTACAAGTGTAAGCCACGGTGCCAGTCCCTGATTCTACAAAGAATGCATTCTTATTCATGGATTGGCACATTTCCTTCCTGTCTTTTTTTTTTTTTTTTTTTTTTTTTTTTGAGACAGAATTTCACTCGGTAGCTCAAGCTGGAGTGCAATGGTGCAATCTCAGCTCACTGCAACCTCTGCCTCCTGGGCTCAAGTAAATCTTGTGCCTCAGCCTCCTGAGTAGCTGGGACTACAGGTGCATGCCACCACACCCGCCTAATTTTTTGTATTTTAGTAGAGACAGGGTTTCACCATGTTGCCTAGGATGGTCTTGAACTCCTGAGCTCAGGCGATCCGCCTACCTCAGACTCCCAAAGTGCTGGAATTACAGACATAAGCCACCGCACCTGGCCCCTTCCTTCTTTTTTTTTTTAATGGCTTTCTAAATACTTTTTAAGATTTTAGAGCCCCTACAAACACTGTGCCATGTTTCTTTATTTCTGTCTACACACACGGACACACACACACACACACACTTTGTTGTTTTGTTTTAACCTTGTGTGTGACACACACACACACACACACTTTGTTGTTTTGTTTTAACCTTGTGAGCCTTAATTGCTGACCCATGACTCTCAGTGGGCTATTTAACATTCATTCAATGCAATTTATTTATTTATTATTATTATTATTTTAGGACAGAATCTCACTCTGTCGCCCAGGCTGGAATGCAGTGGTACAATCTTGGCTCATTGCAACCTCCACCTCCTGGGTTCAAACGATTCTCCTGCCTCAGCCTCCTGAGTAGCTGGGATTACAGAACCCTGCCACCACGCCCAGCTAATTTTGTGATTTTAGTAGAGATGGGGTTTCACCATGTTGGCAGGCTGGTCTCGAACTCCTGACCTCAAGTGGTCTGCCTGCCTTGGCCTCCCAAAGTGCTGGGATTACAGGCCTGAGCCACCATGCCCAGCCCATTCAATGCAATTACTTACCCTCTAGGCTATAATCAAATTTCCCCGACTGTCCCAGTAGTGTCCCTGCTCCAGTCTAGTTAAGGAGCATGGCATTTTCTTCTCCTGTCTCTAGTCTCCCCTAATCCAGACCTGTGGAGGCTAAAGCAAGTCCATCTTTGATGCCAATCTGCCATGATGACCTCTGATTAACCCCTGTTCTGGGAAGGCCTCTAAGAGTTCCAGTTTATCTATTGGTGCCCTGTGTAAGAGGCTTTATTGTATTCCTGCCCTTAGGTCAAAATAGTCTTGATGTTTTCATACTTCAATTATCCTATATATCCCTTCAGGGCCACCCTTTCCCTATCACATGTAAGCCTTGGTATCGCTGACTCCTGATACACAGACATGGTTCAGCTCATGAGTTCCTATTAAATGTTTCTTTTGGAGAAACTGAATTTGTCAGCCTCTGTCTTTGACCTCTCAGCTTCCTCAGACTTTAGGGGCAGGCTTGCACAGATCTGCTTACCAAGAAACGAGACCATTTCCCCAGGCCTGATGTTCTCTGAGAGTCACAGCCAGTGCTGAAAACTGAGCCTGTGTGTAGATCTGTCTTATTTTTTCATGATCAGATTCAGGTTGAACATTTCTGGCAGGAAATTCTACTTGAAGAAGTCTGTATCTTTTCTCTGAGCATCACATCAGGTACCCAGGATGTCAAATGGTCCCACTGTTGGTGTGGTTGACCTTGGTCATTTTGCTAAGGTGGTGTCTGACTAACGTTATTATAAAGGTTCCTTTCTCCCCATGTAATGAATTAGAGGCCTGTGGGAAGACTGTGTGCTCCATAAAGGCTTTTCAAGAAATGAAAATGTTGGCATCGTGCAACTTCGTATGATGTTTTCAGTTAGCAAATTGTGACTGTCTTCTCATACCATTAAATATTCTTCAAAAACATGATTTCCAACCTGTGGGGGTGTTCTACTTAATTACTGCCTGCTAGGATGTAACTATTTGCTTGCTAACATAAACTCCACGACAGTGCAGATTTTCATCAGTTTTACTTTCTGCCATGTTTCCAGCACTGAGAGTGGTATCTGGCATACAGTAGAAGTTCAACAAAAATTTGTTGAATGAATGAATACAGTTTGTGTGTAATTTTTCAATATCCTAATGTCACAGCAAATGTCCTTGTAAATAAATCTTTGAAATATTTACTTTGTGAGAAACACAGATAATGCTTGTAAGGGAAATGTTTATGTTGATAATGTGAAAAAATAAGAATGCAAAATCATACATATGCCATATTCTCCACAACATCAAAATATGCAAGGAGAACCATCTGGGAAAAAACAGAGCAAACAATTGACAGGAATTATCTCTGAACAGTTTTAATGTGTTTTGAACATTTCTCTGTATTTTCCACAATGAGAATATATCGCTTGTATGCAAAGGAGAAGCAGCACCTTTTTCTTTTTAAAGTTAGTTTTGCAAGTCAAGAGTCATAGTTACTGGGGGTACCCAAACCGGTTAAAAACCAAATTCAGGTTTAGGCTACACCAACTGTAGGAGACTGTGGACTTGCAGGAGCCCCTGGATGCTGGGCTAGGCTGATTACATTTAGGATATCAGATTCCCTTTCTGGTGTCACATTTTAAAAGTGATATTGTCTAACTGGTGCCTGTCTAAAGGACAGTGGCCAGCTGGTACAGGATCTGAAAATTGTGTTACCGTTAACACTTACGAACTGGGAGCATTTTTCCTCCAAAAGAAAACTGGGGGATTGAAAAGTTTCTTTTAATATTTGAAGAACTGTCAAATAACGAAGTGATGATTCTTATTTTATGCACTTTTAGAGGAAAAGCTTCAAGAAGGCAGCATTTTTATTCTAGTAAATGAGGAAGACTTTTTTTTTTTTTTTTTTTTTTTTTTTTTTTTTTTTTTTTTGAGGCAGAGACTCACTTTGTTGTCCAGGCTGAAGTGTTTGTTGTCCAGGCTGAAGTGCAGTGGTACGATCTCGGCTCACTGCAACCTCCACTTCCTGGGTTCAAGCTATTCTCCTGCCTCAGCCTCCCGAGTAGCTGAGACTACAGGTACACACCACCACGCCCAGCTAATTTTTGTACTTTTAGTAGAGACAGGGGTTTCACCATATTGGTCAGGCTGGTCTCCAGCTCCTGACCTCAAATGATCCATCCGCCTTGGCCTCCCAAAGTGCTGGGATTACAGGCGTGAGCCACCGCGCCCAGCAACTTTTTTTTTTTTGGTCGGGGGGTGGGGACAGAGTCTCGCTCTGTCACCCAGGGTGGAGTGCAGTGGTGCGATCTCAGCTCACTGCAACCTCTGCCTCTCAGGTTCAAGCGATTCTCCTGCCTCAGCCTCCTGAATAGCTGGGAATACAAGTGCATGCCACCATGCCTGGCTAATTTTTGTATTTTTTAGTAGAGGTTTAGTAGAGGGATTTCACCATGTTGGCCAGGCTGGTCTTGAACTCCTGACCTCAGGTGATCCACCCATCTTGGCCTCCCAAAATGCTAGGATTACAGGCGTGAGCCACTGTGCCCGGCCTCAAAGAAGACTTTCTTAACAATTCATCATATAGTAGAAAATGAAAACATTCCCTAGAAATGAGCCTCTCCCAGGGGCGCAGGGCAGGAATTGTTGAAGCAGTTAGGAGGTAAGAGAGATGCCTGCCCTGGGGGCACCTGGGATGAGTGCTGTGGCCACTTCCAGCATCCTCCATGAACCTGTCTGCAACTCCCCCATACATGCAGCCTCTTCCAAGACAGAGGAATGGTCAGGGTCCCCTGGTGCCTGCCTCCCCCTTCATTCGGGTTTCTTCTTCAGGGCCAGCTCCCCAGAGAATCCATCCCTCATACCTCATCACTCCCTCCCCATTCTCTGGCCCTGCTTTAGTTTTCTTCCTAACACTGTTTTTGATGGACACATTGTTACCTGTTAACTCATTTCCTACTGTTTGTCCCCTCTAACATGCTTACTGTAAGGATGGAGGGGCCTTATTCTCCTGGTTCCTGGGGACAGACCAGTGTTCACAGACCCCAGACCAGGGACTGTTGGACAGCAGGCCTGCCACATTTGTTCAATGAAGGAATGATTCCCAAAAGAAATAGAGCACAGAGTTCAGAGGCAGGCTTCAGGGAAGAAATTTTAACAATGTCAAAAATTAATTGTGGAGTATCCATTGATGGATGAATGGATAACTTAAATGTGGACTATGCATACAATGGAATATTATTCAGCCACAAGAAAGAAGGGGCTGGGCGCAGTGGCTCACGCCTGTAATCCCAGCACTTTGGGAGGCCCAGGCGGGCGGATCACAAGGTCAGGAGATCGATTCCATCCTGGCCAACATGATGAAACCCTGTCTGTACTAAAATACAAAAAAAAAAAAAAAAATTAGCCAGGCGTGGTGGCGCGCCCCTGTAGTCCCAGCTACTCAGGAGGCTGAGGCAGGGGATAGCTTGAACCTGGGAGCTGGAGGTTGCAGTGAGCCAAGATTGCACCACTACACTCCAGACTGGCGACAGAGCGAGACTCCGTCTCAAAAAAAAAAAAAAAAAAAAGAAAGGAAATTCTGACACATGCCACAACATGGACGAAAGTGAGGACATTGTGCTAACTGAAGTAAGACAGTCACAAAAAGACATATAATATATGGTTCCACTTATACGCGGTCCTTATAGTAGTCTAATTTAGAGACAAAGTAGAATAGTGAATGCCAAAGGCTGGGAGGAGGAAAGAATGGGGAGCTAGTGTTTACTGGGTATTGAGTTTCCATTTGAGAAGATGAAAAAGTCCTGGAGACGGATGGTGGTTGCACAAGAATGTGAACGTACTTGGTGCCACAGAACTACACTTGGAAACAGTTAAGATGGTAAGTTTTACGTTATGTGTATTTTACCACAATTAAGAAAATTTAATTATGGGTAGTTGAGAGAATGTGGTCTTCCTCAACTTACGGTAGGAAAAGTCAAGAATAACTTAAAGGCTGATAATAGCATTTTAGAGGTCGAAACTGATCAGAGAGGCTATTCCATCAGGCTAGACTAGCTCAATAGTGACTTTTTCCAGGAGTAGAACCGCTGGGAAGAGAGAACTGGGCAGTGAGGAAAGCGAACTTGTTCAGTTAAGTTTGATTTTCTGCTTTAACGAGGGGCTTCCTGAGTCCCTTAATAAGATCCCCTCCCAAAAGAGGCACCCCGGGTCTCTGCGTCTCCCAGTCATGTCCCCGCCCGCCGGGCCAGAGCAATGGACTCCCAGGAGGCAGGGGAGGCGCGGGCGAGGCGGGTGGGGGAAGGGCAAGCACTCACTCTTCCTTTCCTCCTCCGCCGGGGCCCGCCCCGAACCCTGGCCCCGCCCCGGCTCCCTGGCTCCGCCTCCTCCTCCCGACCCCGCCCCGGCACCTTGGCCCCACCGCCCACTCGGCTCCGCCCCGGCGTCCTGGCCCCGCCTCCGCCGCCCGGCCCCGCCCCGCTCCTGGCGGACTGCGAGCAGGAAGCGCGCGGTGGCTCTGCCGACGCCGCGTTTGGAAAGGTGTGGAGGGGGCTGGGGGCGCAAGTCGCGATCAGGCTGCGTCTCCTGCCCGCCCAGCCACCTGCGGCCCTGGCCCCACCCCGCCGCTTTGGGCCGCTCAGGTTCGCGGCCGCCCCCGCCCCGAGCGCCGGCTCGGGGCTCCGCTGCTCTGGCCTGGGAGGCGGGGCCGGCTGCGCGGCGTCATGCATATGCATGAACGGCGCGGCGGCGGCTCCATTGTGCCCTCGGAGCGGGCGGCGGCGCGATGGCGCGGGTGGCGGCGGCCCCGGGGCGGCGGGCGGCGCGGAGGGCGGGCTGAGCGCATGGAGCGGCGCGGGCCGGGGGCCGCCACGGCGAGGGGCCGGGCCAGGCCGGGCGGAGGTGAGCGGGGCCCTGGGGGTGGCCCCTGGCAACGCCGCCCGCGGGCAGGTGCGGGCCGGCGGGGGCGGGCAGGTGCGGCAGGTGCGGGCCGGCAGGTGCGGGCCGGCAGGTGTAGCCAGTCGCCCGGGGCGCCCCAGTTCGGTTGCGGCGCCGCGGTAGGGTTCGCAGCCGGGCTGGGGCTGAAGGCTCTGCCGCCCACCTGCCGGCACCTGCCACGCGTGCGTCGTGGTCTTGGGCAGGCTCGGCCCTGTGGGCGTCAGGGTCGTCCAGCCCTCCCCTGAGTCTTTGTTGGAGGCTGGCCGAGGGGTGTAAGCGGCGCTCGGGGTTCTCCTGAGCGATGAAGGCTGGCCGGGCCTTCGCTCCAACCTGATCGTTCCTGGCTCTGGGGCCAGGCAGTCTCACCTACATGGTACGCCCCTCCGCTCCCACTTACGTGCCCACCAACAGGGCAATGTGGGGGCCCGCTGAGGCCGTCACCTGCTCGCCGAGGAGCTGTTCCGCTCCTGGGCTGAACGACGCTGAGCTGCCAGCCCCCAGCTGGCAGTTTTGATGAGGACACCCCTTTGCAAACTGGACATACTGAAGCTCAGGCGTGAGGATGCCCTGCTCCCCTGAGGTGCCTTGTCTTCCCTAGTGCCAGGTGTCCTTCACCGCGGCACCCCCACCCGGTGCCTTGTTTACCCCTCCACCTACCCTGTCTCTCCTCCCATTCCCTGGACCCTCTGCCCTGCAGTGTTCTGCCTCTCCTTCTCCCTGGGGTACCCTCTTTCCAGTATTACAGAACATCCATGGTGGTGTCTTTAATTTGTGTCATCGCAGATTTCACAGGGACACACATAGAACATGTGACTTGGTCTGAGACCGTGGTGATTATGGATAGGATGGACACAGACTCACCACCAAGTTCTGGCAAGCTAGAACCAGAGGGCATCCCTTGATGCTTAGTGAAACAGGAGAAGTGAAGGAATCTTAACTTTCAGGGGTACTGACCCTTGAATGGCCCTTGTCATGCCCAGGGGGTAGTTACAAGCTGGAAGTGTAAATGAGGAGAACAAGCAGATGACAGTTGCCGGTGTAGATTTCTGAAGGACAGGCCTAAGATGTTTGGGGAGCATCTTGATTATTGGGATTGAGCTCCCAAGGGCTGATGAGATGAAGGTGGTCATGTGTCCTCAGTCCTAGGATGCCACCAGATACCCATCTTAACACATTGTAAACTGATGCCAGGTTAAGGTTGTCCCTTCAGCTGTTCACTGAAACGTCTCATGCCTGGGCCATTGCTTATTCCTGGACTTTTTGATGAACCCCGCATCCTGCCTTAGCCCCACGCTTAGGCAGTTTAGTACTGTGGCCTTACAGGTAGAGGGGGCAGGACTTTCAGCTACCTGTACATGTGAGCACCCCACTTTTTGCAACTAGGGACCCCGCTCCTGCCCCATTCCAGAGCCATCATTTCTTCAAGACCCTTTGACTCCATTGTCACCCAGGTTGGATCCTGACCCTGCAGTCTTGGAGACAGTGAGACCTGATCTGTGACCTATTGAGAAGGGTTGCCTGCCACAGGGCCCACTTGCTGGTCCTGCTCCTAACTGACTAGGCAGGCAGAGAGGTGGCATGGAACAAGGCTCAGGAGGCCAACCAGGAGACTTGGGGGTGCAGCTACTCTGGGACACTTGGGTAAGAGAGGTCTGGGTAGTGAGTTGTGTAGCTCTGTCTAGAGGAAGATGTGATCTGACCCCCAGAAAGCCTTGTGGCCCTCTAGACTGACCTTGTCCATCTTTCAAGGGGTCCTAGCTTCCAGCTGGAGTTAGTTTACAAGGAAAGTGCCAGGCACTAAGACTCTTGGTGGGCATGGGCCTTGCCTGATCTGGAATCCAGATTCCAGGCTCCAGGCTGTTCCCAGCCCAGACTCAGAGCCAGGAGATGGGAGGAGGATCTGCACACACACAATGTAGAAACGCTTCCCTATGATCAGGGGCAGAGGGTCAAGGATACCAGACCTGGAGACTGGAAGTCTTTCTAAAGAGACTGTCCTCAGAGAGGAGACCAGAAGCATGAGTTCGGGTCGGCAGGAAATCCCCCTGTGCAGTGAAGAGTAAGCTCAGAGGGAACTGGAAATTGTGGTCTCTGTCCACAGCAGAGAAGCATCAGGGGTGGAATTCCCCAGGCCCATGTGACATAGGAGCCTGCTGTGGGCTCCTCCCCTCCCTGTACCTGCCCTGTGCCCCTTCTTCCCAGCTCACTCCATTTCCTAGATCTGAGGCTCTCAAACTATAGTTCCTGGACTAGCAGCAGTAGTAGCTGCAAACTTGTTAGAAATTACAGGCTTAGGCCCCAGCCCAGCCTACTGACTTCAGGTGGAGCTAGGCAGCCTGTCATCACCAGCTGCAAGCTGGTTTTGATGTGCTGTAGTTGAGGAGCTGCTGCGCTAGGTGACCTGAAATGAGGCAGTTCTGCACGGAGTGCTGCCTGCACTTTGAGGCCTTTGACCAGGGGTGGGGGGAGGAGGCACCTCTGCTTGCCTGCCAGATTCCCTCCCTGTGCTTCTTGGGACAGCAAAGTGGCCAGGCCAACCCAACCAGCTTTCCAGTAGGGAAGGATTGTCACAGCAGTTCTGCGGATACAGAAGGCTGGTGGTAGCAGTTGTATTGTAATTAAACTTCTTATTTTGAAATTATTGGCTGGACACAGTGGTGCACACCTCTCAATCTCAGCACTTTGGGAGGCAGAGGTGGGTGGATCACTTGAGGTCAAGAGTTCAAGACCAGCCTGGCCATCGTGGGGAACCCTCATCTCCACTAAAAATACAAAAATTAGCCAGGCATGGTGGTGCACACCTGTAGTCCAGTTACTTGGGAGGCTGAGGCAGGAGAATCACTTGAACCTGGGAGGCGGAGGTTGCAGTGAGCAGCCTGGGTGACTGAGCAAGATTCCATCTCATAAAAAAGAAATGAAAGATTCATGTGCATTATAAGAAATGACACAGAGAGATTCATTCTATCCTTTACCCAGTTTCCCCCAATGGTAACATCTTAGAAAACTTTAGTGCAACATTGCACCAGTACACTACATTTATACAGTAAAGAGGTTACACCTGTTGCCTTTTTTTTTTTTTTTTTTGAGACAGAGTTTCACCCTTGTTGCCCAGGCAACAATGGACCTGGCTCCATTGCCAGTGAACATGAACCCCATGAAACCTGCCCTGCCCCCTGCACCACACGGGTGAGTGTGGGCTCTGCCCACCCCTCAGGCCCTGGGGTTGGGGGTGTCATTTCTGGACCCAGGCCTCAGTGCAGTCGGCTCACTGTAGCCTCCACCTCCCGGGTCCAAGTGATCCTCCTGCTTCAGCCTCCTGAGTAGCTGGGATTGCAGGCACCTGCCACCACGCCCAGTTAGTTTTTGTATTTTTAGTAGAGACAGAGTTTCACCATGTTGGTCAGGCTGGTCTCAAACTCCTGACCTTAGGTGATCCACCTGCCTTGCCCTCCCAAAGTGCTGGAATTACAGGCGTGAGCTACCACACCCAGCCTTTTTTGTTTTGTTTTTTGAGCCAGAGTCTTGCTCTGTCACCCAGACTGGAGTGCAATGGCATGATCTCAGCTCACTACAACCTCTGCCTCCTGGCTTCGAACGATTCTCCTGCCTCAACGTCCCAGGTTGCTGGGATTACAGGCACCTGCCACCACACCCGGCTAATTCTTACATTTTTAGTAGAGATGGGGTTTCACCATGTTGGCCAGGCTGGTCTTGAACTCCTGACCTCAAATGATCCACCTGCCTCAGCCTCCCAAAGTGCTGGGATTACAGGTGTGAGCCACCACACCCAGCCTGTTGCCTTCTTATATTCACGCCCACCTTCCTCCTGCCAAAATTATAGAAATGGAGAAGATATTAGTACCTTTAGTACCTTTCTCCTTTACCCCCACATTTAATCCCTGGCAATCACCAACCTGTTCTCCATTTCCCTAATTTTGGTGTGTCAAGAATGCTAAATAAAGGAGTCATACACCACGTAGCCTCTTGGGATTGGCTTTTTCCACTCAGCATTAATTCTCTGGAGGTTCATCCAGGTTGTTGCATATATCAGTAGTTCATACCTTTATATTGCATCCCAGCTATGGATGTACCACCGTTGATTTAACTATTCATCCACTGAAGGACATCTGGGCTGTTTCCATTTTATGGCTATTACAAATAAAGCAGTTATAAACATTTGTGTACAGGTTTTTATGTGAACATAAGTTTTCATTTCTCTGAGATAAATGCATACAAGTGCAGTTGCTGGGTCATAGTAGGGTAGCTGCTTGCTTAGTTCCAT
This sequence comes from Macaca nemestrina, assembly GCF_043159975.1. Classification (NCBI taxonomy): domain Eukaryota; kingdom Metazoa; phylum Chordata; class Mammalia; order Primates; family Cercopithecidae; genus Macaca; species Macaca nemestrina. The sequence continues at coordinate 115,167,587 of NC_092128.1, forward strand.
ATGATACGGCCAGACTGTTTTCCAGAGTGGCTGTACATTTTACATTCCCACTAGTAATGTGTGAGAGATCCAGTTTCTCCTTGCCAGCATTTAGTGATGTCACTATTTTTTATTTTAGCCATTCTGATGGATGTATAGTGATATCTCACTGTGGTTTTAATTTGCATTTCCCCACTGACTGGTGATGCTGAGCATCTTTTCATATGCTTATTTGCCATCTGTATATTCTCTGGCAAAGTGTCTTTTTATGTTTTTTGCTTATTTTCTAATTGGAGTTTTTTATTTTAATTTTTTTTTTTTAGTTTTGAGAATTCTTTTTTTTTTTCCAGTCATCGTTCACTCTGTCTTCCAGGCTGGAGTACAGTAGCATGATCATGTCTCACTCCAGCCTGCACCTTCTGGGGTCAAGTGGTCCCCCACTGTAGCCTCCTGAGAAGCTGGCACTACAGGTGCATGCCACCACGCCCAGCTGATTTTTAAATTTCTTGAGGAGACAGGGGTCTCACTATGTTGCCCAGGCTGGTCTTGAACTCCTGGGCTCAAGCAGTCCTCCTGCCTCAGCCTCCCAAAGTGCTGGGATTATAAAGAGTGAGCCACTGTGCCTGGCCAAGAATTCTTTATATGTTCTAGATACTCGTCCTTTGTTGGATATGCAGCTTGCAAATATTTATCCTGGCCTATATCTTACCTTTTCATCCTCTTAGCAGGGCCTTTCATGAAGGAAAAATTTTAATTTTGATGAAGTCCAGTTTATCGGTTTTTTTCTTTTATGGATCATGCCTTTGGTATCAGGTCTAAGAACTCTTTGGCCTAGATCGCAAAGATTTTCTCCTATGTATTTTCCTGAACATTTTATAGATTTATGTTTTACAGTTAAATCTAGAAACCATTTTGAGTTACTTTTTGTGTAAGGTGTGAAGTTGAGGTGTTTTGTTTGTTGTTTTGATGCCGGGTTGCTCCACTGTCCCAGCACCATTAGCTGGAAAGGCTGTCCTTCGTCCTTTGAATTCCTCTTGCACCTTTGTCAGACATCGTTTGGCCCTATTTGTGCAGATCAGTTTCAGACTCTCTGATCTCACCTATTAGCCCATAGTTCTGTTCCCCTGTTGGTACCACACAGTTTTGATTACCATATCTATATTCTAAGTCCTAAAGTCTGTGTATGGCTGCTCAAGGCCCCACCCAGCAGCTCTGGGGAGGAGTTTCTGGCTATTGGCAGGTTCCTCTGTCCCCCAACATCAGTATTCCTGAGTCACGCTGTGGGACTGGGATTGCCACCCCTACCTTGCCTGGCTGGGCCATCTCAGCTTCCAGGCCTGTTCTTGCCCAGAGTCCAGGTGCCTAGAGCCTTCTGGAGCCATCAGCCCCTGGTTTTCCTCACCCCTGCTTCCTGGGCAGGACTTGGACTGGGGGAGCAAGGGGAGGAGCATATGGGCTAGGAATCAAGTCTTGCCTGCCCTGAGGGTGTGAGGAAGTCCAGACCACCGCCCTCTCCCTCTTCCCTAATTGCTACCCCCTAGCTCGGTGGTGGGTGGTGGGAAGATCCAGTGAAAGGCCACATGCTTAGACTCCCCAGGCAGAGCTTAGCTCTACGTCTCACCTGCTCTGGGGCCCTGGGCACACAGCTTGCCCTCAGAATCTCCAGGTCTATATTTTGAGGGGTGAGGCTGTTCCTACCTCCACTGGTGAGGCCCTCGGTCAGCACAAGAAATGGCAGCCTAGATGAATGCGGGGCCACCCTCTCCTGGGGCACAGAGAGGTCATGTGAGTGCTGCGATGGCAGGATGGCACCAGTAGTCAGCACACCTCAGGTGGCATGTCTGTGTGTGTGGCAGCCTTGCAGGCCCTAAAAGGGAGTGATATCCAAGGCGAGCATGCCTGGGGACTCCTGAGGAACAGCTGAAACGGGTACTCACACACCCACTGCTTGGCCTGTGCTGCAGCCAGTGTTCCTCTGTGGATAGCCCAGGCAGGCAGAGGTGGATGTGGCAGGTGGTCCTGGGAGTGTCAGGACCCAGGGTAGTGCCAGTGAGGGCCCTTCAGGGACAGTCCAGGGGCAGGGCCCCAGGGGATGTCTGGGCCTGCTTTGGTAAGGGGCTTGCTTGTGGCAGTGTTGGAAGGCGTGGCACTCGGAAGCAGCCTGAAGGTGTGGTCACTTCCGTGGCTTGTTTACTAAATGGGAGAGCAAACTTAGCATGGCACGTAGAAGTCCCATGGTGCCAGCACTGTGGTCCTGCATGTGTCCTGCTGCATCTTCCCTGACACACCCCCTCTGCTGCCCTGTCCGAGGCACCAGGTCCCTGGTATCCACTCAGCCCCATCTTGCAGAGTCGCTTCAGTGTCCCCCCAGCCCCTTGCTTAGAAACACTGGCCAAGTCGCATTCCCTGCCAGGTCTGTGGGTACCCACCCTCCATCTATTGTGCTGTGTGTCCCTGCCCTCTCCTGGGGGTGTCATGGATGCGCCAGTGGGTCTGCGCGCCTGGCCCCTATGACCATATCAGCCTCAGGCAGCCCCCACTTGGTGGAATCTGGGTCAGTTCTGAGGTCCCCTGGCCTGGAGCCCTTCTGCTACCCTAAGGAGGGCCCTCTTGTTGGGAGGGGCTGCTAGCCAGGGCCCGGGTTACTGGTCCCATACCCCATTTCAGCAGGCATCCTGCATGTCCCTCCCCAAGGCCAGGATGGAGGGTTGTTGGTTGACCACTGCACTCCTGTGATCACCGCACCCCTGCACTCTCCTCCTTGGCTTTCTCAGCCCCTGGCCTCCAGAACCGCCTATGCCCCTACCTGGGCTACTCAGGGTAGGCAAGACCTTGAGCAGGACCTCGCGCTGACTGGCCCTCTGTCCTTCACCCCAGGGCCTTCTGAGGGTTCCTGGCTACCGGCTCCTCTCTAAACCCCAGTTTCTACGGGGTAGCTAGAATTGTCCCTGGCTTTATATGGATAGCCAGGCCTCGGTGTGGGCGGGAGAGTGGGGAAAGTATTTGGAATCAGGAAGTCCATCTCTAGGGTTGATCCAGGGACTCCGGGTGGCAGGGCCTGGGTCAGAAAGGGTTCATGCTGGCCTCCAGGCTGGGTTTGTGGGGGCAGAGCCTCACCAGAGTGGGTGGGGTGGGCCAGTATTAGGCTCCTCCACTGCCTTGCCTGCCATCAGAGCCCAGGGGTCCCTTATTGAGAAAGAGGCGGGGCCTGCTGGCACCGGGGTCCCTCCACCCTGCCGAAAGGGTCTCCTGGCTGCATCTCAGCTAATATCCCTTCCTTCCTGTCGGGCAGCCAGAGCAACTGAGTTCCAGATAAACACTGTCAGACCCGGCCTATAGGCTGCTCCATTGCCAATGAACTCCATGAACCCCATGAAACCTGCCCTGCCCCCTGCGCCACACGGGTGAGTGTGGGCTCCTCTGCCCACCCCTCAGGCCCTGGGATTGGGGGTGTCATTTCTGGACCCAGGCCTCAGCAGCCTCTCTCCCTGCAGTGATGGTTCATTCGCATATGAGTCTGTGCCTTGGCAACAAAGCGCCACTCAGCCGGCTGGATCGCTGTCCGTGGTCACTACTGTGTGGGGAGTTGGCAACGCGACACAGAGCCAGGTAAGCACCCACTGGGGCCCCATCCCCGAGCAGACAGAGCCTCCCAGCGCTTGGCAGTGCTTAGTGCCTCCTCAGAGCTCTGAGAGACGAAGAGGCTGAGAGGTGAGGACAGAGAGGCTGAGGCATGACATGAGAATGGGGCCTCCTGAGTCTCCTAAGTCTTTGGACACTGGTTCTCTTTCCACGCCTGGTGTGGGATTTTCTTCTCCTGTCTTCACCTAGCCTTCACAAAATGCCCCAACCTACCTGTGGACAGCTGCTTTCCCTGCTTCCCGTGCTATACCCCATCCCCTCCACCGCTCCCCCAATCCGCTTGCCAGGCCTCTTGGTTTCTAGCACTTTGGAACTGCTGCATGAAACACATTGTTTGGCTGGTTCCCTTTGGTGATTCCTGCTTCCTCATAGGTTTTGGGGAACCCTATGGGCCCTGCAGGGAGTCCCTCTGGCGGCTCCATGATGCCTGGTGTGGCAGGGGGCAGCTCCGCCTTGACCTCCCCACAGTGCCTGGGACAGCAGGCGTTTGCTGAAGGCAGCGCCAACAAGGGCTACGTGCAGCAAGGCGTGTACAGCCGCGGGGGCTACCCTGGGGCCCCCGGCTTCACCACTGGGTAAGCAGGTCCCCTCACCTGGCAGGTATGCTAGGAGCCATCAACTTGGCAGGCACCTCAGAACTGTGGCGCTGATCAGCTGGACGTTCCCTCTCTGCTTCCTGCCAGCTCCGACAGCTGTAGTGGAGGGTCTAGAAAGAATGGGCTCCCCCTGAGTGCTGCATGCCTCTGGGCTAAGCAAGGTCCTGGCCCTCATGAGCCCACACAGAGAGTGTGGCAATCCTGTGTCTCCTGCAGGTATGCAGGCGGCCCCGGGGGCCTGGGCCTCCCCTCACATGCTGCAAGACCCTCCACTGACTTCACACAAGCGGCAGCTGCTGCGGCTGTGGCTGCTGCAGCAGCCACTGCCACCGCCACAGCCACAGCCACCGTGGCTGCTCTCCAAGAGAAGCAGAGCCAGGAGCTGAGCCAGTATGGAGCGGTGAGTCCCCCTCGGCAGCTCCTCCCACGTGGCAGCCAGCCTGAGGGCCTGGGAGGAGGTACTCAGCCAGACAGTGGGCTCCAGGGACAAGCACGGAATATGCCAGGGCTCACGAGGCCAGTAAAAGAGAGATGTGAGGAAAGGAGTGAGGGTCTGAGGGGAGAGGTTTTTGGGGTGTCCTGTGAAAGGGTATGGTGCCCACATGGGTGGGTGGGTGGGTGGTATGCCTATCTTTTGGAACCCTTTGTGTGTGGGACCTGGACCATTCTTTTTTTCTCTTCCTAGATGGGGGCCGGACAGTCTTTTAACAGCCAGTTTCTGCAGCATGGAGGTCCCCGGGGGCCTGGTGTCCCCACTGGCATGAACCCTACTGGCATGGGAGGGGTGATGGGCCCCTCTGGCCTCTCCCCCATGGCTATGAACCCCACCCGGGCAGCAGGAATGACGCCCTTGTATGCAGGGCAGCGCCTGCCCCAACATGGGTATCCTGGGCCTCCCCAGGCCCAGCCACTGCCCCGACAGGGGGTCAAGAGAACCTACTCTGAGGTGAGTATCCAGGTCACCTAGTTTGGGACCTTGGGTACCAACTCCCTCACCCAGGCACTCTTTAGAGCTGTGGTAAAGAGCAGGCTTCTGGCTGGGCGTGGTGGCTCATGCCTATAGTCCCTGCACTTTGGGAGACCAAGGAGAGTGAATCCCTTGAGCTCAGGAGTTTGAGACCAGCCTGGGCAACATGGCGAAACCCTGCCTCTACAAAAATTAGCCTAGTGTGGTGGCATGTACCTGTAGTCACAGCTCCTTGGGAGGCAGAGGTGGGAGGATTGCCTGAACCCAGAAAGTTGAGGGTGCAGTGAGCTGTGATTGCTCCCCTGCACTTCAGGCTGGGCAACAGGAGTGAGACCTTGTTTAAAAATAAAAAATAAAAAAAAAAAAGAGCAAAAGCCAGGCCTTGTGGCTTACGCCTGTAATCCCAGCACTTTGGGAGGCTGAGGCAGGTGAATCACTTGAGGTCAGGAGTTCGAGACCAGCCTGGCCAGTGTGGTAAAACCCCCATCTCTACTAATAATACAAAAAATTAGCTGGGCATGATGGCATGCACCTGTAATCCCAGCTACTTGGGAGGCTGAGGCAGGAGAATTGCTCAAACCCGGGAGGTGGAGGCTGCAGTGAGCCAAGATTGCACCACTGCACTTCAGCCTGGGCGACAGAGTGAGACTGTCTCAAATTAAAAAAACAAAAACAAAAACAAAAAAAAAAAACAGACTTCTGCATGTGAGAACTGCCTGTGCCTGACAGTGTCACGGCAGGATCTTCAAGGGGACCAGGAAATCTCCATTCCCCCAACCCTGCCACACATGAGACTCTGCTTTCCTTCTGGAACCAGCTCCCCTGATGCCTCTTTTCTCCCCTCGGGCATTTTGCCTCTTGTTCAGGTGTATCCAGGGCAGCAGTATCTGCAAGGAGGCCAGTACGCACCCAGCACCGCCCAGTTTGCGCCCAGCCCTGGGCAGCCCCCTGCCCCCTCCCCTTCCTACCCTGGGCACAGGCTGCCCCTGCAGCAGGGCATGAGCCAGTCCCTGTCTGTGCCCGGCCCCACGGGACTGCACTACAAGGTAGGGCAGGCTCCTCTAGGCCCTGTGCCGGGCTCCATGCTGAGTGCTGTGGGACAGGGGACCTTGGAGCAGTCCTGTCCTCAAGAGTGACAGGGTGGCTAAAGGGGCCAGCAGGGTGTGTAGGTCCATGTGTGCTCATGGACCACAGCTCTACAGGAGATGGGAGATGGGGGGTGGGGGGGTCCTGACCAGTGTAGGAGCAGCTCCCGGGGTTTGGGATCCACTTCCGAAAGGACCCTTTACAATATTAATATATCTCAGGGGTATCCAATGCAGGGAGCAGCAGGCAGGCACCCAAGACATTTGAATGTCCTTTATGGAAAAGTGTCCTCATTCCTTCTGCTTGCTGCAGAGAAATCCAGTGAGAGGATGTGCCCTCGCTGCTGGCCACGCACCCTTTCTGGGTGCATGGGCAGAGTGCACCTCCCTGGGAGCCTGGGTGCGCCGGGTGGTGCAGCTGGGGGGAGGAGAGGAGGAGGGCTTAGTGTGCCTTTATCTTTTCAGCCCCTCCGACCTGTTTGATCATTTTCCTCTGTGGCTATGATTGCTTTAAGTAGTGTTACTTGTAGATTATTTGGAAAAATACAAGAGAGTGTAAAGAAGACCATGTGTGGTGGGCTTCTAGGGTCAGGTCCAGGGGCCCCAGCTAGAGCCCCAGGTGCATGCAGTTTTCTCTCCTGCAGCCCACAGAGCAGTTCAACGGGCAGGGCGCCAGCTTCAACGGGGGCAGCGTCAGCTACAGCCAGCCTGGCCTGAGTGGGGTAGGGGGCCTGGCTGGGCGGATGGGCCGGGAGGCTCACAGGGTGGGCATATGGAGAGAGGGCGACCAGGCAGGCACCCCTGGGGCTGCCTCCTGTCCACCTCTGTTACCATGGTTTCCAGTGGGTGCTCCATGAACAGACTCCACTCCCATCCACCCTGGCATTCTGCCTTGACTGTTTGTGCTCAACCCTACAGCCTACCCGTTCCATCCCGGGCTATCCCAGTTCCCCACTGCCAGGGAACCCCACGCCACCCATGACCCCAAGCAGCAGCGTCCCTTACATGTCACCAAGCCAAGAGGTCAAGTCTCCCTTCCTGCCTGATCTCAAGCCCAACCTCAACTCCTTGCACTCATCGCCCTCTGGTAAGTCTGTCCACTCTTGGGACAATGGGGTGACGAGGCCAGGGTGGGTATGGGGGAATCACAGGACTCCAGAGAGTCCTGTAGGATCTTGGGGGACAGGGGGTGGCTGCCATATCCCTAAGAAAAGGGCTGGGTGCGGTGGCTCACACTTGTAATCCCAGCACCTTGGGAGGCTGAGCACAAGAGTTCAGGGTTACAGTGAGTATGATCTTGCCACTGCACTTCAACCTGGGTGACAAAGCAAGACCCTGTCTTTAAAAAAAAAAAAAGCCAAGGATTCCATCTTCTTAAAGACAAGTCGCTTAGTGCCAAGCCTTCACCTTTTTGTTCTCTTTGTGGGTTTCTTTGCAAAGGAGGCTGTGGCTCTTCTCTCTAGAAAAATACCCCTGTGCACAAAATGTTGTATATAATTTCAGGGGATTTATGAACCCCCCGAAGCCCATTCCAGGGAGACCACAGCAGCAGAAGTTGGGGTCGTAGAACTCTAAACGGAGCTGTAGGGCAATTGCAGGTGGCCCTCACACACCTTGGCCTCCTAGTCTCTCTGAAAGCACTGGAAACAGCTTCTGTCTGGATTGGGGACATGTTCCCCTATTATGGTTTAGGGGACTTTGGGCTGGGCTGCCGAGGCAGGAGACAAAAGAGAACATCACGACCAAATGCCCAGGCCTCAGGAGAGATGCTGCCCATGGCCCCAGCCCCAGGGCACCACTCAGGCCTGCCAAGCAGTGCCTGACAGGAGGGGCTCCCTTCGCCAAGGTCCCCGTGGGGAAGGTGACTGGGAAGCCGCTGCCCTCCTTGAGTGGCACAAGATGCTCGGGCTGGGGCAGCCCAGCTCACAGCCAGTGGCCTCTGCTTCCAGGAAGTGGGCCTTGTGACGAGTTGCGGCTGACCTTCCCTGTGCGCGATGGGGTGGTCCTGGAGCCCTTCCGCCTGCAGCACAACCTGGCTGTGAGCAACCACGTCTTCCAGCTGCGAGACTCAGTCTACAAGACCCTGATGCTGAGGTGAGCTCCGCCTGGCCCCCACCTGACCCCCACGTGGCTCTGTTCCTCCTCCCACACTCTCAGGGCCCGTTTTCTGGGTGTCCACCCATCTTCCTAAGCAGGCCTGACCTGGAGTTGCAGTTCAAGTGCTACCACCACGAGGACCGGCAGATGAACACCAACTGGCCAGCCTCGGTGCAGGTCAGCGTCAATGCCACGCCGCTCACCATCGAGCGCGGCGACAACAAGACCTCACACAAGCCACTCTACCTGAAGCACGTGTGTCAGCCAGGCCGCAACACCATCCAGATCACCGTCACCGCCTGCTGCTGCGTGCGTGTCCTGCGGTGCCGTGGGGGCGGTGCCATGGGGTGGGGCGGGGTGTGGGCGGGGCCTGGCCCAGCGGCGCAGTGGGAGCAGAGCCAGGACCTGGGCGGGCCGCCGCCTCCTGCTGTTTTGCTGCCTGCTGCTTGCTGCCTGCTGTAGCATGTGTGCCCCCTTGGGGGATGGAGAGCAGGCCATGGGGGCTTTATTATTTCAGAAAAATGCGTTGCTTCTCCTTGTTACTGCCTTGTATTTCCATTTTAATCTGTCATCCTTGCCCTTTAGGAAAGCGATTCAGTAATACACCCTAGCTGTTTTCCAGTTAGAATAAATTGACTAGATTTGATGGTCACATTAATTATGTAAGAGAAACCAGGCTGTGCAGAAAGCTCATGGAGCTCGGAGTCCCCAGCTGATCAAGCATTACCAGTTCTAGCAAGCATCAGGGTCACCCTTGGGCTAGAGGAGAAAGGCACGGCTTATGAGTGCACTAGTCAGCCTGGGCATGAGGGCCTTGGGGACGGGGTGGCCACACACCGCAAATTTATGGGATGTGGCAGATGTCAACACAGACCCAGCATCTGTGACTGTGGATGTGCGAGCAGGGGGGACGTTCAAGGGGACTTGAGTTGATTCTCTTGATGGAGAGGTGGTGACTGGGTGATAATTAGACAGGCAGGATGCCCAGCACAGCTGCAGAGATGGGTACAAGTGGGCAGGGTGCTGAGGCCAGGAAAGGCAGCTGGATGGGGCCAAGCCACTGAGGAATGTTGCTGGCTGACCCTCCACCCCCAGCCCACCCTGCCCTCAGCCTTGTCCCTCCCCCACCTGGCAGCCCCTGACACACACTCCCCTGCACACCCTTTACCTGGCCAGGGTGGCCCCTGGCCCAATTCTCCCCAACGACACCAACAACATCCTCCCGTTGTTTTGCAGTCCCACCTCTTCGTGCTGCAGCTAGTGCACCGCCCGTCCGTCCGCTCAGTGCTGCAGGGCCTCCTCAAAAAGCGCCTCCTGCCTGCCGAGCACTGCATCACCAAGAGTGAGTGGCCCCTACCCCTCAGCTGCCAGGCAGCCATCCGCACTCTATGTGGTCCATGCCCAAGCCAAACAATCCTCCTTGCGGGCACCTCCTCATGCCACACCAGGTCATCTCCTTGGACAGGTGGCTCTGCAGTAGGGGCAGTGGGTAGCTCCAGGTGGCCCCTCAGTTGTCAGTGGGTCAGTGAGTGGGTCCCTGCCTAGTTGGTATCCCCATTCACACCTCCCCATCTTGAGGACCCTTTACTCAAGTCCATTACCTTGTTGATGTCAGTAAAGCGGAACTTCAGCAGTGGCACCATCCCTGGCACCCCTGGGCCCAACGGAGAGGACGGGGTGGAGCAGACAGCTATCAAGGTGTCCCTGAAGTGCCCCATCACCTTCCGCAGGATCCAGCTCCCCGCCCGAGGTCATGACTGTCGCCACATACAGGTAGGTGGTTACTGCAGAACCTTGGCGGAATTTGTTGCTGCTAAAATATCTTGAGTCAATACATCAGTGTCATTCTCTGGACAGACATGAACTCCTAGTGCCTTGGCTGTCAGGCTGACAGGACAGGCCTCCCCCGTCAAGGAGGCAGGTGGGCCTGGCTCCCCCAAGACTAGGCTATTTTTTCTTCCAAATATAATTATCATTTTACTAACTTTTTTACTGCCTGCTTCATTATGGGTTCAAGTTTTTTTATTTATTTATTTATTTTATTTATTTTTTTTTTTTGAGATGTACTCCCACTCTGTCGCCCAGGCTGGAGTGCGGTGGCGCGATCCCTGCTCACTGCAAGCTCCGCCTCCCAGGTCCACGCCATTCTCCTGCCTCAGCCTCCTGAGTAGCTGGGACTACAGGCACCTGCCACCACGCCTGGTTAATTTTTTGTATTTTTTTTTAGTAGAGACGGGGGCCACCACGCTCGGTTAATTTTTTATATTTTTTTTTAGTAGAGACGGGGTTTCACCATCTTAGCCAGGATGGTCTTGATCTCCTGACCTCATGATCCACCTGCCTCAGCCTCCCAAAGTGCTGGGATTACAGGCGGGAGCCACTGCATCCAGCCAAGAGTTCACGTTTTGAAAGGCATAAGGTTGCAGGGTCCAGTCTTCCTGCCCTACCCGCAAGGGTGACTATCGTTAGCGTGTCTGTCTTTGCAGAAATACTGTGGGTATGGACAAATAGACGCACAGCGCACTGTCTCTGTAGTTACGTAGTGGTCCCTATCGCACAAACTGCTCTGTGCTGTCATTTTTCTTCTTGTAATACCATGTTCTGAGGCCAGGTGCGGTGACTCATGCCTGTAATCCCAGCACTTTGGGAGGCCAAGGCGGGTGGATCACGAGGTAAGGAGTTCGAGACCAGCCTGGCCAGCATGGTGAAACCCTGTCTCTACTAAAAATGTAAAAATTAGCTGGGGCATGGTGGTGTGTGCCTGTAATCCCAGCTACTCAGGAGGGTGAGGTAGGAGAATCGCTTGAACCCGGGAGGCAGAGCACTCCAGCCTGGGCGACAGAGCGAGACTCTGTTTCAAAACAAAACAAAACAAACAAAAACACCATGTTCTGGAAGTGGGTCCTAGTCAGCACAGCTGCCCGATTCTTGCTTTGGCCACATGGCATTCCAGTCCCAGTGAGAGCTGTTTGGGCTGTTCCCAACCTTGATCCATTAGAATGATGGTGCAGGGAAAACCTGGTAAATGAAGTATCTCAGATATGCATGTAAATAAGTCACACATTCCTGAAAATGGATTGCAGAGTGACCAGGTCTTCCCTGTCCTGCCCACAATGAGAAACTGATTTTCTCCCCATCTCTCTCTAGTGCTTTGACCTGGAGTCGTACCTGCAGCTCAACTGTGAGCGGGGGACTTGGAGGTGTCCTGTGTGCAAGTGAGTCTCAGATGCAATGTGTGATGGGGGAGGGGCTGGTGCTTTTAGAGGCTTTCATGGGTGAAACCTCCAGTGGCATCATCAAAGACACAAGCCTGGTGGGAGAAGTCGCCGCATGGACTGGGATTGTGCAGCTCAGTGCAGAGAGCTCGTATAGGGTGGCCTTATGCAGGGTCATCTCATGCAGTCATCTTGTGCAGAGTCACTTCATACAGGGTCACCACACGCACAGGATCACCTCTTATTATCACCTCACACGAGGGTCAGTCATACAGGGTCACCTTGTACTGTCACCTCACACAGGGTCAGCTCACACAGAGTTACCTTGTTCAGTTGCCTCACATAGGATTGCCTCATCCTGGGTCACAGCTGACAGGGCTGAGAAATGACAGGGCCTGTGCCCAGGACAAGGTTGTGTAAGGTCTCTAAGCTGTGTCCCTTTTTTTCCCCACAGCAAGACAGCTTTGCTGGAGGGCCTGGAGGTGGACCAGTACATGCTGGGCATCCTGATTTACATTCAGAAGTAAGCATCCTTTTCCTGTGATCCCTGCATCTGTGGCCACTGGAGGGCAGCCCCAGGACGTGTAGGGGGATGTCCCTTGCCAAGTGCAGCCTTCCAGCCTCTTTCCAGCATGGAGCAGGCTGCATTCCAGGCCAGAGACAGCGTGTGTGTCCTACCTGAGTGTTGGTGCTGGTCCCAGCGTCCTGCTGGGCGTGGAAGGTGCTGGGTGGCAGCAAGCATTTGAGGCGGGGAAACTGCCTGAAAACTTAGCCCAGGGCTGGGAGGGGCAGTGGGTACCGGGTCAGCAGCAGGCCAGGAGGTAACCATTCCCCACATGTCCCTGCCCAGCTCTGACTATGAGGAGATCACCATCGACCCCACATGCAGCTGGAAGCCAGTGCCCGTGAAGCCTGACATGCACATCAAGGAGGAGCCGGACGGGCCGGCACTGAAGCGCTGCCGCACCGTGAGCCCCGCCCACGTGCTCATGCCCAGCGTGATGGAGATGATCGCCGCCCTGGGCCCCGGCGCTGCCCCCTTTGCCCCCCTGCAGCCCCCCTCAGTCCCTGCCCCCAGCGACTACCCTGGCCAGGGTAAGTACAGCAGGCCAGCCTTGAACCTCAGATGACCCTGGGCATATGGCCCCTCTCCCCAGATCAGTCTCCTCACCTGCAAGAATGTGGCTATGCAGGCTGCACACCTAGGTTATCAGTGTTTCCACACAAAACATGCCATGGGGCACCTCCCGCTCCTCCCATCTCAGGGACGTGGCGGTGAAGGCATAGTCTCGGCTATGGTCCTAGGAAACAGACAGTGGGGCTTCCACCCTTCCTTCCCCCTGTTTGGAGTAAGGGGCTCTTGGCTGGAACACCTCCACAGACTGGCCCCATCTGGGGCCCCACTCTGGGACCCACCTCACACGCGTGGTGCGTGCGTTTGTGGCTGCTCCCATTCCTATAACCTCCGAGACCTTCACTCCTAGGAATGTCCCAAGGCCAATTCCCTTGGCAGCAATGAGAAGAAATGCCCTTTTCCAAATAGCGACTTCTGCAAAACCCGCTGTTGTTTGTGGGTGAGCACTGCAAGTCCCACCCATGCCACAGCAAGCCTCCCTCCTGGCCCCTCTGCCAGCGGTAGCCTTCCCCAGCCCTCACCCAGGCCCCAACTCTCCTCTTGCAGGTTCCAGCTTCCTGGGGCCTGGAACTTTCCCTGAGTCCTTCCCGCCCACCACGCCCAGCACCCCAACCCTTGCTGAGTTCACCCCGGGGCCACCCCCCATCTCCTACCAGTCTGACATTCCCAGCAGCCTCCTGACTCCAGAGAAGTCTACCGCCTGCCTACCAGGCCAGGTCAGTGCCATGCCGAGAGGCCAAGGGGGCCTGTCTCCCCAGGGAAGCCCCTGAGCTGTTTTAACAAGTTCTTCTCTGTGTTTTCAGATGGCACCAGCAGGTCACCTGGACCCCACTCACAATCCTGGGACACCAGGACTACACACCTCCAACCTTGGGGCCCCTCCGGGTCCCCAGCTGCACCATTCAAACCCTCCCTCAGCGTCCCGGCAGTCCTTGGGCCAAGCGAGCTTAGGGCCCACGGGTGAACTGGCCTTCAGTCCTGCCACAGGCGTGATGGGGCCCCCCAGCATGTCTGGAGCTGGGGAGGCCCCGGAACCAGCTCTGGACGTGAGTACCAGGCCCCATGCCAGGGAGTGCGTGGGAGCCAGGGCTAGAGGTGGTGTGTCTGTTGTCCCTGGGTTCCGAGTGTGTTGTGGAAGGGAAGACAGTGACCCCTCAGAGAGCCGGTCAGATGAGATCAACTAAATGCAGCTTTTGTTCACGAGTCAGATACCTGGAGTAGCTGTGGGTGGGATGCGATGTACCACATTTGTGTTCATGAGGGGCCTGGATGCCATACGGGCGACGCAGAGTCCTCAGAGGAGACTGTGCTGGAAGCTGACAGCACGGTCCTTTGAGTCAGATTTCATCTGTCCATTTGCTCAGTAGCCCTGGGCCTTGACTCACAGGTAGAATGGGAGTGCACACTCAGTACATGGAAGACAGGACTGACTGTCCCTGGACCATAATAGAAACTCATTGAAGTTCAACATGAAAAAAGTTAGGAAGAACAGCTCCAAGCAGAAAATCCTAGGGGCATGGAATTCCACCACCAGCATTCACCTTGGGGAATCACGGTGGGGATCCCCACGCAGGCCGGTGCACAGATAATGTGTGGAGTGGCTGTGCTCCCTCACATCCCGTTTCCTGGTGGTATTGAACAGCATGTTGCGAGCTGTTCTGGCCTCAGCAGCCTTGCAGGGAGGTCCCGGGGGTGGCGTGTGCCTCCTTGAGCACATGCAGGCCTATAGTGGGGCCCCGCACCCAGCCTGTGTGTGGGGAGGGGCTGCTCAGCATCCCCACTGCACCTGGATGGGATGTGGTGACAGGATGGTCACTCAGGTGTGGCCAGTGACCAAAGCTGCTAACATAGTTCACTTTGTCCTCAGCTGCTCCCAGAACTGACCAGCCCTGATGAGCTACTGTCCTACTTGGGACCGCCCGACCTCCCCACAAACAACAATGACGACCTGCTCTCTCTGTTTGAGAACAACTGATCCTGTGTTTACCCCAGGCCCGGCGGGGACACGCTCACAGATGTCACCACAGCCCTGCCCTTCATGCCCAGCCCCCTGAGACACCCGGTGGTCTCTCCCAAACCTCCCCCAAAACACACCTGGAGCCAGAGCCTTCTGCCGCCAGCCCTGTGCTCGATTGGAGGGGCTCCCAGCCCGGCAGCCCTCGCCACCTCCCTCTACCAAGCCTGCTGCTGCAGAACGGTTTTTGCTGAGGTGCCCCTGCCCAGCCCTCTCCAGCCTTGTCCACGCACACCTCACACCCCTGGTCTCACAGCCTCACACCTTGTCCTTCCACCCCTGCCTGCCCCCGCCCAGCCTGCTTCTTGTCCAGCATTGATCCTTCTGTTTCAACAACTCCTCCACTGGGAAGAGCTGGGCATCTGGCGGGGCTGGCTCTGTCCCCTGCGCCTTTGGCTCCAGTGGTCCCTGTGCCTGGCAGTCCAGCTCTTGGAACCTCGCTGAATGGCAGCCTCTTGGGGGCCTGGAGCTCTGGCAGCCCAGCCGTGTGTCGTGTCGGGTTCCTCTCCCCACCCCAGCTTCAGGCAGAATCCTCGGGGTGGGGGAGCTACAAAGCACAACAATGTACATAGTGTAGAAACACTAACAGCTGGGAAAGGGGAGCCAGCTGTCCAGCCAGCATGTTCCTGTTGTACAGCCCGGTCTCCCTGTGCACTCTGCTCCTTCCCATGTGCAGACAGATCAGGGAGGAACCTCCAGTGGGTGGGGGACAATGAGCTTTGGCCCGGCCAAGGGGGGTGGGTGGGCTCTCAGATTCAGCTCTGTGTAAAGATTCTCTAGCGGGCTGCGCTCCCAAGTTCCCCGTTTCTGTGAAAGTGAAGAATTAGTACAGCTGTGTTTTTTAAAGCCACCTCTCCGTCTCCACCCCATGGTTCCACACCCAGGTGGGGAGGAGGAAGCCACTGCATCTGTTGGCTCAGGGCCCCAGCCTGTGCGAGCAGGGCGCCCGGGCTGTTGTGTCTCCTGTCTGTGCCGATCTCTTATTAAAGGACTCCCTCTTGGTGGGCCTGGCCGAGTCCCTCCTTCATGCTCCCAGGGACTATTTTCTCCCCTGTAAGCCAGCGACCTGCCTAAAGCTTGGGCCTCTGTGCCTGCAAAGCCTGTGCAGGCTCTGGGGGCTGGGTCGACCTTCTAGTGGCTTTTGGGACCCCAGGTTGAGCTCTGGATGTTCCAAGCTAAGGCTCAGCTATTCCCGCCCCATAGTAAATTTCCTTTTCCCTGGAATTTTCCAAGTTGGCTTCAGCTGAAGAGCTATTTTGTGAAGCGTTCCAGGCTTGCCCAGGAGAGACATTTGCCACTATGTCACCTTATCTGGGCTTGCCCTGGGGCACTGAGCCAGCTGTTTGGCAGTCCCAGCCCAGCCAGGGGCTCCTTCTCAGCTCTTGTCCCTGGGAGGCCTCTGCTTGTCACTTACCAGAGATTGCAGAGGTGTGTCCTGCCTACCATCTGCCTGTCCAGCTTGGTGGGGGTCTGGGTCACCCTTTCCTCCTGTCCTGGGCCCCATCCTTGAGGGCCTTCCCAGCCAGCCAGCAGGAGAGGCAAGAACTGGGGGAACATGGGAACCTAGGGGAGGAGGGGAGCTCTGGGCATCCTCAGGCTGGCAGCCAAGGCCTGCCCCTTGAGGCACTAGAGGAGGGCATCTGTCTGTGGGAGCCCAGAAGCTGCAGGGAGAAGGAGGGAGGTGTCTGGTGTGAGCATTGTTCCTGCAACATTTGGGACCACACAGGTGGGCTTCCTTGTTTCCTGACAAAGTCTCTGTTTCCAGCTCTTCTGCCCTCTCTGGACGAGGGAACAGAAGTGGAGGAAACAAAAGAAGCAGCAGTGCACACACTCCTGGTGCTGGGGGTGTGGAGACAGCCCAGTGCTGTCCCACTCAGCCATGGCCTGATCCAGGCCCCGGGCCCTGCTTTCTTGGGTGTCAAACAACTGTGTCCTGAACATCTGATGCACCACCTGCCCTGCCTGTTGCAAACGTGATGCTCCTGGATGGAGTGGAGAAACCGGAAGACTGGGACAAGCAAAAGACTGCAAACAACCCAGAAGCCCATCTTCAGAAGGCTGGAGAAATGATAGAGGAATGCATGGGCACCATGGCCCTGTGCTCCGTCACGAACACATCTCAGAAACAACGTGGGGTGAAAAAGCAAGACAGTTCATACAGTATGATGCCATTTTTATAAATCTCAAAACCAAATACGTATGGGATTCATACCCAGGTGCTAAAGTCACCAAGGAGGGCAGGGAGTTAGCACGACACAGTGCTCACCCATGGCGAGGGGACGGGGCCGCGCTCAGGGAAGAGCAGAGATGCTGGAGGTTCTGAACCTCAGGGTCAGTGGTGGCTTCGTGGGTTTCACTTTATTGTACTTTCTGTGTCACATATTTTCTTGTGTATGTGCCAAGTATTGCATAAAAACCAAAAGGCTGACCAGACCTAACAACGCTCCACCCAACAGCAGCAGAACACACGTTCCTAAGTGCACAGCGAATATCCTCCAGGACAGACCACGTGTTAGTGTACAAAGCAAGTCCCAGTAAATTAGAGAGTGGAATCCTGCAAACTACCTTCTCCAATCACGATAGAATAAAACCGGAAATCTATACCAGAAGGAAAATGAAAATTCACACATACATAGAAATTGAACACACTTTTTAACAACCAAAGAGTCAAAGGAGAAATCACTAGGAAAATTAGAAAATAGAGATGGATAAAAATACAACATACCAGAACTTAAGGAATGAGGCAAAAACTGCTCTGAGGGAAGTTTATAGCTGCAAATGCCAACATTTTAAAAGAAGCGACATCTTGGCTGGGTGTGGTGGCTCACACCTGTAATCCCAGCACTTTGGGAGGCTGTGTCAGGCAGATTACCTGAGGTCAGGAGTTTGAGACCAACCTGGCCAACATGGTGAAACCCTGTCTCTACTGAAAATACAAAAATTAGCCAGGCGTGGTGGCTCACACCTATAATCCCAGCTACTCATGAGGCTGAGGCAGGAAAATCACTTGAACCCAGGAGGCAGAAGTTGCAGTGAGCTGAGATCACGCCATTGCACTCCAGCCTGGGCAACAGAGTAAGACTCTGTCTCAAAAAAAAATATTCCTAGAAAGATACAAATGACCAAAACTGTCCCAGGAAAAACAGAAAATCTGAACAGGGCCAGGCGCAGTGGCTTATACCTGTGATCCCAGCACTTGGGGAGAACTAATGAGGTAGGAGGATGGCCTGAGGCCAGGAGTTCGAGACCAGCCTGGGCAACAGCGACCCTGCCTCTACAAAAACTTTTTTTTTTTTTTTTTTTTTTTTTTTTTTTTTTTTTTTTTTTTTTTGAGACGGAGTCTCGCTCTGTCGCCCAGGCTGGAGTGCAGTTAAATTGGGTGTGATGGCATGTGCCTGAAGCCCCAGCTACTTGGGAGGCTGAAGCAGGAGGATAGCTAGAGCCCAGGAGTTCAAAGCTGCAATGACCTATGATGACATCACTGCACTCCAGCCAGGATTGAGGCAGAGACAGAGACCTTACCTCAAAAAAAGAAGAAAAATGAAAATATCTGAACCAACCTAAAACACATAGGTAGAACCAGTCATCAAAAGCTTCCCAACAAAGAAAAGCCCAGGACCAGATGGTGAATTCTACCAAACACTAAAGAATGGACATAAATCCCCAAATTCTCCCAAACATTGCAGAGGAAAAAACACTTCCTAACTCTCCCAACTCATGTGAGGGGTCAGCTCCGCTCCCTCAGTCCCTCCCACTCTGCCCCAGCTCCCTCCAATGGCCCTCCCCAGCAGGCAGTGGCCCCCACCTCTGCCCTATGTAACTACCCACTGTGGGTCTCCTCCTTGCCACCCTTCCAACCTTCCAGGCTTTGGTAGCCATTGAGACAGCCCATCCTGCCTCCCCTGGATGGGAGGGCAAGACATGACTGGCTCTGGATGGCCTGTCACCCAAGTTGCTTCAAAGAGAAGCCAGGGACATCAGTGCAGTCGGATGCACAGTGCAGTAGGTTTTGGTAAGTGCACATGCTTGTGTACCTGCCCTTCGAAACCTGACAGGAGAGACCAGCCCACACCCCACCCCAGGTCATCACTGTTCTGGCCCCTGTCACCAGAAATTAATTTTGTCCTTTCTGAAACTTTATGTCAGTGAATATTAGAGTGTGCCCTACTGTTAACTGGTCCTTAAAGTTTCTATGTTTATTTTCGGTTTTTTAAGATGGAGTCTTGCTCTGTCACCCAGGCTGGAGTGCAGTGGCATGATCTCGGCTCACTGCAACCTCTGCCTCCCGGGTTCAAGCGATTCTCCTGCCTTAGCCTCCTGAGTGGCTGGGATTACAGCCTTGCGCCATTACACCTGGCTAATTGTAATTTTAGTAGAGATGGGGTTTCACCATGTTGGTCAGGCTGGTCTCGAACTCCTGACCTCATGATCCACCTGCCTCGGTCTCCCAAAGTGCTGGGATTACAGGCGTGAGCCATCATGCCTGGCCTTTTTATTTTCATTTAACTGTATATTGTTCTTGTTCATTCCCTCAGTTACCACCTAGAAGGGAGGATTAATGGGTACCCTTCCCCAACGTCCTATACCCCAGCTCTTCTCTGACCAAGTCTTGAACTCTTTCATGGTACATTAGCCAGGACTTGTTAGGTTGCAAGTGACGGTGACCAATTCAAACCATCTAAGAAAGGAAGGGGCTCAAAATAGCAGTCCTGAAAGGGCCTCAGAGGCAGCTGGACATGAATAGGCATCCTTTCAGGATGACCTCTTGGCCTCTGTGTGTGAGTTTCACCCTCAACCAGCTGCTTCTGTGAACTTGAGATCCAAGCTCCGGAGCCTCACTTCTCATTAATTCACCCCAGAAAAGAGGTGATGATCACTATCCTTCTGGTTCCAAGTTTAAAATCCCAGGGATGGGCTCTGGTTGACTCAACCAGGTAGGGACCCACCCACACAGAGTGGGGTTAGGAGCACTGCCCAAAAGAAGGGAAGTAGTTATCACAAGAGGGAGTACAGAAGGCTTCCCATTGCCTTGGGATGCAGCCCTTGCCTGCTCCCAGTAGTCTCCATATTACCCAGTTCCTGCCCATCTACCTTCTGGGTCAGGCTTTGGCTGAGATGTCATTCCCGGGGGAACCCTCTGCTTCCAGGACAAGTCAGGGCCTCCTCCTGAAGCCTCAGTTCACTTTGTGGACTGCCTTTCATGGTTCCCATCATAGCCGATCAGTTAAACAGTGCTGTGATTGTTCTCCCCACTTTTTATTTATTTATTTTTTAGAGATGGCGGGGGGTGTCACTCTGTCACCAGGTGGAGTGCAGTGGTACAATCACAGCTCACTGCAGGCTTGACCTCCTGGGCATAAGCACTCCTCTCATCTCAGCCTCCCGAGTAGCTAGGGCCACAGGCTTACACCACCACGCCCGGCTAATTTTTTTTTTTTTAAGCCCAGTCTCACTCTGTCGCCCAGGCTGGAGTGCAGTGACGCGATCTCGGCTCACTGTAACCTCCACCTCCTGGATTCAAGCGATTCTCCTGCCTCAGCCTCCCAAGTAGCCGGGATTACAGGCGTTTGCCACCAAGCCCAACTAATTTTTTGTATTTTTAGTAGAGATGGGGTTTCACCATGTTGGCCAGGCTGGTTATGAACTCCTGACCTCAAGTGATCCCCCCGCCTACGCCTCCCAAAGTGCTGGGATTACAGGAGTGAGCCACTGCGCCCGGCCCCGGCCCCACACTATTTATTTTAATAAAGTTAAAAAGTAATGCAATGGTAAGTGCAGTGGCTCACACCTGTGCAGTGGCTCACACCTGTAATCCCAGCACTTTGTGAAGTAAAGGCAGGAGGATCGCCTAAATCCAGAAGTTCAAGACCAGCTTGGACAACAAAGTGACACCCTGTCTCTACAAAAAAATTGTTTTAATTAGCCAGGTGTGGTGGAGCACACCTGTGTAGTCCCAGCTACTTGGGAGGCTGAGAAGGGATGATCACTTGAGCCCAGGAGTTTGAGGCTGCAGGGAGCTATCTTGGTGCCACTACACTCTAGCCTGGGTGACAGAGCAAGACTCAAAAAAACAACAAAAATAAAAATAAATTTAAAAGAATAGTGCAGTGAGCACCCACATAACCTTGAGATTCACCAATCTGTCTCTAGAAAACCAAAATAAAAATAAAATTAAAAGAATAGTGCGGTGAGCACCCACATAACCTTGAGATTCACCAATTGTTAACATCTTGCCACATTTGCTCACATGCTCTCTCTCTCTCTCTCCATATGTCTATTTTTATATGCACACACCTTTTTTTTGTTGTTGCCAACTTTGGAAAGTAAGTTGCAGACAAAATAAATACTTCATCTCTAAATACTTCTGTATGCATGTTGGAAAAAAATTTAACTTTTATTTTTCCTTTTTTTTTTTTTCTGAGACAAATTCTTGCTCTGTCACCCAGGCAGGGGTGCAGGGGTGCACTCACAGCTCACTGAAGCCCCCACTTCAATCCTCCTACCTCAGCCTACCAAGTAGCTGGGACTCCAGGCACATGCCCCCACACCTGGCTTGTGTGTGTGTGTGTGTGTGTGTGTGTGTGTGTGTGTGTGTGTGTAAAGACAGAGTTTCACGCTACTGCCCAGGATGGTCTCGAACTTCCGGGTTCAAGCAATCTGCTCACCTCAGCCTCCCAAAGTGCTGGGATCACAGACTTGAACCACCATATCCAGCCAGCACGTTTTCATATGTAACCACATTACCATTGTCACAGCTCAGAAAATTAACAATACTACCATCCCTTGGTATCCATGGGGGATTAGTTCCAGGACCTCCTGTGGATACCAAAATACACAAATGCTCAAGTCCTGTATATAAAGTGCCATAGAATTTCCATATCTTTCTCTATGCCTTATTTACATTTTTTCTTTTATTTTCTTAATTGATATAAACAACTACACATTTATAGGGTGCATAGTGATGTTTTGATACATGTAATGTATAGTGATGAGATCAGGGTATTTATCTGGAACATTTATCATTTATTTTTGTTGGGAACATTCAATATTCTCTTTCTAGCTATTTGAAATGATGAAA
This sequence comes from Macaca nemestrina, assembly GCF_043159975.1. Taxonomy (NCBI): domain Eukaryota; kingdom Metazoa; phylum Chordata; class Mammalia; order Primates; family Cercopithecidae; genus Macaca; species Macaca nemestrina. The sequence continues at coordinate 115,189,395 of NC_092128.1, forward strand.
CACAGTCATCCTAAAATGCTGTAGGCCACTAGAGCTTAGCCCACCTATCTAGCTGTAATTTTATATCCTTTAACAAATCTCTGTCTACCCACTTCCTCCTGCCCTTTCTACGCATGCTGTATGCTTTAAATCACCTCTAGGCCAGGTGCAGCAGCTCACACCTATAATCCCAGGACTTTGGGAGACCAAGGCAGGCAGATTGCTTGAGCTCAGGAGTTCAAGACCAGCCTGGGCAACATGGTGAAACCTCGTCTCTACAAAAAATACAAAACTTAGCCGGGTGTGGTAGTGTGTACCTGTAGTCCCAGCTACCCAGGAGGCTGAGGTAGGAGGATCACTTGAGCCCCAGAGGCGGAGTTGTAGCGAGCCGAGATTGCCCCGCTGCACACTCCAGCCTGGGTGACAGAGTGAGACCTTGTCTCAAAAAAAAGTAAAATTTTAAAAAACATTAAAATAATTTCTAGATTATTTATAATACCTAAGACAATGTAAATAGTTGTTATACTATATTGTTTTTATTTGTTTTATCTTTATGGTTGTATTATTTTTATTTTCCCCCAAAATATTTTTGATCTGAAGTTGGTTGAATCTGTGGATGCAGAATCGGTGGATACAGAGAGTAATTCCATAGCATCATTTATTATATTCGTATGCTCCAGTTATAACTTCTTTTTTCAACAGAATCCAATCAACACATTTTGTGCCAGTTGTTGTGTCTCTTTAGTCTCTTTTAATCTAAAACAGTCTTTTTTTTTTAATTACATTGATCTTTTCGCACAGTTCAGGAGAGTCGTCTTATAGAATGTCCCCTAAGCATTCCCTCCTGATATCATTTACTCTTTCCTTTATTATCGTATTTCCTGTCACTTGAAAGATAAGGCTGGAGTCTGATTAAACATTTTTGACCTGAGGAGACCCTCATTTTTCACCTGTTTTCCTGGCTAGACTGTAAGCTCCATGAGGGCAGTGTCATCCTGACATGCTCCATGCTAGCAATATTTGTCAAAGAAATTAACCCTGGAAAAAGGGAGCAAACACACCTCCTGCTTGTCTTGTCTGGGTGTTATCATGTCCACTCAGCCTGTGAATGTCCTGGCTAAGGAAGTGTACTCTGCAGGGTGAAGTGGGACATGGAGGTATCCAGTGAACATGTGCTGGTTTGGTTAAGGAAGTGCCTGCTAGTCTACTGTGATAGGATTGGTAATTGAGTGGGACTGATGGGTGGCCCAGGAGTCACAGCTCGGGGCCAGGGGTCTACTGTTAAAAGAACCCTCAATCACAGCATAGCAAGGAATGCCAGGCACCACCCAGACACCTGCCTGCTCCCTCTGACTTGGTGGCAGGAACCCTCATTTTTAGCTGGACACTCTGCTGACCAGGAGAACAGACTCCCTTTCCAGATGCTTCTGCAGCTCTGTGCGGCCACTGTCTGTGGCCAGGCAGTGGGATATCGAAGGATGTCTCCTTAGAGGGTGGGATGTGCCCCCTCTGCACTGTTTTTCCTTCCTGCTTCTGGGATCTGGATGTGCTGCTCAGCACTGACCTCCAAGTAGACACCAAATGCTGAGAGTGGTGGATGGAAAAGACAAAGGCCCTGGGTTCCAGTGCTTGTGTAGCCGTAACGCTGGCCTGGGCTGAGACTGGAGGAAGAGAAATAGGTGTCCGCGCTGTGTGAGCCCGTGTTGTTGGTGTTTTCTGTCTCAAAGTCAAACCCTATCCTGATGGAAGCCGCACAGGACCACAGAGCCTTGGAGGTGAAACAGAAGGATCCTTAGGGCTCCTGGCTCCTGGTCCCTAAGTCAACCTGCTCTTCCAGTTTCTCTTTGCAGAGAGATCTGGATCGCGGTCTGCTCTTTTGTGTTTTCTCTTGGCATTTTTCCCAACTGTCCCCACACGAGCCCAAAGTAAGAACAGAAAGACCACCCTCATCAGCAGTGGAGTTAGCCAGGATGCCCAGGCCATCGCCTCACAATGAAGTGTCACATTCAACCTTCAGTTACTTGCAACCTAGAGGGAAATGCTGCTTCTATATAGTAAATACACGCTCATGGTAAAAACAAACAAACAAAAAACCAAAAATTTAAAATAGGCAAGGTGGCTCATGCCTTTAATCCTGGCACTTAGGAGGCTGAGGCGGGAGGATTGCTTGAACCCAGGAAGTGACAACACAGTGAGATCTCATCTCCATAACAACAACAACAACAAAACAAATGGGCCGGGCATGGTGGCTCACACCTGTAATCCCAGCACTTTGGGAGGCCGAGGCAGGCAGATTACCTGAGGTCAGGAGTTTGAGACCAGCCTGGCCAACATAGTGAAATACCGTCTCTACTAAAAATACAAAAATTATCAGGGCTTGGTGGAACACGCCTGTAATCCCAGCTACTCAGGAGACTGAGGCAGGAGAATTGCTTGAGCTCAGGAGATGGAGATTGCTGTGAGCCAAGATTATGCCACTGCACTCTAGCCTGGCCAACAGAGCAAGACTCTGTCTCAAAAAAAAAAAAAAAATTAAATTAAATTAAAACTTAGCTAGCTGTGTGCAGTGGCTCACATCTGTAATCCAAGTACTTTGGGAGGCTGAGGCAGGCAGATCATGAGGTCAAGAGATCGAGACCATCCTGACCAACATGGTGAAACTCTGTCTCCACTAAAAATACAAAAATTAGCTGGGCATGGTGGCACACGCCTGTAGTCCCAGCTACTCGGGAGGCTGAGGCAGGAGAATCACTTGAATCCAGGAGGCAGAGGTTGCAGTGAGCCGAGACCATGCCACTGCACTCCAGCCTAGTAACAGAGAAAACTCCGTCTCAAAAAAAAATAGCCAGGCATGGTGGGCACATACCTGTAGTCCCAGCTCAGGAGGCTGAGGCAGAAGAATCCCTTGAGCCCAAGAGGTCGAGGCTGCAGTGAGCCGTGTTTGCACCACTACACTCTGGCCTAGGCAACAAAGCAAGACCCTGTCTCTCTTACACACAAAAATTAAATAAATAAATAAATAAATAAATAGATAAAACAGCAGAGCAACAGGAAATCATTGCTGGTGGGAACGCAAAATGGTACAGCCACTTTGGAAGACAGTTTGGCAGTTTTTTTTTCTTTTTCTTTTCTTTCTTTCTTTCTTTCTTTTTTTTTTTTTTTGAGAGCCTGGGCAACAGAGCAAAAACTCTTTTTGTTCTTGTTTTGTTCTTGTTGCCCAGGCTGGAGTGCGATGGTGCAATCTCGGCTCACTGCAACCTCTACCTCCCAGTTTCAAATGATTCTCCTGCCTCAGCCTCCTGAGTAGCTGGGATTATAGGCATGCATCACCATGCCTAGCTAATTTTGTATTTTTAGTAGCAACGGGGTTTCTCCATGTTGGTCAGACTGGTCTCAAACTCCTGACCTCAGGTGATCTGCCCACCTCGGCCTCCCAAAGTGCTGGGGTTACAGGAGTGAGCCACCGCGCCTGGCTGGCAGTTTCTTATAAAACTAAGCATAAAATCCAGCAATCACTCTCCTTATATTTACCCAAATGAGTTTAAAACTTATGTTCACACAAAAACCTGTATGCCACTGTTTATGGCAGATTTATTCATAATTGCCAAAACTTCGAACAACCAAGATGCCCTTCAGTAGTTGAATGGATAAATAAACTGTGGTACCTCCAGACGATGGAATATTATTCAGTGCCATAAAGAAATGAGCTACCACGCTGTGAAAAGACATGGAGGAGGAATGTTAAATGCATTTTACTAAGTGGAAGAAGCCTATCTGAACAGGCTACATACTGTGTGATTCCAACTCTATGCATACTGGAAAAGGCAAAACTTTGGAGACAGTAAAAAGATCAGCAGTTGCCAGGGGTTAGTGGGGAGGGAGGGAGGGATAGGTGGAGCACAGAGGATATTTAGGGCAGTGAAGCCACTCTGTATGATATTATAATGGTAAAATGATACATACAAGATTCAAAACTGCTCTAAAAAATAAAGACAGTTTTTAAAATTAGCATCTGTATTAGGGTTCTCTAGAGGGACAGAACTAATGGGATACATATCTATATGAAGGGCAGTTTATTAAGGAGTATTGACTCACATGATCACAAGGTGAAGTCCCACAATAGGCCGTCTGCAAGCTGAGGAACAAAGAAGACAGTCCGAGTCCCAAAACCTCAAAAGTATGTAACCTGACAATGCAGCCTTCAGTCTGTGGCCAAAGGCCTGAGAGCCCTTGACAAACCACTGGTGTAAGTCCAAGAGTCCAAAAGCCGAAGATGTTTGAGGGCAGGAAGCATCCAGCATGGGAGAAAGGTGAAGGAGACTCAGCAAGTCTGGTCTTCCCATCTTATTCTGCCTGCTTTATTCTAACCACACTGGCAGCTGATTAGATGGTACCCACCCAGATTGAGGATGGGTCTGCCTCTCCCAGTCCACTGACTCAAATATTAATCTCCTTTGGCAGCATCCTCACAGACACACCCAGGAATAATACTTTGCATCCTTCTATCCAATCAAGTTGGCACTCAACATTAACCATCACAGCATCTTACTTACTATTTGTAAATACCAAATGACATCCATAATTATTTTTATTGATTAAAAAAAAAAACAAGCCTGGGCATGGTGGCTCACACCTGTAATCCCAGTACTTTGGGAGGCCAAGGCGAGTGGATCACCTGAGGTCAGGAGTTTGAGACCAGCCTGGCCAACATGGAGAAACCCCATCTCTACTAAAAATACAAAAATTAGTCAGGTGTGGTCGCTCACACTGTAATCCCAGCTACTCAGGAGGCCGAGGCAGTAGAATTACTTGAACCTGGGAGGCAGAGTTTGCAGTGAGCCGAGATTGTGCCACTGCACTCCAACCTGAGTGACAGAACGAGACTCTCTCAAAAACAAACAGGCCAAGTGCGGTGGCTGACGCCTGTAATCTCAGCACTTTGGGAGGCCAAAGCGGGCAGATCATGAGGTCAGGAGATCGAGACCATCCTGGCTAACATGGTGAAACCCTGTCTCTACTAAAAAAAAAAAAAAAAAAAAAAAAAAAAAAAAAAAAAAAAAATTGCCAGGCATGGTGGCGGGCTCCTGTAGTCCCAGCTACCCAGGAGGCTGAGGCAGGAGAATGGCGTGAACCCAGGAGGCAGAGCTTGCAGTGAGCCGAGATTGTGCCACTGCACTCCAGCCTGGGCGACAGAGCAAGACTCTGTCTCAAACAAACAAACCAAAAAGCGCACATGTAAGTCTAGAAAGATATTTGCCATATGTAAGTCTTCTTCCGCCCGGACCCCTGTCCACATGGTCACCTCCAGTGTGAGAGGACTGGGGCTTGGCCTTCCCATGACAGCAGCTATGGCAGGCACGCAACCTGGGCTCATGTGTAGTGAGGTGGGGATGCTGCAGGTGCGGGCCAGTCGGGTGGTGAACGGGGCTGTAGAATGTCCGGAGCAGGGGACCTCTTCCATCCCTTGCTGATCACCAGGCTAATGCCACCAATTCCTTGTGTGTATGTTCCCTTATTTCCCGCCCATTTTCTAAGCCTGAGTCTCCTGGCTTCCCACTGTATTTGTGAGTTACGAAAGAGAGCCTTCCAACAAATTCCTTTTTGGTCTAATTTAGCTAGAGTTGATTTCTGTTGATCACAACCAAAATTTTTTACTGGTTCAGAACCCTACATTTTTTTTTTTGAGATGCAGTCTCACTCTATCACTCAGACTGAAGTGCAGTGGCACCATCTCGGCTCACTGCAACCTCTGCCTCCCAGGTTCAAGCCATTCTGCCTCAGCCTCCCGAGTAGCTGGGACTACAGGCATGTGCCACCACACCCAGCTAATTTTTGCATTTTTAGTCGAGACGGGGTTTCACTATGCTGGCTAGGCTGGTCTTGAACTCCTGATCTCAGATGATCTGCCCGTCTCGGCCTCCTAAAGTGCTGGGATTACAGGCATGAGCCACTGTGCCCAGCCCCTACATCTTTCAAAAGGATACATGGATTCCAATTCTGGTCATGACAGAGTGACTGATTGTAAACTTGCCCTCCTGTCAACACTGGGCTTTGGAAACAACAGCTTTCAGCCACTGGTCAGCCGGAGCTGTGGTCTCTGGGAGAGGCAAGAGCTTGGGGCAGGCCCCATATTCCCTCTGGCCTCAGCCAAGCACAGTGCTGAGAGGTGGAACCCAGACAGTGGGGACCTCATGGGGCCAAGGAAAGGCTGTGGCCAGGGCTCCCAGACAGTTAGGACTTGGGGGACAGGGTCCCAGAGACAAGAGGGCTGCAGAGAAGCACCACCAGCCCTGAGTAGTGGTTCCTCCTGGGTCTTCAGCTGTACCTCAGGTTGCACGTGTGTGGGACACAGGCCCAACTTCGGACAGGTGATTCTTGCAGTCACGTAGGACTCTTTCTCAGAAGGGCTGGGCTCAGGTTAAGCTCTGCCATTACTGTTGTGAAATTCTTCATAACACTTGAACAAGTGAGGTCTTGGGAGAGGTGCCACAGCCCTGGGGAGAAGTGCCATTGCACCAGGGTGAGGTGGCACAGCCCAAGAAGAGGTGGCACAGCCCCAGAGAGAGGTGGCACAGCACCAGGAGAGGTTGGCACACCAACCCAGCCAGGGAAAAGGCCTTCGAACACTTTGGAGTGAGGACCACATCCAGCAATCTCAGGAGAAATGGGGTCTCTTTCCCAATATTTTCAGCACAAGTCCTGAGAAGGTTCACCCTGTCAGGATTTGGGGTTTGTGCCCATCCTGAACTGAACACCAAAGTTTTTACAGGCCCAAGTCAAGTGACTGCTCAATTCTGGAGCTGGAAATGAGGTCAGCTCCACCCAGAGCACCTATACTGGGCAGGGGGTTCCCTAAAGGGAATTAAGGAATTAAGGTATTGTTAGCAAAAACAGAGAGCAGTGCTGCCGATCTGGCAGAAGGCATAGGCATCCCATCCACGTGATCACTGAGTCTTCATTGTGATTTCCTGTGTTTAGATGCCTTGTGTTTTGTTGTTGTTGTTGTTGTTGTTTTTTGAGACGAAGCCTCACTCTTGTCACCCAGCCTGGAGTACAGTGGTTCAATCTCGGCTCACTGCAACCTGGAGTGCAGTGGCGCGATCTCAGCTCACTGCAACCTCTGCCCCCCAGGTTCAAGTGATTCTCCTGCTTCAGCCTCCCGAGTAGCTGAGACTACAGGTGCATGCCACCACACTTGGCTAATTTTTTGTATTTTTTGGACAGGCAGGGTTTCGCTGTGTTAGCCAGGATGGTCTCGATCTCCTGACCTCGTGATCCGCCTGCCTTGGCCTCCCAAAGTGCTGGGAGGCGTGAGCCATCGCACTTGGCACCCTGTGTTTTTACACATCCCTACCCTGAGTCGCAGAGCAGGCTTGGCACTTAGGAGAAGGGCACCCCTCTCTCTCAGCCTGCCAGCACCGGGCTTTGGAGGAAGCAGGAAGGCGTACCCAGGCT